>NC_056726.1:277426149-277788649 GCF_019279795.1 Protopterus annectens | reverse complement strand
CGTCATGCAAAATCCTTCTACATTCTTACTGTGATACATCACCCCAGTTCACATTTCATTGGTATTATATCGTTATACAGCATAAAATTAGCAAGATATGCTCATATACGGATTACGCGTCATAAATGGTGTGGGCTGCAGTCGAACCGGCAATGTCTGCTCGATAGTCGGATGCTCTAACCACTACACTATTGGTGTTTTGCTTCATTTATATGTATACCCATGGTTCATAGTTACCCGAACACACGCCTCAACACTTCACTAACACAGCAGGCATCCATTTTCCTGTTGGGAAAACCAAACTACTACACATGCGCCATTCCCTACTGCTTTAGACACGTCCCTTATGTTGGCTCACTCCAAGTATATTCAGACATCCCAAGCTTATAGTCCTGGGACATATGTTCATATCATGGTCAGGGTGTTCAATTAGTCTTCTGATTTATGGCTTGTCCGACTGTTGACTGGGACTGCCCTGTACCTGGTTAAAAGTCAGACTTAACACGGGGATATAGTTAGTTCTACTTTTAGCATCCTACCTGTGGTTGGGGATGCAGAGGTGTGCTCACCTCTGGCCAACTTGATATAACAGCACTAAATATTATGGGGGGTTCCGCTGCTGTTTCCCTTCAGATTTGTTATGACTGCTATATTGTGACCATGTTCATTCTTCATATATATATATATATATATATATATATATCAGTTTGTACATACACATGCATATACACCTGCATGCTTATTTACATTTCCCATACCGTTGAATCACTGCCATTTACCGTCGCGCATACCCGCTTACGTCTAGGGTTGCCACCTTTGCAAATAGCCAAAGTGGGACATTTTCAGGACGCACATCAGGTTTTACAGGCCAACACATATCCACGGTCAGTACAAAGGATAGAACTCTACTTTTTTGCCTAAATGAAAGCTTATTCTTGTAGCAGTTTAGTTGCTTATTCTGTTTCTTGTAACATTTAGGTATTTTACATACAGAAATAACTATTTTATGCAACTGTTACATGAAATATGGGAGATAATTATTTCCTACAAGCTCAGGACATTTGCCATTTTATTATTTTTGGTCAGGACACAGCTGCCCAAAAAGGGACTGTCCCTCGCAAAGTGGGACAGGTGGTAACCCTACTTACATCAGCTTTAAAGCACCTTAATCACCCTTTATCTGACTGCCCCTATTGTGGCCATCATATAAAATTAGTCCTTGCATGGCTTGGACCCAGGAACAGGAACACCATAGTCACTGGTTTTACCACTAAACCATCCATGATACATTCTCTATGGATGGTAATTAGGATATATGACTTTACTACAGCCATTCCACAGTACTGGCAACAAATGTGACAGTCGGGTGGTGTACATATGTATAGTACATGTTACTATTCATATGATTCTGAGACACATATGTATACATTTGCAAGTATACATATGAAATGGACACATACTTGACAACTACTTATCTGCATGTATGTGTGATGTGTAGCTATGCGAATGTGAAAGGTATATATTCCTGATAATGCACGTGGGGAGACGTGCATCACTGTCAGGTGTTTAATCCCGGGTCGTAGGTTCTGCGTGACCGGCTGGAGGCTGAGCAGGGTTGTGGAAAACTACTGCTCATACAACTTGTGCCCAGATGTCTACAGAACTGGACATCGTGTCGTGACACCAAAATCTAATGTTTAGACAAATACTTATCCCATGAGGGATATCCACACATTGTGGGGACCAATGACCTCAATTCTTTTGGCTTTACAAAAATGAGGTAGGGTTATACATGCAAGGGATAAATAGTTTGCAATCCTGAGACTGCCTAGGGTGAGACTGCCTACCAGATATGAGTAGGGGTCACTATGTGCAGATATAGCTTCGCCAAGCTAGCAGCCTGAGTATGGGTGGTTTTGGTGGACGTTCAGGAAGAGGGGGTGGTGTGCTGTGGAGAGCTTGATGGGTATTCAATTATGTATCCAGGTGTGTTGTGGTTGGATGGCTCAGTTCAGGCCAGACCATTATGTGGGTGTGAGCCGGTAACGTTTCTGTACATGTGTATCGCACATTTTAATGTTCATAGGTTTGTGGGATTGTGTTCTACAGTATGGCCTATCAGGTTGTATTGTGGATGTGAATGTTTGTTCTTTGGTTTTCTTTCTGATTCACCCACTGCTCCCTCGTACACCTCCAGTTCACCTATTGTGCATCTGACCCAGTCTCTCCTTGCTGAATTATTACATTACCTGTCAACCCCCACCCCCATATTACACACACACCATCCATCCCTTCTCTGGTTGATGGCCGATGGCACAGTCAACAGAACACATTGCGTACACTACATATCTCTGGTACCAATATGGTTGTGAGGACCACCCTAGCAATTTTGATCTTCCACATGCTGTACTTCATGCACATAGGTACACACAAATACTTATCTTTCATGACATGGTAGGTAGACCCGGATAATACCCATTCATCTTTGGGCCGTCCAAACAAGGACTACTTGGACCACGAATGGGCAGATATTGAGCGAATTCTCTGACCACTGGTAGGGTTGCCACCTTTTCAAATGACCAAAATGGGACATTTTAGGGACACACATTAGATTTTACAGGCCAACACATACCCAAGGTCAGCACAAAGGATAGTACTTTAGTTTTATGCCTAAATGAAAGCTTATTGTTGTAGCAGTTTAGTTGCTTATTCTGTTTCTTGTAACATTTAGGTATTTTACATACAGAAATAAGTATTGTATGGAACTATTACATAAAATATGGGACATAATTATATCCTACAATCGCAGGACATTTAACATTTATAATGGTTTTGGTATGGAAACAACTGTCCAGAGAGGGACTGTCCCTCACAATGTGGGACAGGTGGTAACCCTAACCATTGGGCTAGGCTTAGCAAATGGCAGCGGCACGCTAACATGCTGCATTTCGCTTCCACTTGGTATAACAATCAACACTACAATGGAATACGGGCACAGGGTTTTAAATGTCATTTGTTCGAGGGACAGGGACTCAATATTCAGCTACGTGCCTTTGTGTTTACTTTTTATTTTGGTGTTTGCAAAGCTGTCTTGCATGCTTTGCATACATTTCAGTATCCACGGACACTGACAGGAGTGATTATTATTAGAGGCAGGCTGTACTAGTCAGCATTTTAGGTTGCACGTCTGCAGCTGACATGTTCACACCTCCGTGCAGCGCTTAGACACACCCCCTGCACTCACGCACATTTCCTATGCACGTGGATGTTGCTGCAGCGCGCCTTCATTAATATGCATGTGGTGCTGCTGCGCCATCTCTACCTGGCATGGTCGGTGCAAGGTTAACGCCGTCCTGGCGCCGAGCTTCATGAATCTCAGAGAAAATGTTACAAAGAAAAAAATTTCTTTGTGGAAAATAAAAACTGATTATATAGAGCAAGATAGAAAAGTATAGTATAAGAATGTAATTATAAAAGATTACTATATAAAAACATGGGAAAATCTAACAGATGAAAAAAATAAAGCTATAAAAATAAGAAGTAAATGGTGTAATCAGAAAGTAAAATGTCAAGATTTTTTTTGTGGAGACAGATAACAGATAAATTGCCAGTAAAAGGAAATATGCCATGTAAAAAGAAAAGTGATAGAATATGTTTATATAGTCAAGAAGCGAAAACTAAAGAATGTGTGCTTTTGAAAAGCAAAAGAGTGAAAAAGTTATGGGGAAAACTATGTAAAGAAGATTTTTTGAAGATATAAAAGAAGTTGAAAAAAATAAATATTGATATGATTAAATGTGCATATTATAAAAATAGAAGTAAAAAATATGTTAAAAGAATAGATAAACAGTTATTTTGTGTTATATGGGTTATATGGAATGAGAGAATAAATGAAATAATGTTTAATGGTAAATGGATTTTAGCAGCAATATTAAGTAAAATCGGATGGTGGTTATAGAAGAATGAGGGGGGACTAATAGAGATAAAAATGCAGTATATTTGTAAAGGAAATTATGAATATGTGCAAAAACATTTGTGTGTTTGTGTGTGTGTGTGTGTGTGTGTGTGTGTGTGTGTGTGTGTGTGTGTGTGTGCATGTATGAAAATTTATTTGTTTACATCTCAGTTACTATTAGTAAGATTGCACTATTAGGCATTGGGCTCAGACCAAATTACCTATGCAGCTTATTTGGATGTTGCAGGCATTGGTTATAACCAGCGATAGTAATGTATGTTTGTAATACTCTCTTAAGGCCAATTATCTTTAGCATATTTATTTGTAGTTGGCAATGTAGATATAAGAATGTAGTCCCTGACTGGCACCAGCAGTATATGACTTAGGGTCCATACTCCTGCATTTCCCATAACTTCCATTAGTGTTGCATAATTTAACCCTCATTACCCCGTGAAACCTGGCATAACTGTTGGCAGTGGTGCAGGACTTAAACCACATAGTCATATATATTAGAAAATTGCAATAGTGATATAATTACATCAGATCACATATGTTGATAATGTATTACCATTTAAGAATGTTAGTTATCATTTCATCTTCCCCTCTAGGTGTCTTATTTTTCAGTCTCCACCCCATTGTGACTAATAGCTTTTTCTGCTTCATCCCATAATACCCTTAACTAATTAATACACTCTTTGAACTTAAGTTATGTTTTCTGACTCCACACTCCTCCATATCTGATACTGTTAATCTGTTCTATTATAATATTGGGTCATGTTCTTCCGAACACATCTCTAGGGTCTTCTACTTCTTTCTTCCACTATTTTTGTCTTTCATTGTATCCTTTCTTTTGAGCTGCAGTCTTTGTAAGAAAATTTCGACGTGATGTGATTTTTCCCATTTTTATATCTAGTTTTCCATTTGTGCTAATTTATTCTTAAACCATGTTGTTTTTATTTTAATAGCTGGTATCAATGAAATAAAGAGGTTCAACAACATTTCATTGAGGTTGCCTTCGACAAAGATTCAGTGTGATGTAATACACCAATCAAAGCTTCACCTCAATAAAAATACAGACAAAAACTGATCTCCCTGCCCTCCCCATCCCATGTATAGGCTATGCCTCTAATTCCCACAAATGGCAATTTTTTCATAACAACACAAAATAGTGAAGTGTGAGGATACAGCACCCAAATGGGGTACAGAGAGCTTACTTGTTTCATTTGTGTTGTTGCACTTTCTGAAACTTTTTTTTGTTTGTTTGTTGATATAGAAGTCTAATTTTTTGATGTATTCTATGCAATGTAAGTAATAGAAAACATTTTAAGAGTGAACACATGTTGCCATCAAGGCCCCATCTCATCTAGAGGGCCTGAAAAGCATCAACAAAAAAGGGCCTCCACTTCTTGAACTGCTAGTTTTTTTTTAATGCCCAGGGCATTATTTATAATGTGTCCTTGTGCCAACAAGACAGTTCACATGATTCATACATTTAGCACATAGCTGACCTATTCCAAAGGTTCTTGCAAAAGGACTTCCCACAGGATTATCTGGCTGATAGCTGCATGTAGATGTTAAATCGACAGATTTATACTGATAAGTACTATGCTTGCAGGAAGCAGGCCCCATATATAATATGTTGCTTATTGAATGTTACAGGGAATGCAGGATATGCCCTAGAGCCCTAGTCAATGAGCCCTCACCAGTGACCCCATACACAACCCCAGGCAATGCTGGAAATGGCCTATAATGTAGCACATGTGGAAACATGAAATAATAGTGAAATGTGTTCAGACTATTGATAGGGCACTTCCAGTGTCTAGACACCTCAGGGGGTACTGTGATATAGTCCCTACATCTATAGCAAGATTTATGTGGCATTGCACAAACAGATGGAGCAGTAGGTGAACATATTACCAGTGTCTTCCAAATCAGTCATAGCAACAGCAGAATGCCAGGGTGAACAGTCAGGGGAAGGACGTAGACAACTTGTTCTACAGTCATGGCTGGGGCAAGCATTGTACATAGTACATGCGAAGAAGTGTTATCTGGTTCACAACTGTTAGTCATGCCAAATACTGCACAGAACAAAATGACATATGCTTTACCATACCCAGTCTATGCAGGGTTGTGCATTGACAAGTCAATCTGTGCATCAGGCATCAAAATTCCCCCAGAGGTTGGGGAGCAGACAGGGTACAATCACCATAACTTACACAGCTGGATGGGCACAGTGGCTGATGATGGCAACACTTTAATATGTAGTAGGGTCACAGGGGCAAACATATGTTCTGGGTGGTTGTCGGGGGCCAGGGATCATATCCTCCACTGGTGAGATCCAAATGCCTTGACATGACCATTGGCAGTGTCTACTGTGTTGGCTTGTGCTAATGAGGTTAATGTGGTCTGTGCCAGGGAAGGGATAGAACTTCAGAATTATGCTTAGGCACACTGATAGGATGTACCATATGTGAGCAACCATCATTACCTATGGCCTGGTTGACACCCATCACAGTGAATGTCAGGCTGTGAGCAGACAGGTGACAGGAAAGAGATAGAATTATGGGATCATATGTAACCCGCTTGATAATCAGTCATCCAGGTTGGTGAGCCAGAGGAGCACCATTACCCATGACATGGATAACACCCATGACTATAGATGGGATGATGTGTGCTGCAGGTGACAATGATGCTGCTTCAACAAAGGCCTGTGTAGTCTGACCTGGGATGCTCTATCCACAGCTTGCTCATATCTGGACCCTATCATAGTCACAAAATGCATGGCCTGTAGAGGCAGACTAGATGCCAGCTGCAAAGTATCTCAAGAAAGCACATCTAGAGGCAGCATTTGCACCAGGAAACACAGCAGCATTGTGTGCTCTCTGTGCCCATACAGCTGCTGTGCATCATCTCAAACCACAGCGCATATTCACTATCTGCAATAGTAAGCATAGCAATAATTTATGTCTAGATCACTGTCCTTCAGATACAGTGAGTAATGCTGAATATCATACCCATATCGACAATGGTCATCCTGAAATCAAGATGGCACCTAGCCCTCTCTGTGTCTAACACATATGATGGGTACTCGCACCTCAGATGAGGTCTGCATTTCAGAAGCTTTAAGTGCTGATGATAAAGGTAGAACCCACAAGAGACTGTCATGCCATGCAGTGGTAAAGGCTGTATACTCAGCCTATACCTCTGCATAGGTCTCTTGATGCCCCACAACCTGTAGTGCTGCAGACACCACCACTGTCTAATCAGACTGTGCCATGTGCAAGTGGCCATCATTGCCAGCCACAAGTACTGTGATATTTATCCTATGTTGCCCTGTTCTGTTGGCCCTTCCACTAATGAAACATTTTAAAGCAGGAATACAAATGACACTGCTATCACCCAAACACATGCAAGTCTATAATTTCCTATGGCTTCCATAATGTTACACATTAAAATACAGTTATATCACATGTTAGCAGCAGTCCCTTGTCATGTAAATTGTTGCGATTGTGGACCAGCATTACCTGGAAGGACCAATATGCAGTGGAGTGTCTCTTCAGCTGTGCTTCACTTACTAATACATAAGTGGGTAGTACCAGCTCAGCTCCCATATCCAAACCTCTCCTAGATATGAAAGGCCACTTCCACAGGCTGGTAAATAACATAAAACAAAAATAGAGTAATAATTTCCTCACAAGCTTTCTAAATATATATATACTTTTTATAAGGCATGGGAGTGGTTTATTGTGCTGTAAAACAAAGTGTTATTGGTACACATGTTAAATTCACATCCCTTCCCCCATCAGTGTGGCATTCGAGCTGGTCCTGCCCTACCTAGTAGATGTCATAATAATATATAGCCCTAATGTACTTCAATGGTACATCTTATTTAACCAAATTATTAAGTAGATTGTTAAGTCTGTGATTTTATACAAGGCAATATACTACATGGCTGGAAATATATCAACCTTAGTTCATTGAAGTACATTAAGGCTATATATTATTATGACAGCTACTAGGTAGGACAGGACCAGCTCGAATGTCACACTGATGGGGGAAGGGATGTGAATTTAACATGTGTACCAATAACACTTTGTTTTACAGCACAATAAACCACTCCCATGCCTGATAAACAGTATATATATATATATATATATTTAGAAAGCTTGTGAGGAAATTATTACTCTATTTTTGTTTTACTTGGATCGCTTGTCTGTGTACTTAATAAAGGATTTTCGACTGGAAACAGACTGCCTGCCTTGCTTGGATTACTTTCGAATACTTAGTAATGCTATAGAATTATATATTTTCTATTATTACTTTTTGATGACTAGTTTACGTTCGCTACTTCTACTACTATTGTCTGATCTGATTAATATACAGTGATTAACTAGAAATATATGGACTGAAAATCTTCCACACAGAGAAGTTTCTTACACTGTTTTGTTTTTAGACCCACTACACTTTAGTGGGTTGTTTTGAGACTTCGGGGATACCAGGAAGATTACTTGTTTTTTAAATAACATAAAAAATACCACAACCTCAGTGATCCACTTCTGTGTTAATGGTCACCCCACCCTGTACTGGGCCTGTTTCTCACAATGTCCCATGTCTTTTTTGTTCTTTTCCATGGAGTATCATAGCAGTACTCATTTATTGCACCTGGCACCTGTTACAGTGACCTGTTATTGCCACAACAGCATTTACACGTATCCTGTATTAGTCCCTGCCCAGTCTGGTCTCATTAATTTTTGCTGTGACACCTTTACCCAGGAGGTACATGTCATCCGTACTGAAATTCTGATGTAGCACTTCATTATCCTGACTAGTGAACTGTTTCAAGCATTGCTCCCTTGAATGGCCATGCCAGTACTGGTACTCTTATAGGAAATGCATGTCAGTCAGTGAATGTTATTGTCATATACTGTGGGATGTGTATATCTATGGCCACAGACACCCTCCCTTACTGATCCTGGTTGTCAGATGCAGCTTGTTCTATGCACAGGTTCCCCCTACTTTTATGCACCTGGTTATCAGTTACAGTTAGTGCTGTGAAGAGCTTTCCCCCATTAAGATAGTGCTGACATTCCTCTTTGTGGCATGTCCTCCCCAAAGTTTTTGATCTACTTGGTTGGAACACCCCCAGCCACAGGTAAATGGCACAGAAAAATGTCAGTACCATGAGTTCCTAGTCACATGTAAACTATGGTATTTATCACTGTTCTAGTTTATGTAATTTATCTGGCAGATCTCCTTCCTTAATGCAATAAATCTCCAAGTATGCAGAATCTTTACTAAAATAACTTGATTTCACAGTCATACAATTCTGAGCAGTGCTGCACAAAATGGTGCTGATGATTTATATCATGCTAACAAAAGACACTTAACATGGTGGGTATACTGATGAAGCTAGTTAGTGCACTGTCTGTGAAATGCTGTTGGGGCACAATGCCCTACTTAACTATGTCAATGATAGCCACGAATGCCACAGTGACCATAAAGCATGACAGTAATGCATTTGTGCATATATCTTGTGTGTGACCATTGTGCCACAATGCAGTACAATGACCATATTTTAGCACCAGTGTAGTGCTACTGCCATGTCTTGTCACAAGACTGCAGCACTATAATTCATAACGTGATTTTCAAGCATGTATATGTGTGCATGTAGCTACCATTTTACTTCTACAATGGACTTGAATGAGAGATCATGATTTCACCAGGCATTGGAAAATGTAGTGTTCCAGTGTGGTATGCCAAGGAGATCAGGGCATTCCTCCTCTTTCTGCTCAGAAATGTCAGGGATTGCCTATTGAGCAATTACAATGGCCCATTGTCAAAGGTGGATGCCTGGCATAAGCTTGTTGGAATGGTGAGTAATGCCACCTCAGCTCAAAAAGAGCAAAAAAAGTCTACTCCACTCCTTCCTTCCTTTTACTGGCTCACTGGCACACTATTCAGGCAGGGTAGTCACGTACTGCAAGAGTCATCCAGTCAACTGGGGGTTGGGGGGATAAAAAATAAATAAACAACAATAACTGTAGCAAACAGTTGCTACAGTTTATATCACTAATAATGAGTGCTCAGGTTTTGCTAAAAAAGAACCTTTTTTAAAAAACTGCAGCACACTATTTGCTACATTTGTAATAAGCAGTTGCTACAGTTAACTCCAGTTTAAAAAGTTTCTTTCTTTTAAACTGTAGTTTAAATCAGTTTCTACAGTTTATACGCCACACAAAGTGCTATGGTGTTCAGATTTTAGTTAACAAAAGAGAGAGAGAGAAAGACAGTGTTTTTACTTTTATACTGTATTAAACCACTTGCTACAAATGTAACAAGTGGTTGCTACAGTTTAGACTACACAGGGACTGCTGCAGTGCTCAAGATTGACTGTAAATGCAGTATCAGCTTTTAAAATCTGGTATGCACTAAAAGCATAACACTTTGTGCTCAGGGCAGTTGCCCCCTTTGCCCCACACTAGCCTTTCTACTGACTGGTATCATCCATTGTTTTGAACAATGTTTGAATATGTACCTGAAGTGGCACAACCCTGATCCACTTCCTCAGTGGAAAGCAGAAGTTCAGCAGAAGGAGCCTGAATGGTACTGTAAGCATTTTTTCCATGCCATTTTCTTCTATGAAAGTTATATATTTATACTCAAGAGTACATCCTTTGTTTTCCATCAAAAGAGGATCAGCAGTTGAATATGGTGATGTAACACAGAAGCACTTCTCTCAGCAGTGGGTTGTGTATGATCATCTGTCCCAGTCCAGTGTACAACTGTGATTTTATTTGTAGCATTATGCATTTCAGTCATTTTTTCCATTGTATTACTCTTCTGTTGGTCCATTTATAGGTGAATAGAAAAAAATGTGGTCACCTCAGGCCATAACAGCTGATGTCTCTAACGATGGACAGTCAGTGAAGAGCAGGTCTGCCTCTCAGCAGGAGAATGATAGTCCCCCTACCCGAAGTGATCTGGAGGGTTCAAAATGCCTCTGTGTTTGCTTCTCAGGGGAGGCAAAAGCTTCTCTTCTAAAATTGGACTGAAGAGGTCTCTCCAGACCTCCTAGCATCAGTTAAAGAGATTGGTAGCTGCAGAGGTGCACCAGAAATTCGAAGACCACCTTGGCAATGTGAAGCACCTTCTGGAATGGCTATTCGAGCTGCATGATTTTCAGGAGGTGCACATCAAGCCAAATGGGTAGAAGCACATCATAACTTTAGCCAGCAAGGTGAATGATGCCTATGTTTTTTGCCCTTTGGGCCATCCTTGCATTCAGCTATATCAAGATCCTCCCCTCTCCCCATAATGGCATTTTCTCCTCTTCTGTGCCATTCCACATTTTTTCATCATTACCCAACCTGCCCCATCTCAACTCATCCAACCTTGGTGTGTGTATATTCATCTTTTGTGCTTGATCCACCTATGTCTGTCTGAGATGGTTTTCTTTGTTTCACTGATCTTCCTACCTGTCCTTGCCCCCATCTCACTTACAGCCATCCCTCATTGCCTTGAACCTTCCTCACCAATTCTTTTGTAAAAAAGGGATCTCTTCAAACAATTACTATTCCTTCCTCTAACTTTCATACATTATGGTTACTGTTGTATGTTTACGTGTTTGCTGTTCTCCCATTTTCTACTTTCTTATCTATTATATTTTCTCCCCATTTACATGACAAACAGAACTGGCACTTGACTGTTCACACCTACACTGGTCTGTCCAAATGTTACAGTGTTACCCTTCTCATGCTGAATTATTCAGTAATGTGATGTTACTTTTTTTGCATGAGAGTGCCCTACAGTGGTGCTGTTCCTGTCATAGAACCATCTAGTGCTGTTTCTACCACTATCCCTATTACTATCCCTATTACTGTCTTTAATTATGTAATCCTTTGCTGAGACTGCTGTAACTCTTCAATATCTATTATATGCCTGAATAGCTCTGCACTCTTTACCAAGTGACCTCCTTGAGAATTCCATATAATGCTTGTATGTGAATTCTGCCCCCTACATACATATTTAAGAAGACACATGGAACTTCGGGGGTACATGGCTTGGGTATATCTTTTATCTGCACTTTGAAGAGGATGCTGAAAGTTATTTCATGGATGACTAAGGAAAAAGTTTCATGTTAGGAGTATAATCATCCCTTCAGTAGTATAAATAAAAATTAAATTCAGACTCTGCCCCCCCCCCTCATATTCTGATTATCTGACTTGATTAAATTCTGAGGGGAATTTTTAATTGTATTCATGTCATAAGACACTCTTATGTTTATGGATAAAAATAGCAATTGCAAAACATGTTACTTTCTCCTAGCTTTCTGTCCAAATTTAAAAAAATTGTAAAAAAAAAAAAAAATTTTGTAAACAAATTACATTAATTTTGCTGCTTCCTTGAAAATGAACAACTCTTATACTAAAGTTAGCTTTTGTTTTAAAGTTATTCACATTTGTTTAAATAAACTGTGTGAAATTACTCTTTATAATATTTTACACATTTACTTAACATGTGTGTGTGTGTATATGTGTGTGTGTGTGTTTGTATACACACACACACACACACACACGCACACACACACACTCACACACACACAGACACACATGCACAAATGTACACACATGGACACACATACTACACACACACACAAACACACACACACACACACATATATATATATAGATATAGATAGATAGCTAGCTATATATATATATATATATATATATATATATATATATATATATATATATATATATATATATATATATATATATATATATATATATATATATATATATATATATATATATATATATATATATATACACACACATATATATATATATATGTGTGTGTGTGTGTGTGTGTGTGTGTGTGTGTGTATATATATATATATATATATATATATATATATATATATATATATATATATATATATATATATATATATATATATATATATATATATATATATATATATATATATATATGTATATACATGTGTGTGTGGACTGAATTTCAGAGAAATGTTCAAATGTCAATGTTTAAAATCGTCGACCACAAAATATTGACAATGTGAATGTTGACATGCTACTATGCATGAAAAGAGCTATAATCTTGTTGCATGCAAAATTTAAACTGAAAAAAAATAGCAAAACCATATTTCATTTTTTACAGGAGCACCCCCTGTTAATCATATAACTGAGATCTCACAAAATTGTGGAATAGGTATATTCTCAACCCCAAGAAATGTGCTCTCTTGCGCACCTGTCAACCATCTGCTTACTCAACAAAATGTTGTTGTCTAAATAGATGTCAACCAAAGATAATTACAACAAATTCAGTGCTCCCATATACATCCCATATATATAAATACATACAGTGGATATAGAAAGTGTGCACACCCCTGTTAAAATACCAGGTTTTTGTGATATAAAAAAATGAGACCACAATAAATCATTTCAAAACTTTCTGACTTTTAATGTGACCTATGACCTGTACAATTCAATTGAAAAACAAACAAATCTGTTAGGGGAAAAAATAAAAAAAATAAAAAATGTACAATAAACTGGTTGCATAAGTGTGCACATCCTTAAACTAATACTTTGTTGATGCACCTTTTGATTTAATTACAGCATTCAGTCTTCTTAGGTAAACACCTGCCATCAATTAAAGAGACTCTGATTAACCCCAGATAAATTTAACTTGTCCTGGTAGGATGTTACTGATATTTACTCAGTTGCCTCCTACAGCAAAAGCCATGGTTCGCAGATAGTTTACAAAGCATCAAAGGGATCTCATTGTTGAAAGGTATCAGTCAGGAGAAGGGTACAAAAAAATTTCTACAGCATTGGATATACCATAGAACACAGTGAAGACAGTCATCAAAAAATGGAGAAAATATGGGGCAACAGTGACGTTGCAAAGAACTGGACATCCCTCCAAAACTGATGAAAAGACAAGATGAAAACTGGTCAGGGAGGCTGCCAAGAGACCTACAGCAACACTGAAGAAGCTGTAGGAATTTCTGGCAAGTACTGATTGTGTACTACATGAGACAACAGTCTCCTGTATTCTCCATTCCTGGAATTCAATAAACTCCATGCAGGAATAGTGCTATTCCTGCATAGAATGAACTGTATCCATTTACCATTAGCATTAACAGCAGCACACCTTGCATATTCATGAAGGCGTGCTGCTGCTAAGACTAAATGGAAACGAAGAGTACTGAGTGCAGCGGGCATGTCTAAGCAGTGCATGCACATCCAACACACCCCCCTGCATTCAGAAAGTGCCTTACAGCACTTTTTAAAAGTATTTCAGTGTCTGTGGACACTAAAATGAAATAAAATGAGCATGTCAGTGTCCACGGACACAGAAATAGCTAGGGGAGCAAGAAACAATGCAGGGTGTGTGTGATAAGTTCTGTCATACACCCCCTGCATTGTAAAAGTGCTGTACGGCCATAGCTGTCAATTGAGCAGGTGTCTGCAGAATGCACAGATGCCTGCCTCACATACTTCTCAACCCTCTAGAGCAATAAAGCTGTACAAAGCCATAAATAATGGGGAGACAAAGGCACTGAAATAGGGACATTCCCTAAATATTGCACTGAGAACCCAGAAAGCTGATAGAATAAAAGGTATGCAGTAGCACAGACTTCCTGAAGGGTATGAAGACTGAAACACAAATGTCTACCATATGAAATTTCTGTATGGCCACAGCCATTAACTGTACAGGTTGCTGCAGAATGCCCAGATGCCTGCCTCACATACTTCTCAACTTCCTAGAGCAAGAATGCTGTACAAAGCCATAAATAATGGGTGGCAAAGGCACACAAATAGGGACGTTCCCTAAATATTGCACAGAGAAACCTGGAAAGCTGATAGAATAAAAGGCATGCAGTAACATGGATCTCCTGAAGGGTATGAAGATTGAAACACAAATGTCTGCCGTCTGAGAGTGCCATATGGCAAAGCCCTCAACTGTACAGGTGTCTGCAGAATGCCCAGATGCCTGCCTCACATACCTGTTAACCTCCTATCATAACAAAGCTGTACAAGGCCATAAATATTTAAAAATATATATTTTTTCATACTAAGGCATGTTTAAGCATAGCTGAGTGGGTGTGCGTGTTATGGCCCTCTGCCCAGCATTGCTTAAACACCCCAGAGGAGAAAAAAATATACAGCTAAAATCTGAATGCCAGGATAGTATAGTAGTGAGATTCCTGGCTTTGTATGCAGGCATTCATGGTTCAAGTACCAAGACAGGCATTTCATTTTTACATAAGAAAGCAGTGTTAAAATAAATTTTCCTTTTTTAAATGATGTAGTAATTGATATTTGTCAACCAGGGTAGTATAACTGGTCTAAAATGAAAGTGTGAGTACATATAACAAGTGAAAGCACCCATGTATTCACAAGTGTCCAATACAGTATAGTCACACCCCTCACTAATGTAATGAAAGCACATAGAGGGGTGTCATGTAAAGTAAATCATATACACTTGCTAAATGAAGTCATTATTCTGATATTTGTAAAAATTAAAAGTGAGCAATGGTTAGCAGTGCTCAGAAATGCTTAACCATTGTAAGCATTGCTTAGACATGAATGCTAAGCAGCAGTCAGCTCAGCTAGGTGAATTTGCGTACTGTTAAGCAGTACTCAACAATTTCCCCTTTAAGCATTGCTAAAATTGGCTTACCGGGTTTACGCACCACTAAGCTGTGCTCAACATTTTCAAAATCGACCAATGATGACAAAGGGCAGGAATATGGCCTTATTTAAATGGCACAGGTGGGGACACAGCCAGTACCTCTTATAGTACAACCTGTTCAGGAACCATGGCTGGCGTAGGTGAGGTTTCATGCTTTAGGGAGCAACGCTGGGACATCCTGGAGTCCAGGGTCATGGCTGGACTCCTCATAAGCAACTATGATGAGATACTGCTGCAGAGCCAGTACTAGGGCTCTCAGTATAAAGCAGTGGCCTGGGACCATCTCACCCATGATCTCACCAGTGCTACTGGCAACCACTGAACTGGTGAGCAGGCCCAGCACCACTATGCCAACCTAAAACAGAAGAAGGTGGTGCTCTTGGACCAGTGGATCCAAGATGCAAGGGCAACCATGCTTCAGCAGTTTTTTAAGTATCACAGATATAGGTGTACCAAATTCTAGCCTGAGGATATGATAGACAGGTATGCATAATGTTTGTTTTCCTCCCCTACAGCTGCAGCAGAGAGGGCTAGTAACATCAAAGCCCATGGAAACAGACTGTTGAGGTAGCGCTAACAGGCTGCTGAGTAAATATCTATTTTGCAGTATATTGTGCAAATAACTAAACAGCAGTGCATTGTTTCTGCTGGTAGGTATACTGTTACTGTGTTAACTGAATAAATAAAGTTTGTCCAACTAATATTGATCTGCAATAAACATCTATAACAAAAATGGTTGTGTTTATTCTGGTATGTCATTGCAGACTTAGAATGGAGCTGTAAAACAAGATATAAATGAAATGTGAAATATATACTGCACTAAGCTCTGAACCCTGAATAGTAATGTGTGATGTATCAAAGTGTGTTCCATGCAGCATTGCCTTGTGTTAACCTTTGCTTTCCAGATTGTAGTAATCCAAAGGATTAATGCACAGTATACTAATTATCTGTCATGCATGCATCATAGGATTACAAGTTCAGACTTCTAACCAAGAGACTATTTGGCAGAAACCAGTGAAACAAGAAGCAGCAGTTACCCAGTAGCTCAGTGTGATGAGAAATAGCTTAGTTGTTAATTTTTGCACACCCACACACAGTTCGAATCCAGGGAGTGGTACTAAGATGTATGCATATCTACACACAAGGAATCAGGAATAAATGTAAAAACAGTCAGGTAGCATTAACAGATATTTTCTACACAGGCTTTACATGTAAGGAAATTTTGGTAGTAGTTGTATGAAGGATATACTAATAAACTGTGTAGAACTGTTCAACAGCAAATGACAGCAGGTTAGGTACATACATGTACTCTTCCCAATACATGTCTCTCAAGTGTCTCTCAAGTGTCACACTGTCATGGCTAGTGGTCACTGCTTTCAATAACCCTAGACACAGATAGGAAACCAGTTGAAGTATGTCAGTAGGGCATTCATATAGCAGTTCAGGGTGCCACTTCTGTGCCAGATATGTAACCCTGACCTGTACGAGTCCCCTCTAGTTATGTACCCAGAGTTGTCACTGTTTGCCCCATACCATTCTAGGCTTACAGTTTAATAGGTATGTTTGTGCTACAGAAGCTATGGGCCATAGGTAGATGTAAAGTGAGGGCAAACCCATAGAGTATTGAGCAGTACTACTGTGGAAAATAGAAGCATAAACAGTTGTTAATGAACTTTTTGTCTCTCCCCCACCCCTTATCTGGATCAATACTAATTCATATAGTATGTTGTTCTCCAAACCTAATGTTGGGGCTTGTGTTCTATTATTATTCATATATTTGATTGGTTGCATGTTAACATACCTTGTTCAAATACCATTGTTGGTGGCCTGTTGCTGTCAATGTTACTGGCATGCTGTTACAATACATACTGTTATTCCATGTATGCATGTGTTCTGTTTGCTATGCAACTGTTTCAAATCTGCTTTATGGGGTTAATTGGAACACCCACGCATGCTGTTATAACTAACCTTGAAATGTGTTGTTCATGACTAACCAACATATTTTGTAAAACCTCAACACCATGGCACATTTGGGAAGGCAGATCCTGGTGGATCCACCTGTCCTGCCTCATCTGGCCATGGAACTGGAACCGAGCCCAGGACTTCCTTGTCCATTGGTCTTGCACCACCTTTGGTTAGAACCACCTCAGGGGATGGGGTCTGTCCCTCCCTGGGAGCGGGAATGGACAGGAGCCTGTCACCTGCAGTCAGTTCCTGGTATGGTGCATAGCATCATCTGAACAGGGTTGGATGACTGGCTGCACCAGATGTAGGGCCACCTGGCACACTTCTAGGGGCAGGCTGCCCCTCCTGTCCATCCCCCAGCACAGCCACCTTTGGGGCCATAAAGGTGCAGTGGTGACTGCCCATGGGTGGGGACCTCAATCCTACTGTATCCATATGTGGGCTCATGGGCTTCTGATTCCCAACCAGCCTCCCCGTCAAAGGTGTTTACCCACTCATGTGTCTTATACCATGCCTGTCTGCTGTCTTGTCTGTCTTGTCTGTATCCCTACCCAACCTACCTCCCCAGATGTATGTACAATCCTTCCCCAACATCCCACTTTTACCTTTAAAAAAAAGGAGGCATCTGTCCCCAAATAAATATTACCCAATACATAGCTGTCCATTTTTGCACGTGTCCACTGGACACATAATCCAGTACAATTGGCTTGACAACACATTTCTGTCATCCTCACCCCTCTCTCTGGGGTTTGAGTGTCCAAATTCACCTCCAAATTCTGTACAAATGCACAGCTGTTGCTGTATAAGAAATGAACAGCTATGGACCTTCCCTACACCTGTCTTGCACATACCGTAGCTACCTTTCATATTGTTTTTCCCTCTGCATGCCCCTTATTCACCACTTTCGTATCACCCCTTTTTCTTTTCTTTTAAAGATATTAGCATGGGTGTAAGCAAGAATAAGCGCCGCTAAGTGAAGTCAAAATGGGCTAACCGTGTTTTGGCATTGTTTAGCATCACACAAAACCACGCAATCCCACTTAAAGCCATTTAAAACTCCTTTAATCACTCTGTCTCCATCAGCCTCTGTTCTGCCCAGCAACAAAATAGACAGCTATGGCAGGTCTCGAATGCAGGACTCTGTACACTATAGTCAGAGCAATGTACCACTACACCATTTGAGCTATAGACTTTCTGTTGCTTTTTCAAACATATCATGCAATAGAGGTATTCAGCTTTAGGGAAAAACCTCTGTGGAATCAGTCATGTTTTGTATATATAAACATACACACACACACACACACACACACACACACACACACACATATATATAT
Organism: Protopterus annectens; assembly: GCF_019279795.1. Classification (NCBI taxonomy): domain Eukaryota; kingdom Metazoa; phylum Chordata; order Ceratodontiformes; family Protopteridae; genus Protopterus; species Protopterus annectens. The sequence continues at coordinate 277,769,671 of NC_056726.1, read as the reverse complement.
ATATATATATATATATATATATATATATATATATATATATATGTATGGTGATACGGATTCACTTTATATCCTCTAAATACTGTAATGTCGAAACTCAGTATTTCAAAGCTATAGAGTCGAAATTTTAAAACCACGAAAACGCAGAACCGTGAAATTCAAAATCTTTCACACTGGAGAGTTTGAATTTCACGCTTCTACTCCACATACACACACACACACACACACACACACACACACACACACACACACACACACACACATACACCTTCCTCCCCACACACAACCACAAGCTCTCTACTACATGAAAGGAGGAAGGCTGCACCCCCACACTCCCCCTACTTAAATATTCTCACTCCGAGGTCACACTACATACAAACACACACAAAACACCACCACACAAGCTACATTCTCCTCGCACACGCACACATCACAGCAACAAAACACACTGACACACACCACAGCCCCTACCCAAAACCCTTAACACATACATACTTACCTGAATCCATAACCACACTGAAACTTCAGAAGTGCAAAATTCACAACCTCTGGTATTCGAGGTTTTGAATTTTGTGCTTCTGCACTTTCGCTCTTCTCAGAATTCCACTTTATGGCTTGAAATATTGAATTTCGACATTTCAGTATTTCGAGCTTCTAAAGTGAATCCATGGTGACACATATTTATGAAAAACTAAATATATATATATATATATATATATATATATATATATATATATATATATATATATATATATATATATATATATATATATATAACATGCAGTGCAGTCATACCTCAGAATCATAACTCCCAACCTCTTAGTGCAGGAAATCTGGACAAAGTCCATCAAAATGGCAGGACAATGGGCCACAAATAGGGACATATTTTAAATATCACCCTTATAAACTAATAAAGATGCTGCAGTAACAGGGTTTGTTTCAGCATACATCTTCTGAAGGATATGAGGTCTGAAACAGAAATGTATATGTCATTATTTACCAACACAACTCCTCAGATCATCACAGTGATTTACCAGACACATACAAATAATTAGTGGAACAGACCAAAAATATGAGCCAAACATCTGGACATCCTGTGGAATGCCTGGCAGTTGACAGGTATGCTCAGAACCCCTTAGTGGAATTAATCCGGACCAAGCCTGACAAAGTGGGGGGGCAAAGGCATGATAATAGGGACACATCTGAAATACATGAGTAGATAATCTGAGTCAGTTGCTGCAGTAATGCCCTCTGTTCTAATGTATATTGCCTGAACTATCACAAATCTGACAATCAATTGCTTTTCAATCCTCACATCAACCCACTGATTTGTCAGAAATGCACAACAGTTATGGGGACTGGGCAAAAGATGAGCCACACAACTGGACATCCTACGGATATCTGGACATAACATAACATTAGGGAAACTATACTGAGCTGCCAAGCATGTCAGCAAGCACCGTCCAAACTACAGTCAGACCAAAACAACACCATCCCAAATCAGCTCTCTGGACTTACACATCCATTTGCAAATATAACAGGCACTAGAGAGATGTAACAGTAGTGGAAAACAGACACTGGTGTGAAAGTGCATACCCACAACCAACTGCACCACAGTCACAGCGACAAACTGGTAAAAGAACTGAACAATACAGTATAATGACTGTGTGAACAAAAATATCCTGTTTGCTACTCACACACTGCACCTACCTATACTGCCCCAAGTCACAGTGTATTGGGAATCCTGAGGTGTTATGGGACATGTCACAGTCTGCCCTTACAAACATATACAGCCAGTAGACCACCAGAAACTGGAGCAGCATGCACAGTCAGATAGAAAGGGCCCATGGCACTCATATGTACCCCCCTCCCTAAACAGCCCAACTTACATTTACACACTACACTGCTACACAATCCTGACAGTCTGTCAACAATGGCCAGACATACACAGATGTCTCATCTGTACAGATTCCCACAGAATGTCCGGGCTTTGACCTCATATCTATGGCCTCTTCCTCATAACATGTCTGGGAGTCTGCTACATCACTGGGGTGATAGCAGGAATGAAGGCACTAAATAATGATGTAACATACCTCTGAACCTTTTAGTGCATGACATCCGGACAAAGCCTGACATCATTGGGGGACAGAGGCCCAAATACAGTGGCATATTGGAAATATTGCTGTCATAAACTGAGAAAGCTGCTGCTGTTACAGGGTTTGTTGTAACATATCTTTTCTGAGGGATATGAAGTCAGGAACAGAAATGGCTGTTAGCATTTACTGATTGCAATCCCCAGAGTATCCTACTGATTTACCAAGGACAAAAACTGTCTGGGGAACAGACCAAATGTAACAGGCAAACCTCTGGCCATTTTGCAGATAACCATACAGTTGAAAGTTATGTCATCCACATAACACTGTCAGACTTGAAAACATGCTGAAAATGTATGTCCAGACAAATTCTGTTAAACTAACATCATTCCAACTGTATAACAGCAATACTTACATTCTGTCCTTAAGTCTGGAACCTTCTCCCCCAATTAGTTGGGCTGTCTCCACAAGTCTTGTTGTAAGGAGGATTCCACCTACCCTCTGTGATGCTGGAGTCTATATTATAACGTTGAAGTCTTACAACTTTGAATGTTATAATATCAAACCCAGTAGAGAAACACCAGAAAACCGAACAGTCAGAATAACACATTTTTTCCGAGGGAAAAAATTTGGTGTTCCGACAAACATACACACAACACAAGCACACCAAAATAAATAATCCACACACACACACACACACACACACACACACACACACACACACACACACACACACACACACACACTTCACAAAACCCTACAGTAAACCATACATACACCACTAGCTATCCACTTACCTTAACCTAACCCTAACCCTAAGGTCCATCACTATCGCACACTCACCTTTTCCGCTCCCTAACCCTACCTCACCTACCCCACCCTAACCCTCACGTCCACACAATCGCACACTTACCTGACCCATGCCCTAACCCTAACTGACCTAACCCATTCCCAATCACACACTCACCTTCGTTTGCACACATACCTTAACCTGGTCCGTAACCTTTGCTCCACAGTCGAGGAAATAGCGAAGCTGCAGAAACGGCCCACCAAATACTTTCCCTAGGCAAGTATTCAGTGTTCTGCAGCTTTGCTATTTCCAGTGTTTGCTCTACTGGGTTTGATATTATAACATTCGAAGTTGTAAGACTTCAATGTTATAATATAGACCCGTGATGCTGTAGCTCACACACCTCCATGATGTCTCCCTCACAGACAAGTAAAAGGGGCAATGTCCACATGATGTACTCAATTATAGGAATGTGCTGCCATGCCATTGGCTATTGGAATAACAACACAGCTGTTCTGCATGCAATTAGCAAGTGGGGAACACCAATTGGTGCACAGCCCATCACCTGCTCATGAGCAGTACCTACAAAAGGCAAGCTGCTGCCTATGCAAAACAGGTGTAAACCTCTACGTAAGTAGACAGAGAGAGAGAGAGGGAGAGAGAGAGAGAAAGAAAGAAAGAAAGAAAGAAAGAAAGAAAGAAAGAAAGAAAGAAAGAAAGACCACAAAACAAAACAAACAAAACTAAAACATGACTATTCAGGACTACTTGTAAAAAAAAAAAAATAAATAAAAACAGGCATGTGAAACAAGTAAGAATATAATGGAATGCAATAGAGGGTATGTAATAATGGGAAATAGGAAGTTAAAAAATATGTCTCAACAAGACTTGCTGTACTTATATATTGCTGAACAGCACCTATGACTTCTACTGGAGTGTCTGTCGAACAATACTGACTGTGACACTGCTAGACCAGCTACTGGGATGTTGTACATATCCATATGTTACTTGTGAATATAACTATGATACACATGTTTGTGTTGCAAATCTAAGAGACCTATACAGGGTATATGCATAGTAAACTACTGTCGCAGAAGTGTGTTGAACTGCATGTGATATATTGAGCTCATATCATTCAACTGCACAGTGTCCTGCTGCACAATAACTACATGTGTGCCTAATATTTGTAGTCATTTACACATAGAGGTGTGTTATGTCTGGCAAACAACTGGCAAATCTGTGAGCACTGACATCAGAACATAATAGCATATGTATGAATGTCTGACATCCTCCAGGGTATTTCTGAGAATGCAAAGCCTACTGTGCTACCAGCTGACCTAAGTATGTTACAGCAATAGTAATACAGTGTCAATATTTTTGTGCCTTTGCCCCCCATTTATGTGCGCCATCATCCAGATGTCCTGCTCTAACAGGTTGAGAGGTATGACTGAGCAGCAAGAGTGCAAATACAGTGTGCTCTACTGACATAGAACAGGAATGTATATCAGGTATCACCTGTGCACATGTATATATGAGTATGTTTAGCTGGAAACTAGAAAACAACAGACATGTGTTGCAAGCAGTCAGGTAAATAAGCTGTACATGTGACACACATGTGTAATATGAGTGTTAGTGTATCCAACAGACATATATACCTACAGCTACTGGTTGTTGCATTTCCCTGACACAGAAATGGGTACTACATTAAGCATGATTATCAGGTTGAAATTGGAGAAGTGTCCAACTGTGTTACGACCTTGTGTCCATGCCTACTACAAACAGCTATAGGAGCACCTACATAGCTGTATGGTCTCAGCAATACCTGACTTGTAAAACCTGCCTCCACCAAGTTAGGGCAATCCCCTTTGGTGGACAGCATCAATACACAAACCACATAATAGGTTGCTATATTGGCTGTACATGGCCAAGTAGGTGCAGGCACCAACTTGGAAGCATTTCCACCTTTGTCTGAACAAGCATATAAGGTCACAGGTGAATCACGGGAAGGCTAACTATGAGTACAAATTGGACACACCCACTCTACCAAGGCCAATCACAAGGCCATCCTCACATATGTCTTCAGTCTCAGAGGCAACAACCCAACCCACCCTGTACTGGTGGTCAATCACACCCCATACACACATGCCATAGCTATAGCCAACTCGCTGCAGACAGGTTAAGTGGAAACGTCACCCCTGTCCCCCCATCAGTATAGGTGGATATGCACAGGACCCGCACCTTTCCCCTCATCATCAGGGAGCAGGTCCATAATCCCTACTGAAAGACAACAAAATTAGGTCTCCATGGGACCTGATAACATCCTTGTCTGCATCCTACATGAACTTAGGCATGTGCTCCCAGCTTCATTACACACTGTTGTCAAACAAAGCCTAAGCACCATCCATAACCCATCCACATGGAAAATGGTCACTGTCATCCCTCTACACAGAAGTGAATGATGAAGAGAGGATAATGCAATTTACTGGCCCTCACTGGGGGAAACATGGCACATAAGGGCCAGGAGTGCAATGCAAGCTTATACTGTGCTGATAGCTGATAGGGGTATGATGTGATTGTGAGTGATGGCTACTGCTAGTCAATGTAGATGTGCAGGGTCTGTAAATACCATTGACAAATGTATGAGGTTCTCTGATGTGTTTCCCTGTTTATGTCTTCCAGGTGCATTGCATTGGTCCAGACATCCTGCATACACAGAGGCTGAAACTGCAGTAATAACTGAACACATCATCCAGCACTACAGTGTAATGTTCAGCCAGAGGCAACAGCATCTCCAGGAGCGGACCACTCTGTGGGATGACCTTGTCCACAGGGTAAATGTTGTTGGCCTGCATGCATGAACATACAGGCAGATCCGGCATTGTTTGACTGACCTGATACACCATGCCTGGCAAAGGGCTGCTGCCATGGCCAGGGACCACACAACCACAGGTAGGGGTCCTGCCACGCAGGCTCCACTTACACCCACAGAGGAGCTTGACAACCTTGGGGCACCCACCCTACCCCAACATCAGAGTTCAGACACCCACATTGTGAAGGTGGGTGGCACCCAGACAACGGGCAAGGAGCATGCGGTTAAGGCCCCAGTGGAGATCAATAGACTAGTGTAGCAGCCATATGGCATCCATAAAGTATCTAGATGCATGTGTCAGGTCAGAATGCAGTTGTGGTTGGGTTTTGTAATGCACAGATGTGCACATGCATGGTGAAGGACAGCAAATTGTGTAGTATTGAAGTTTGTACCATAAATGTGCAGAAAAGCTGCATTCATCTTGTACCAATGCCACATGTGAGTCTGCTGACAATACCTCTCTTTCCCACAACTACATAGGTCCCTCCGTTCTGGATGTGGGACAGCAGCCTGAAGCTGGTGAGTATGAAATTGTCTTGCTGTGGTTCGCCAATACCCAAGGCATGTTAAGGGCATGCATTTCACCATGCACACAACTGTCATTCCTAGCTATATTGCATTATGTGCATGTTCACTTGTGGTGGGGTTAACTGCATTGAATCACAGTGGTCACCACAGGGTCTATATGCAGGAGATGTCCCATTTCCATAGCATACCTCACAACCTGTCAGTGCAAGAAATCTGGACAGAGACTGATAAAATGGGGGGGGGGGTGCAAAGGCCTGAAAATAGGGACATATTTGAAGTATTACTCTTATACAGTGAAAATAAAAAGTGTTCACACCCCTGTTAAGATGCCAGGTGTTTGTGATATAAAAAAATTAGACCACAATACTTCATTCCACACCTTTTTCCACCCTTAATGTGACCTATAACCTGAACAAATCACTTGAAAAACAAACAAATCTGTCAGGGGACCAAATATGAAGGATAAAAAACTTACAATAAGCTGGATGCATACGTGTGCACCCCGTCAACTAATTCTTTGTTGGAGCAGCTTAGCATTTAATTACAGCATTCAGACTGCTTGGGTACACACCTGCCATCAAGTAAAGAGACTCTGAGTAACACCAAATAATGGTCTGCTGTCCTAGTAGGATGTTCTTGACATTTACTCAGTTGCCTGCTACAGCAAAAGCCATGGTTCACAGACAGCTTACAAAGCATCAAAGGTATCTCAGTGTTCAAAAGTATCAGTCAGGAGTAGGGTACAAGAATATTACCACAGCATTGCATATACCATGCAACACAGTGAAGACAGTCATCAAAAGGTGGAGTAAATATGGCACAACAGTAACGTTGCAAAGAACCAGACGTCCCCCAAAACTGATGAAAAGACATAACAAAAAACATTCAGGGAGGCTGCCAGGCGACATACAGCAACACTGAAGGAGTTGCAGGAATCTCTGTCAAGTACTGGTTGTGTACTACATGTGACAAAACCTCCCATATTCTCCGTAAGACTGGCCTATGAGATAGGGTTGGAAGACTGAAGCATTTTCCCACACAGATAAACATCCAGGCCAGGCTACAATTTGCAAACCATCACATCAAGTCTCACAAGAGCATGTGTGAAAATGTGCCATGGTGTAATGAGACCAAGGTTCAACTTTTCAGCCACAATTCCAAAAGGTATGTCTGGTGCACAAGCAACACTTCATGTCACCTGATGACCACCATCCCTAGAGTGAGGCACGGTGGTGGCAGTGTCCTGCTTTGGGGTTGCTATTCATAAGCTGGAACTGGGGCTTTAGTCAAGGTGGAGGGAATTATGAAAAGTTCCAAATTCCACTCACTTTTGGCCCACAACCATCATGCATCTGCCAGAAAGATGAAGATGAAGAGGGATTTCACCTTGCCACATGACAATGACCCAAAGCATACATCCAAATCAACATAGGAATGGCTCCAACAGAACACAATCAAAGTTATGGATTGGCCCAACCAGAGCCCAGACCAAACTCCAATTGAAAATCTGTGGTGTGACCTGAAGTGGGCTGTGCACATGAGATGCCCTTACAATCTGACAGAGTTGGAGGGTTTTACCAAGAAAGAGTGGCCAAATAATGCCAAGTCAAGATGTGCCATGCTGATGGACTCCTTCCTGAGAAGACTGCATGCTGTAATTAAATCAAAAGGTGCTTCAACAAAGTATCAGTTTAAGGGTGTGCACACTTATGCAACCACCCTATTGTACTATTTCATTTATTATATTTTACACCTAACACATTTGTTTGTTTACCAATTAGATTGCACAGGTGTTATGTCACATTAAAAGTAGGCAATGTTTTGAAATGAGTTATTGCAGTCTCATTTGATATATTACAAGAACATGGCATGTTAACAGGGGTGTGTATACTTATCATATTCACTGTAAGCTTAGAAAGTTGTAGGTGTAACAGGATTTGTTTTAACATACATGTACTGCAGGTTTTGGGGTCTGACACTCAAAGTTATGTCATTGATTAGTGATGTCAGTCCTTAGATCATCCCAGTAATGTGTCAAATAAACACAGGAGTTATAAGGAACAGAGCAAACATATGAACCAGACATCTACACATTCTGCAAAGATTTGTACAGTTGTGAGGTATGTTCTGTAGGATTCATTACTGTGCTATACAGGTAAACAGCAATAATGTGTACATGGGTGCAGTGTGTGCTAGGTGAAGGGCCATCACCTACTAACACTACTTACGTATCCCAGACATGTATATTGTTAGTAACATAGAGTGAAAATGGCTGCACTGCATGATGTTGAGGGCCTGTCCAGAGTGTGTATGTTGTGGTCTGACAGTGTGTCACACATGTCACCATTAGGTCTGTGTAATGTCTTTGTAACACCTCACCTGTATGTGTCTGTGTGTCCATGTGTGTGTGTGTGTGTGTGTGTGTGTGTGTGTGTGTGTGTGTGTGTGTGGCGATGGGGGTTGTGGTCTCTCCTGCACAGAACCTGACATCAGTATCTCTGTGGACTCTGACAATCATGATAGTCATAGTGAGGCACAAGTGGGGTTGTCAGGGGCTGAACCTGTCCCATCGGTTGGCATCCCACTGTTGTCCACAACATCCCCGCACACAATCATGATGCCCACACATACCCCATCCCCAGTGGCCACAGATAATGGACAGTTGGTGGGTGGTGGCATGGAACAGGCTAGTGTGGTGACTATGGCAAGTGTGAATGTAGACATTTGCCATAGCTGGAGTTCAGGTGAGGTCCCACACAGCCAGATGGACAGGAGTTCTCAAAGGAGGACTGCTGCCCATCCAGCACCTATCACAAGTGCCACAGCAGGTGTCAACAGATGCATGTTTTGGGCCATCATAGAGGCACAGGCATGTACTGACTCCAACACCAGACAAATACTCAGGATCTTGGATGGACATCTTCCTGGTGTCCGTGGTGACCTACATGACCTTATTGAGGCCACATGTGAGAATACTGAGGTCATGAATAGATGGTGGGGTGAGACCGTGGCACTCCTCGACCATGCAATGTCTGTGCTCGAACATGTGTGGGGAGATGGGTGGCAGCCACATGGACATAGGTCAGCACCATGATCAGCTGAGGGTCTACAGGGCCATGTACCTTCACACTCCCATAGGGGCAGTACCACCAGTACTACCAAAGGGAAGTGCTGTCCACACCACAATGCAGCAGGCCATGGAGACGTGATCCTGGCTGGTCCCATCAGGGACACGGATCTGGCAGACAGCAGTCACCATCGGGGAGTAGTACTGTATCTGGCCTTGGGCCTGGTTGTGCCAGTGAGACCTCTGGCAAGACCAGTTCACATGTCCATGGCCAGAGATGATGAACTGTACACCCTGCCATGTATGGTCCACAGCTGTCCAACATACTCCTGTGTAGGGCAGCCACATGGCATGACTGTGTCCATACAAACACACATCACAATCACAGCCAGATCACCTCCAGACACACACACACACACACACACACACACACACACACACACACACACACACACACACACACACACACACACACACACACACACACACACACACACACACACCACCTCTGCATGGCCCATACATAGAACACACATCCAAACACATACACATGATGTCAACCGTATGGCCCAGCCTAGGCCTCTGGCAAACCTACACAACAAAAAGCAAAAGGTGGAAAGCCCTGTGCACAACTTTATTTGTTGTGCCACCATGGTGATAGTAAATGCTTAAGAGCTGCAATTTTGGAAGTAGTTACTGGTAGTGATAATGGGGAAGCCAAACAAAGACTTTTGTATAAAGAAACTGTATGCATATTGAAATTTGAAACACTGTCACCTAAAGAGTTAAATAGTGAATGTAATTGGAGGGTTTTTCTTCAATGAGTGTTTTTTTCCTTAAGGATGTGTTTTAATTGGTTAATTGAAATTGTTATAAATTGCTGTTTTTTTGTAATGAATTTTATCTCTTGAGGGCTGATAGCCGAGGCACTAAGATTGATTAAAATTTTCATACTGTGGTCTTCTGCTTGACATTTTGGTGGCATTTTCTTTAGAGCTGATTTATTGTTGCTTTTATGGCCAAACCCACACAACACCCTGTGCATATGATGATACCTATGCCACATTCCTGTCATCCATACCACCGATGCAGGGACATGCTAATATAGTTCTGATGCACAGGATGAATTAAGTACAGTTTAGCTATGTAATGCTGTATAAGGTGCTGTCAGCTGGCATTTGTAATGGGTACACTTCAGAGTGTGTGTACCTTTTCAGACATGATGCATTATTGGTGTTAGTAATGCTGGCTGAATGTAGTCTCACATGCTATATTCTGTTTGTGTTCTAGGTGTCTGTGTGTCAGCAGGATGTGGCCCTGCAGAAATTGCCAACACAGGGTATGGTAGAGTGGTAACACATCATCTGTGTCATAGCCGAAGTACAGCTGTATATGTACACATTTACCAGGTCTGTGTAACAGTTATTGCATGTGCCACAAAGCTTATAGGGCTGTGGGGCTGTATACACTTAAGTCTATGGTGGTTGACATCAGCAGCTCTTGTAAATTGTGCAGTGATAAGTGTAGTGTAGTGACCGGAACACACCTTAGATTGGTAAAACCCACACCCCAGAGGATATTGTGTCAACCAAACACACAGAGAATACTGTTCCCACACACACATTCACACACACACGCATAGGATCACAGTTGCCAATGCTGGGTTTAGAACCCTTACCCATCTAGTTAGCAGTAGTACAGTGTTATGCAGTTATTGCAGGTGGCATGGAACTAATACTGTGATGATTGTTCCAAGGTACCTGTCAAGTGAATAGCATCACATGCCCTTGTGAGGTATGGCAATGGGGGTGTATTGGGTGGAAAACAACTCATAATACTGTCATTTGTGAGTCTACATACTCACAAACACTGCTATACACACCAATGCACACTCACATTTGCCAGTACTGACGTTAGCAGCCCTGCCTATCATGTTATTCATTCTAAACTGTTACATAGCTGTTGCATGTGGCAAAGGGCTTATAGGGCTGAAGAGTGTCTACAAATACCTCTATGATAGATGTAAACAGCGGGCTTCATAAAGTGGACCTTGGGACATGTACTGGGACTACCATGGCCTAACATTGTACACCACGGCCACCCAATGGATATAGTTCTCACTCAAACGCACACACAGGATACTGTTCACACACACACACACACACACACACACACACACACACACACACACACACACACACACACACACACACACACACACACACACACACACACACACACACTTGCCAGGACTGAGTTTAGAACCCCTATCTATCTAGTTATTGCTACTACAGTGTTATGCATTTATTGCATGCACCACAAAGCTTACAGGGTGAAGAGTGTCCCAAGATAATTATAAGGTGAGCAACATCACCAGGCCTTGTAAAGTATGGAAATGGGAGATGTACTGGCTGAGAATGGACTTTAACCTACAGTTATGCACACGTAGAAACACAAATACACTCATACACACTTTTTCCAGGACTGAGATTAGCAGCCCTGCCTATCTTGTTAGTCAGTCTATACTGCCACAAAGTTCCTGCATGCGGCATGGGGCTTATTGGGCTGAAGAGCATCAAGAGATGCCTCTACGGTAGATGTAAACAGCAAGCTTCATAAAGTGAACCTTGGGACATGCACTGGATGTACCACGGCCTAAAAATGTTAACTCCCCCAGTGGATATAGTTCTCACTCAAACACTTACACAAGATACATTTCTCACACACTCTTGTCAGGATTGAGAGTAGAACCCCTACCTATCTAGTTATTGCTACTACAGTGTTATGCATTTATTGCATGCACCACTGAGTTTATAGGGTGAAGAGTGTCCCTTGGTTCTTCTGAGGTGACCATTACCAGCCCTTGTAAAGTATAGCATTGGGCAGTGTACTGGGAGAGTGAGGCCTCAAAATGCTGTATCCTACAAATATATACATTTACAAACACTTACACACACACACACACTCACATATGCCAGGACTCAGATTAGAACTCCTAATTGGTACTATAGTGTTATGCAGGTACCACACATACTATGGGGCTTGTAGGGTGAAGAGTGTCTCAAGGTACCTGTGAAGTGAATAACATCACCAGCTCTTGTAATGTATGGCAATGGGAGGTGTACTGGGTGAGAAGGGCCTCAATCTACTTTCACCTACATGTTTACACACTCACAAACACTTTTATACACACTAATGCACACACACACACACGTATGCCAGTACTGAGATCCATAGGTTCATAGTTGTGTACTAGGCGAATGGCCATGGAGCCTTTACAAGCCTAACCCATAGGATTACCCTGGCATTGTGCCACCTGACGTTACTCCCCAGTGTGTCTATCAAGTATGGCCACTGGAGTGATCCCCGGGGTGAGATTTCTATTCCTTATCCACTCATGCATGTAGAGGGCCAGTGAGGTGCTCTGCTTGACATGTATGTGAAGTCTATTCCATACATGGCCAGTCTCTGGGTCATGAACCTGTCCCTCCAGCATGTTCTGTTGATTATAGAAATGAGGTTGAGGTCGCTGGGGCATGTGGTGTGGATGGATTGGGTTTCTTTAGATGTAGCATGCCTAACAGAGCTGGATCAGACATGGCCTTGTAAGTCAAGCAGAGATCGCCTCTAAGTAGCCAATATGAGACAGAGAATAGTTGAAGTTATTGGAGTCTTTCCATATAGGACAAATGTTTAAGGCCTAGGATCCGCTTTGTGAGATACTTTTGCAGCCTCCTCAGTTGTTGCAGGTGTCTAGTGAGGTACATGCCAAATGGGCCATTGTACTTGATGACTGACCTAATGAAGGAAGAGTAGAAGGAGACAGTTATCTCTTTCTTCCTGGATGCAACACCCTTAGCAATGAGATGTGGCACATAGAAGGACTTTCTGACCACAGTGACACTGTGGTGGTCAACAGAGAGGTCACTGTCAACCTGTGTTCCAAGTTCTCTAATAATGACTTCTGTCTTCATTGGACTACCATCAATGTTGCAATTCGTGGAAACTAAATTGTTCCAAAAGGGGATTGTGACACATTTTCTGGCATTGAGGTAAAGTCCAGGGTTCTGACAACAGTTGTATGTCTCAGTGAGGTCTTTCTGCAGGATGTCAACATCACTTGGAGAGGTAATAATAGCACCAACCTTGCAGTCATCTGCAAACATTGTCAGCCAGAGTCCCTTCATGTTGGGCTGGACTTCGGAGGCATAGATACCAAACACATATGGGGACCCAGGACCAGACCCTGTGGTACTCCACTCATGGAGGCCACTGCTTTCACACTGTGGGTTCTATATGTGAGCCAGTTTGCAACCCACCTAGCGATATAGGAGTTGATGCCTAGCTGAATGTGTTTGTCTATGATTCCTGAGTGGGGAATAGTATCAAAGGATTAGAAGCCCCGCCTATATTGTTATTTATTCCATACTTTTACATAGTTATTTCATGTGGCATAGAGTTTACAGGACTGCAGAGTGTCTACAGCTACCTGAACACTGGATGACAACAGTGGGCCTTGTAAAGTGGACATTGGGACATGTACTGGGTGGACCACAACAAAAAATTGCAAGTCCCACCCCCAATGGAAACGGTTCCCACCCAAACATACATTTGCCTGGGCTGAGATAAGAACCCCTACCTCTCTAGTTATTGCTACTACAGGGCTATTCATTTATCACACATGCCACAGAGCTTATAGGATGAAGGGTGTCCCAAGGTACTTCTAAGGTGAGGAACATCACCAGCCCTTGTAAAGTATGGCAATGAGAGATGTAGTGGGTGAGAAAGGCCACAAAATACTTTAACCTACATATATATACACAGTTACAAACACAAATATGCTCACACACACATTTACCAGGTCTGAGATTAGAATCCCTACCTAACTAATTATTTGTACTACAGTGTTATGTAGTTACTGCATGTGCCACAGGGCTTATAGGGCTGAGGGCTGTCCAAAGGCACTTCTAAGGTGACTGACATCAGCAGGACTGCTAAAGAAGGGCAACGAGAAGTGTACTTGTTGTGAATGGGCTCAAAAACTTTAACCTACAAACACACACACACACACTTTTACATTTGTCAGGGCTGAGATTAGAACCTCTACTTAACTAGTTATTTGTACTACAGTGTTACACAGTTATCACATGTGCCACAGAGATTATAGGACTGAAGGCTGCCCAAAGGTACTTCATAGGTGACTGGCATCAGCAACACTGCTAAAGTAAGGCAATGGGAAGTGTTCTGGTTGTGAATGGGCTCAAAATCTGTAACCTGCAAACACACACACTTTTACATTTGTCAGGACTGAGATTAGAATCCCTATCTAACTAGTAATTTGTACTATAGTGTTATGCAGTTATTGCATGCACCACAGAGCTTCTAGGACTGACGTCTGCCCAAAGGTACTTCTAAGGTGACTGACATCAGCAGGACTGCTAAAGTAGGACAATGGGAAGTGTACTGAGTGTGAATGGGCTCAAAATCTGTAACCTACAAACACACATACACTTTTACATTTTCTAGGACTGAGATGAGAACCCCTGCCTAACTCATTATTGGTACTATGGTATTAGACAGTTATCACATGCACCACAGAGCTTATAGGGCTGAGGGACGCACAAAGGTACTTCTAAGGTGACTGACATCAGCAGAACTACTAACGTAGGGCAATGGGAGGTGTACTGGGTGTGAATGTGCTCAAAATCTTTAACGTACAAACACACACACTTTTACATTTGCCAGTACTAAGATTAGAACCCCTACCTAACTAATTAGTTGTACTATAGTGTTAGGCAGTTATTGCACACACCACAGAGTTTATAGGGTTGAAGCCAGTTCAAAGGTACTTCTATGGTGAATGACATCAGTAGATCTTGAGAAGTAGGGCAATGGGAAGTGTACTGGGTGGGTAAGACATCATAATACTTAGACCTACAGACACACACACACAAAGGTAGGTGATGTGATATTACAACCCAACCTAAGTACCATCAGAAAATGAATCTCATCTTCACGTGGCACGTGCCAATGGTTACAACAGGTATGTAACTGTCTACAGCAGGACATCACTCTCTGCCATTCAGGAAATCCCTGTGTATAACTCACTCTCTGTGTGTGTCTCCCTGTGTGTCTCATTCTATCACTGTCTGTCTCTCTCTTCCTCATGTCTATATGTGTGTGTATGCTTGGCATATTGTAATATGTTGCCCATATATATGTTTGTGTGTGTATCCCATGCAACAGATGCAGATATACCACATATGAGCCAGCTACAGCTGGCTGTGGGTAATCCTGTCTGATGGGTATGTGTGGAGACAGTTAGGTGCACATAGCTGTGTGTATGCAAAGGCATCTGCACAATAGATATATATATATATATATATATATATATATATATATATATATATATATATATATAGTCTGTTGTGGTTTCAGACATGGACTTTATTTCTCCAAGTTTAGGAGCATACCCAGTATGACCTTCTATAGTAAGTGTGGGAATAGATTCCAGGAATAGTTGTAACTCCAGTCAAGGGTGTTGTGTGCTACAGCCATACCTTGCAACCTGTTTGTGTAAGATATTTGGAGAAAGGCTGCCAATATGGGGAAACAATGGCCCAAACATAGGGGGATACTGTAACTATTGTTCTTATTAATGTATCAGTTGCTTGAGTTGCAGGGTTTGTTTTAGCAGGCATTTTCTGATATATGTAGTGTTTGACAATGTAATATATTGTATCATTACCTACTGACAGATATCATCAGATCATCACAGGTATTTACCAGAGAAATACAAGATGGATGATGCACAGACCAATATTATGAGGCAAAGGCTAGACATTTGTGCACAATCTGGCCAGTTGGGAGGTATGGCTACAGCCAATTGACTGATGAAGCTGTGTAAAAGGTCCAGCACTTTGGTGATATACTGGCTAGGGATCTCCTGGTTGTGCTGTATTCTTCTTACCTGAAAGGTCATATCCTGGTGTGGCTCTCAACTGTACAGATTCTCACAGATTATCCAGATTCATGCCTCATATACCTGGTCAGTTTCCCTTAACATTGTGGTTTTCTAGCAAGTTTTTTTGCAAATCGTGCAGGGTTGCAGTCAGGCAATAATGACCAAATATTAGAGTTTCAGACTTCACACCTTTCATGACATCCATGCTACTACACCCCCTCTGTTATTTTATCACCTTTCTAACATTATGAGAGCATTATTTCAAAAGTACCCCTATAGTTGGGCCTTTATCCCACCATTATGTATGGCTTTGTCCAGACTACTTGCTCTATGAGGTTGAGAGGTATGCTACTAGCATTTGGTGGCATGGCCTTTCATTTGCATTTTGTTGACTGTATTATGTTGATAGTATGGACCCCATGACATTCGCTACAACAGCACTATGGGTGAGGCATGGGCCTTTGCAAAAGGCCTGTAGGCCATGTGAGACTGATACAGGCCATCTGTGGCAAGGAAGTGCATTCTGTCACTCATATTTTCCCAGGCTGCCAGGCAGTGGATCCCCCTGAGGTGACAATGGTAAGCTAGTCAGATGTTAATGACAATCACTTTCTGTTCGTATTGATCCAACACTCTAGGTGACAGCAGGATGCTGCTTACGGCTAGGGACATTCCTGCATAGGACACATATTCAGCACGCTGCATCATGTCTGTCTTTCTATAGTCTGTGAGGTACTTCTGACATCATTCACACTGCCATGGACCAGGCTAGTGTGATACCTGTACCTGTTGTGGGGTGACTTGAGTGCATGTGTGATATGGCAGATTATGGCACCTGCCAAACAAGTAATTGTGACTTTCTCCTTATCCTGCCTGGTGTGTGGCACATCTGTGTGTCTCACAGTGGAGTCTTCCATGAGTAATATGTTGTGTGTATGGTAAGGCCTTAGTGTTTGCAGGACCCTGGTGTGTGGAGTATGCATGGTCTGTGGTGTGTAGGTTTGGGATGTTCTCATGTGTTTTTTCCTTTGAGGTGTGCTTTACTTGGGGTTTGATTTGTTGTGGATCTCCACTTATGTGGGTGTGTGTTGTGTATTTGCAGGCGATGCTTACTGACTCCATACACTGCAGGCCAGCTATGTTACTGCAAAATGTGCTCTGGTGTGCACATTCTCCATTTGTCTGGCCAGTGGTTCCCCTCCCCCTTCTCTGTATCTCTTTATCCTTCTGTAATCCAGTCACAGGCTTTGCCCACAGTGGCTGCTGTTATGTATTTGTAATTCTGGTGTGAGCATGGTAAATGCCGTAACATCACACACAAGGTTATGGACTGCACACCTCTGAGCATACCTATTTGGCAGGTTGTCCATCATTGCCAAATTCCGGTAATAACGGCCACACAGGTAAAAAACACTCTGCAAAGCTAAGAATACAGCATCCATGGGACCAGATGACATCCCGGGCTGTGTATTACATGAACTACAAAATGAACTGGCACCTCACCTAAGTGTCATATTTAATTATAGCCTCACCTCAGGCTTAGTGCCCACTGAGTGGTGCACAGCTATAGTTATCCTACTCCACAAGGGGAGATCCACTTTGATCCCGGGAACTACCACCCCATCAGTCTGATGAGCCTGATCTGCAAGGCCATGGAACGTATTATCATGGAACTTATAAACAAAGACATTGGCAACCTTCAAACACTGGACCCCACCCAGTTTGGGTTCATGAAGGGCCGATCTTGTCTTCTGCACCTGATTGACTTCTTTGAATCAGTCTCCAGAGCCATGGACGAGGGTAAGGTGGTCCACACAGCCTATCTGGACCTCGCCAAGGCCTTTGACACCATCCCCCACTCTGGAATCATAGATAGAATTACTAAGCTGGGCATTAATCCCTACGTCACTCGATGGGTTGCCATCTGGCTTACTGACAGAACCCACACTGTAAAAGTAGCCGACTCCAAATCCAGCTCCATAAAGTGACAAGTGGAGTACCTCAGGGTTCAGTCCTGGGACCACTCTTGTTTGGCATCTACTTCTCTGAAGTACAGGCCAACACTAAGGGACTCTGGCTAACAAAGTTTAGCAGATGACTGCAAACTGGAAGCCATTATTGAATCTCCAAATGATGTAGATACTCTACAAAAGGGCATTACAGAAACAGATGCTTGATGCCAGAGCCATGGGCTCAAGCTCAATGCCAAGAAATGTATAGTTATCCCCTTTGGGAAAAAACATGTACCCATGAATTACCACATAGATGGCAGTACACTAAACACCAAAAGTGTGATAAGAGACTTAGGGGCACAGGTGGACAGTGGTCTCAACTTCGGTAACCACATCACCACAACAGTCAGGAGATCCTTCTATGTGGCACACCTCATCACTAAGGGCTTTTCACCCAGGAAAAAGGAAGTCATTATCCCACTGTACTCATCCCTCATTAGACCCATTATAGAATACAACGCCCCACTTGGTATGTACCTCTCAAGACATCAGCAGCAACTGGAAAGGCCGCAGAAATACCTCACTAAAAGAATCACAGGCCTAAAGCAGATGCCCTATGCTGACCACCTTAAAAAACTCCATCTGTACTCTGTCGTATATCGTCTACTCAGAGGCGATCTCTGCTTAACATACAAGGCCATGTCAAACCCAGAGCTGTTGGACATGCTACACTTAAAGAAATCCCAATCCCTCAGAGCCACACACTCCAGGGATCTAAACCTTGTCATCACAATAAACAAAACATGCTGGAGGGATAGGTTGTTGATAGGTTAATGGGATGACATGCTCGGCAAGCCTCGCTGCTTCGCTAGAGACAGCTTGCACCTGTCTCCCTTAAGCTTTCGAATACTGGCCAAGGCTCTTGCCACCCCCCATAGTGCCTTTTTTAGGCAAGGCTCAAAATACAAACCCACCACTGTAAATAGCACAAGTAACAAAAAACTGAGGATAATGCTACTCAATGCCAAAAGTCTAAACCTCAAAATGCATGCACTCGAGGCACTCCTCAGTATGGAGAAAATCGATATATGTGCAGTAACAGAAACCTGGTTTAAGGCTCCAGAAAGCACCCCAGCGCTACCAGGCTACAACTCATACCATACATTTTGGCCACAAAACCTTGACCAAAATACAAAAGGTGGGGGAGTATCCATATTCATCAAGGATACCCACATCTCCAGGTTAGTGGTACAGCATGATGCTTCAGAGATCATCCACATGCAACTAACAACAGACAAAACTGCTATTCAAATTATAGCTTGCTACAGATCACCCACCATGTCCCAGGACCCCCACTCCACATTCCTGGAAACACTGGGAAACATAAAGGTCCTACCAAACACCCTGCTATTAGGTGATTTGAATTACCCAAACATTAACTGGGAGAACTACTCAAGTACAAACTCCCTTGCCCAACATTTCCTAGAATTTATAAACTCAAACATCCTGGATCAACTGGTCAACACCCCCACCAGAGGTGACAACATATTGGACCTGGTCATCACCAACATGGGTGACCGGTGTTCCACACCAGAGGTCAACCCCTCACTGGTTAGATCTGACCATAAACTAATCACTCTGGATATCCACATTCCGCCACTACCCCCGGTCAAAGAAACCACCGTGAAAAACTTCAAAAGCAAAGTTCACATTACTTAAGACCAAGGTGGGAAGTTTCAAAGCCCCCATGCTAAAGGATAACGCTGTCCAAGCTGCAAAATCCTTTACTAATGCACTGTATGGGCACCTACAAAAATGCATGGATCATGCTATCCCAAACAAAATCAAGACTCACTCCTCCAAGAAAAGGAAATCAGCCTAGTGGACCCCTACCATAAACAAGCTATACAATAGAAGGAGGAAACTAGTACAGAAATGTGTAAAATCCCAAGAAGGGAAGACATCCCTGATCAGTATCAGCAAGAAACTACATTCCCTCATAAAATCATCCAAGGCTAGCTTTGAAAGAAAAATTGCCATGGACTCCAAAGATAACCACAAGGCATTTTTTAGCTATGTCAAGAATCTAAGTGGCAATTCTCAGATCTGCTCAGAGTTAGTGCAAAATGGCACAAAATACACTGAACCGACCAATATAGCCAACATCCTGGCAGACAGGTTCAGTGCAAACTTCACCCCCCTCTCACCCCAAAAAGGGCCCATAACTATACCAGAAGAATGTAGTGCCCCTAAAATCACAGACATTCAGGTTAAAACAGCCCTCTCCAAAGCCAAAAACTCAGCATCAATGGGACCGGACAGTGTCCCAGGCTGTGTCCTACATGAGCTCAAAGATGAATTAACCCCTCACCTAAACACACTGTTTAAACTCAGCCTCTCCACAGGCTACATGCCCACAGAGTGACACATAGCAATGGTTATTCTGCTCCACAAAGGTGGAGCCACAACATACCCTGAGAACTATCACCCTATAAGCCTGACTAGCTTGGTCTGCAAAACTATGGATCTCATTAACAGAGACATAGGAAACCACCAAACACTGGACCCTACCCAGTTCGGCTTTGTTAAGGGATGATCATGCCTCCTAAACCTGGTGGACTTCTTTGAGACAGTTACCAAGGCTATAGACAAGGGAAAGGTTGTCCACACAGCCTACCTAGACCTCACAAAGGCCTTCAACACCATTCCTCACTCAGGTATTATAGAAAGGTTCACCAGCCTGAACATAAACCCCTATGTCACGAGATGGGTTGCCAACTGGCTCACGGACAGAACCCACATGGTAAGAGTTACAGGAGCTAAGTCTGACTCTAAACCAGTTACAAGTGGCATTCCCCAGGGCTTAGTCCTAGGACCCCTCCTGTTTGGCATATACTTCTCAGAGGTACAGACAAGCACAGGAGGACAATGGCTGACCAAGTTTGCAGATGACTGCAAACTAGGGGCTATAATTAACTCTCCAGCTGACACAAACATCCTCCAAAAGGGTCTCACTGAGACAGATACCTGATGCCAAAACCATGGCCTCAAGCTAAATGCCAAAAAGTGCATAGTCATCCCCTTTGGAAAAAAACAAAGTAACCACAAACTACCACAGAGGGGTATCCCCCTAAATACGGAAAACGTATTAAGGGATCTGGGGACCCAAGTAGATAGTAACCTCTCCTTTGATAATCCAATTGCCAAAGTGG
The DNA here is from genome assembly GCF_019279795.1 of Protopterus annectens. NCBI lineage: Eukaryota > Metazoa > Chordata > Ceratodontiformes > Protopteridae > Protopterus > Protopterus annectens. The sequence goes on along the minus strand of NC_056726.1, from coordinate 277,748,199 downwards.
TTAGAAAATCCTTCTATGTGGCCCACTTAATCACAAAAGGGTTTGCATCCAGATTGAAAGATGTCATTGGGCCCCTCTATGCATCACTGTTCAGACCCATCATAGAGTACAATGCCCCATTTGGGATGTACCTTACAAGACACCATCAACAACTGGAAAGACCACAGAAGTACCTCACCAAGAGGATCACTGGCCTCAAGCAGATGCCCTATGCAGCTCGACTAAAGAAACACCAGCTGTACTCGGTTGCATACCACCTACTCAGAGGTGATCTCTGCATGACGTACAAGGCCATGTCCAACCCAGAATTAATGGACATGCTCCACTTAAAGAAAAACATATCCCCTCAAGCCACATGCTCCAGGGATCTAAACCTCACCACAACAATACATAGGATGTGCTGGCGGGATAGATTCCTGTCCCAGAGACTTCCCATGCTCTGCAACAAGATTCCAATCTACATTAGGCAGAGCTCCTCGCTAACCCTCTTCAAGACAAACCTTGACGAGTGGATGGGAAACAGAAAGTTTACCCCAGGAATCACTTCAATGGCTCTGCTGGACAGAGGTACAGGGAACTAATCTAAGGGGGCAGCGAAAGCCAACACATTCTGGCTAGGCTTATAAATGCCTTCGGGCAGATAGCCTAGTACCTACCTATGAACCTATGACCCAGAGACTCCCCAGACTCTTGAATAGACTGCCCATACATGTCAAACAGAGCGCCTCTTTGGCCCGCTTCAAAAGGAACCTTGATGATTGGATGGGAGAAAGGAAATTCACCCCAGGGATTATGTCAGTCACCTTGCTAGACAGGGGTCAAGGGAAGTAAATAGTGTGGGAAGAAATAGCCAGGGAATTGTTATAGCTAGGCTTGTATAGGCACTAGGGCCAATAGCCTAGTACCAACCTATAAACCTATGAACCTATGTTTGCACCACTATATCTGCTGGGGTTCTCAAACAGTTTGTGTTACTATGGTATTATGCAGCTACATGTTGGCCTAGCTGTCAAACTGTCACTGATTCTAACATCTGGACAGGCCCACATATGACAGTCAGACGAAGGCCCACACATGGGGACAGGGTGTTCACACTGTTCTGCGATACATAGACAGTTGGGGGACCTGTTTGTTTCTTGCTTGCTTTCTGTTATGGGTGTGACATCTGCTTCTCCACTGTCTGCCACTGATGTTTTGACATGACCTTTCCTTGCTTTGCAAATACTTTGCTGGCGAATGCAATGTTAGGACAAGCAGAGCAGATATACAAGGCATACTTGTGCTCCTTCTGTGACAACCTGCCATTCCAGGGGTATGGCTGTTGGCCAGTGACATGTTGTCAGTGCTGACACAGTAAGGTGGCAGCGTTTTATGACCTGCCAGTACACTGAGCTTCAGGTACCTGCTGTGCTACTAGGCACCATACCTGTCTATGTATGACAGCCAGACATCTGGACAAAGCCATAAGTAGTGGGTGACAAAGGCCTAAGTATAGGGACCATTTTAACTATTAGCCTTACAAACCTAGAAGAGTGACACAATAACATATTTTGTGTTAGCATACATTTTCTATAGGGTATGAAGTCTGAGACACTACAATCCATCATTATTTTCTGACTTTAGACTTTCATAGTTTGCCAGTGATTCACCACACAACCACTATTTCATGATAAAGATACCACAAATATGATGCAAACCTCTGTACATTCTGCAAAAGGTCTGTACATTTGGGAGGTATGGTAGGCACTGTGTAGGTTATGCCGACCTGTGTACTATTCATATGTGTGGCCCCCTTCCATGACCTGTCCAGCTTACCGGCAGTAATCAGTAATGGACATTGACATCTGGACAGTGTGTACAACTCCCACAGTATGTGTAGCTGACATGTGAAATAGTTGGCACTGTGATTAGAGCATGGCCCTGTCTACCACAGTACTGTACCTAGGCCACTCAGACACAACAGCTGGGCGTAAGTGCTGGCCACATCCTAATAATATTTCCCGCACATATACATAGATCATTGAACCCTGCATATTGTGGACATGCAACAAGTTATCATGCTGATTGGGACAGGCCTGGCAATGGGCTGCTTTGCTGGGTGAGTCTGAGGGGTGAGTATGGGATCCCCACAATAATATCCATGCATGTGACCTATGACCCCCCTTAGTTGCCCCCCCACATATACTGCAGTGGGATTTGTCACCTGGGATAATACTGCATAGTGTGGGGAAGTCAGTATTGGGCAGACATTTCCTGGTGTCCCACATAGCTGTCAGTTGTCTGCTGCTACCCCAGTAGGCCACCCCATTCCCTTGCATGCATGCAGCTATACCATAGATATGGTGCCAGAACATACTACTTCATTCATTTATTGTTTAGAAGACTGACTTACCTTGTACCTGCAGCAGTTGTGGGGATGGTAGGTGAGGGCTGACTCTGTCGGATGCATGCAGTACACTGCCTATACATGGTAAGCTACAGTTAGTGTGATGTATGTGGCATCCATTTTATACTGGGTGTGCAAGTCAGAGAGAGGTGTCAGTCCCTGGGTCCCTACAGTGTCAGTGTATGTGCTATATGTTGCTTCTTTGCCAAGGCCTGGGCATACTGGGCACACCTCCATCTGCCTACAGGAGCAGGCTCAGGGGCTTCCTCCTCCGTGTCCCTCTGTACCTGTGGGGACCTTGGCAATAGTGAGGGACTGTGTGGTCCTTCCCCATGCTGTTCCTGCTGCAGCTGTTTCCACAGGATCATATTGTGTAGCATGGCACATACTATGAACATGTGTGCACATGTGGTTGGAGAGTACTGCAAGGCTCCACTAGGTATGTCAAGGCAGAGGAACCGTGACTTGAGCATCCCAAACACATGCTATATAATGATGTGCATGTGCCTCATTATGGTATTCTTGAGTGGGTGTGTGTGCATTTCTGATGGATGTCATCATCCACAGCTCCAGTGCATAGCCATCATCCCCATCAGATGGCCATATGGGATGTCCCCCCTGGCAAATCCCTGGTACAGCTGTGAGGAATGCCAGATGTGGGAGTTGTGATAGCTTCCAGGGCTGCCAGCACACACATTCATGATAATGCCCTGGACATTTCAAACAACCTGACAATTGATGGAATGAAAGCCCTTGTGGTTTACTTAAACCCTACCCTGGTCACCGGCTAGTGCTTTGATGTGGATGTGTGTACAATCTATGGCACCCAGTACCCCTGGGTAGTCTGCTATATGGTAGAAGAGACGCATATTGCTGGTCCTCTCCTCACGGGTGCTGGGGAAGTAAATGTGCTCACCAGCATGTGGTAGAATGGTGGAGTATCCTGGATGCAGATGCTTGTGAGACCACCATGATATCCCCATTAGGTCTTTGGAAAGTACCTGTACCAAATATCCGAAAGGCTACACATACCTTGGTATCCACTGGGATGGGTTCCCCTCTGTTGGCTCTGGGTCTCAGGTGAGGCCAGCACAGCTTGCAGAGTTGCTGAAGCATGTCCCTGTCCACCCTGTAGTGCTCTACAATCTCCAGATCATGTAGCCCCTGGTAGGTTACCCTGGGTCTGAACACTCTTCTCCTCCTCCTCAGTCTGTGGCAGTTGTCATCATTATCCTCATCACCATCCTCAGCCTCTAGCACATACTGATGTATCAAGATAACAGCAGCCCCTAACATTTTTTTAGTTTTATCAGTTAAAATTCCCAGAGTGTGTACACCTATGGTTCAGAGTTTGTGGGAAAAGCAGACTGAAAGTTTTTTTGCAGTGTTTATACTGTTGTGCTGCAGATGCTGCCTGTGTGATTGGCTGACTATAATACATTCTGCCTGCCAGCTATATTATTTGTACTTGAGTGCCTGTATTTTGCTATTTCCCTTTTTTTTCCTTTTCCCATTTCTGCCCCTTTTAAGCCCCGGGGCGCCCTGTGCAAACTTACTTCCCAAATGTAAACAGTTCTGCTATTTCCATTTTTTTGTTGTTGTTGTTGTTGTTTAAGAACTGGTGCACACCGCACAAACCCTTTTAGCTAAGGTAAACAGTTTTGAGAAGAAATGGCCCTCCCCTGGACACGAACATGCTCCTCATTTCATGGAATAAGTAAATACAGCCTCAGACACACCCCGTTGCTTAGCTGTGCTTAGCTAAGCTGACATAGGAGCCATGTAGCTCCAATGTGCTTACACCAAGCAGGACACACACCCTTTTCATGTCAGCTTTTCCTGCTTACACCACTGCCTTATAGCTTCTACATGGTTAGGTGCAGCCAGGGAATGGTCTACCATCATTTGCATACCCCACTGCCTTAGTCCCTAGTTACCCCCACTATACCACAGCCCTCTTCCTTAACAACCAGTGTTACCTGTTCTTGTTTTGATTCTGCATGCCTTAGACTATAAAGGCAAAATGCAGATTTCACTTAAAATTGACTTTTCACATTTTTTTTTTATTTTCGGCATGATCCATTTGCTCGCCGCTGCCCTATGCTTAAACGGCTGAAATCGGCCAAAAAAATAAACTTTGAATTTTATAATTTTGAAACACTTTTTAATGCCAATGGCCATTTTTTTGGCCATTGGCATGGCTAAGGATTTTAATACGTGCTTTACTTTGAGCTGTCATGCCTCCGTTTTGATTTGTACAGAAATATACTCGGTTACTAGCCAAATACATTTCTGCGCCTCATACTATTCCCGCATGGATGCCTGCCTCTTTACTGAATCACTAATTCATCTCATTTGCATGGTTTTCACTAACAAATGAGGTAATTAGCATTATTCAGTTGTATCCATGTGGGAATAGTGCTGCCAGGCTTGTGCACGTCTCTGGGCTTGTTTACTGGATCACTCAGTGGCCATATTCCATGCAGGATTGGCTGCATTATTCTTACACTCTGGGTAAGCTTTATTGAATCCTGGGGCATATGTCTGGACTATGGGGTAGAGTTGCAAGATGGAAGTGTTTTCTTACACAGACAAACGTCCATGCCTGGCTAAAATTTGCAAAACAATACATCAAGTTTCCCAAAAGCATGTGTAAAATGTGTTATGGTATGATGAGACCAAAGTTGAACTTTTTGGGCCACAATTCCAAAAGGTACATTTGGTGCAAAAACAACACTTCGCATCACCAAAAGAATACCATCCCCATGGTGAAGCATGGTGGTGGCAGAATCATGCTTTGGGGTTGCTTTCCTTCAGCTGGAACTAGGGCTTTAGTCAAGGTGGAGGGAATTATGAACAGTTCCGATTACCAATCACTTTTGGCCCAAAACCTTTAGGTCTCTGCTAGAAAGCTGAAGATGAAGAAGAATGTCACCTTTCAACACGACAATGACCCCAAGCCTACATCCAAATCAACAAAAGAATGGCTTCACCAGAAGAAAATTAAAGTTTTGGAATGGCCCGGCCAGAGCCCAGACCTAAATTCAATAGAAGATGTGTGGGGTGACCTCAACAGCGCTGTGCAGAAGAGATGCTCTAGCAATCTGACAGATTTGCAGAACTTTTGCAAGGAAGAGTGGGCAAATATTGCCAAGTCAAGATGTGCCATGCTGATAGACTCCTACCCAAGAAGACCGAATGGTGCTTCAACAAAGTATTAGTTTAAGGGTGTGCACACTTATGCAACCAGCTTATTGTATGTTTTTTATTTTTATATATTCTTCCCCTAACAGATTTTTTTGTTTTTCAATTGAATTATACAGGTTATAGGTCGTATTAAAGGTGAGAAAAGTTTTGAAATGTTTTATTGCGGTCTCATTTTTTTATATCACAGAAGCCTGGCGGGTGTGTACACTTTTTATATCCACTATATATATATATATATATATATATATATATATATATATATATATACACATACATATATATATACAACACACGCACACACACACACACACACACACACACACACATATATATATATATATATATATATATATATACATATATGTTAGAGAACCAAAAACAGCAAACCCAAAAGATCAAACAAAAACACAAAAAACTGAAAGCAAAAATAAAAAAAAATGTTTCTCAGTAACAGTGGCCTCATGGGATATATGCAAATCACCTTTTAAGGATATCCAGTGTTTCAGCTAAATGGCAATTCTGAATGTCCACAACTTTTTTCTTTTGCCTTCATTTTTAAGTCTATTTATGGACAATTTCAGGCCATTAAATACAACCCCCTCTATCTTAAAATGAAGGTAAAAGAAAAAGTTGTGGACATTCAGAATTGCCATTTAACTGAAACACTGGATATCCTTAAAGAGTGATTTGTATATATCCCATGAGGCCTCTGATGCAAGAGGTTTAAGGTATCACACAGTTAGAAATCTAGCTTTGCTAGATTTTTCTTTTTGTGTTTTTTAACCAGTTTTTACTCTTTGTTTTAGTTTCTCAGTAACAGCAACAAATGATTTGCTCTTATGAGCATTCAGCCAAACCAGTTATAGCCATACATATGTACATACATACATATAGCTAGCTAGGTAGATATAATAGATATATACATACATTTGCATCCCCCATGCTTTATCAAATGTGCACATTTGTTTGAAAAGTGTAATGAGAAGATATTTTGCTGAATACTCATTGGAGCGTTGTCACCTCACAGTAAGACATTGTCCTGTTCAATTCTCAGCTAGAGCGTCTTCTATGTGGAGACATGCGTGAATGGGCATACCTTCATTGAAGGTTGTGCGTCAGGGCAGGTAACTCGGCACGTAAAAATCTACTGCCAATCATTAGCAGACCGGAGTTCTGCTGTGGCGACCCCTAACTGGGAAAAGCCGAAAGACACAACAACAACAACTCATTTTATCAAATGTCTGTTACTGAATGCTCATTATGTTGATACAGGTAAGTGGATTTGTATTATGGATTGGAGGGTTTATACATGAGTTTGCTGGTTAGGGTTAGAGTAAAGGTTAAGTAAGGCAATAGATTTAGTGTGTATGTGTGAATATTTGTGAGTTAGTTTTAGAGTTAGTGATAGGTAAGGGGAAAGATTTAGGTGTATATGCGTGTATACAGTGATAGTGTTATAGAAAGGGTTTTTCTAGGGTAAGGTAAAGGGTTAGCATTAGGGCAGTGGCAGGCTTAGGCTTAACCTTAAGCGTAGTATGTATTACTAAGGTGTTGTAGGGGGCAATGCCTCCTTGACCACATTAGTAATGCTGGTTAACTATAACGTTATCCCTACACCAGCCCTAACCCTACACCTTACTTTAGAAATACCCTTCATGTAACACTACCAAATTTCAGACAAATTAGGTATAACTGTTATTAAATAGTTTTAGTTTACAGATCATAAAGGGAAATTATTTTCATTTTGTGATCTTTTGTAGGTTTGTTTTTAGGGGTTTTGGTGATTTGAATGTTTAAAAGGCTTGTGCCAAGGACTGTTTTCAGCTATTCAACATTTTTATCTTTTAAACAGTCCTACTCTAACTATATATATATATATATATATATATATATATATATATATATATATATATATATATATTCAGCCTATGCCCCACAGCAGGGTTGTGATAGTGAAAGAGAAAGAGTGCATTCAGACAGCAGTTGCAGGACCTACTAGATAAAGCAGGACAACGTGAATTGGTGTTGATAATGGGTGACTTAAATGCACATATCGGGACAGACAGAACAGGATATGAGGACTGCCTGGGTCCACATGGGTGGAGCAATAGGAATAAAGAAGGAGAAGCCATTCTAGACTTCTGTCTGGCAAATGGCTTGATAGTAGCCAACACATGGTTCAGAAAGAGACAGTCACAAGATCACATACAAGAGTAGCCAACATGCAACTCAGGTAGACTTCCTCCTAGTAAGGAAAAGGCACTGGGGTAGAATCCATGATTGCAAAGTCATCCCCAGTGAAACAGTCGGTTCACAGCATAAACCAGTAGTTGCCAAAATCAGCTGCAAGCAGTGGTCAGAGAAGGCTCTAAGGTCAACAGAGACCAGGCTGAAGACCTGGAAGTTGACTGGAGAGAAAGTACAGCAGTTCAAGGAATTACTCAGGGCTCTAGCACCCCAAGAAGAGGAAATAGGTGGAGTTGAAGAAGAGTGGCAGCGCCTAAAAACAGCATGTGTTAGGACTACAGAAAAGATATGTGGCCGAGCCAGGTATGGAAATAAGGTACATAAGGAATGCTGGTGGTGGAATGCAGAAGTGCAGGAAGTAATCAAAAGAAAGAAGGAGTGCAGGAAGAAGTGGGAGATTGAAAAGACTGACCAAGCTAGGAAGGACTACTGGTTGGCTAACAAAGAAACTAAGAAAGAAGTTGTAATAGCAAAGAATAGGGCATCAGAGGCACTCTATCAGCTTCTGGAAAGTGACTCAGTAAGGGGCACAAAGAAACTATACCAGGTTGCAAGGCAAAGACAGAAAGATAAAGAAGATAGTCAGACACCCTTCATAAGGGATTCCAGCAACAACCTGCTTACCAGCCCACAGGACATCAAAGGCAGATGGAAGGAGTATTTCCAGCAGCTTCTGAATGAAGAAAACCCCACAGAAGTGGTACTGCCCCAGAAACAGCCTACAATGAGAGTAGAAGAGGAGCCCAGCTTAGAAGAAGTAAGAGCAGCACTAAGGAAAATGAAGTCAGGGAAAGCAGCAGGCTCAGATGAGGTCACAGCAGATATGATAAAGATGCTGGGTGAGCTAGGGGAGAAATGGCTCCTGAGGGTACTAATTGCAGTGTGGAGAGAAAGGCGTATTGCAGATGACTGGAGAATAAGCATACTCGTGCCAGTGTACAAGAACAAAGGGGACATCCACAACTGTGTACAGTACAGAGGCATCAAACTCCTACCACATTGCATGAAAGTTCTGGAGAGGGTGATTGATAAACGGATACGCAGAATAGTAGAATGTAAGATGGGAGATGAACAGTTCGGATTCAGATCAGGTTGCAGCACAATTGACTCGATGTTTGCATTGAGACAGATACTTGAGAAGAAACTAGAGAAGAGGAGAGAGTCAAACTGGGCTTTCCTAGACTTGGAGAAAGCATATGACAAGGTCCTAAGAAAGCTGATCTGGGCAGTACTGCGGTGGTTTGAAGTCCCAGAAACATTGGTAGAATTAGTACAGGCTATGTACAAGGACCCAGTGACTCAAGTACGGACAGTGTTTGGCCTCACTGAGGGGTTCCCAGTGGGAGTGGGTGTACACCAGGGTTCAGCTCTGAGCCCACTGCTGTTCATACTGGTAATGGACTACATCAGCAAACAGGTTGGAGGGGTCAGAGCAACAAAGCTGCTGTATGCAGACGATGTGACAGTACAGGCAGACTCTGATCTAGAACTTCAGCAAAGGATAGGAGAATGGAATGCAAATCTGAAGGCACATGGGATGAAACTAAGCACAGATAAGACAGTGGTAATGGCAGCAGATTGGGGAAATCAGAAGAAGCTGAGAATAGAGATAGATGGGAAGATAGTGGAACAGGTAAACAGCTTCAAGTATCTGGAAGGGGTGATTGAGGAGAAGGGTAGTCTGAATGAAGAGGTCAAAGCTAGAATCAGAGGGGCTGCAGCCAACTGGCATAGAGTATCAGGTGTAGTATATGACAGAAGAATGCCAAAGAAGCTGAAAAGTAAGGTGTACAAGACAGTGGTGTGACCAGTACTACTGTATGGTACAGAAACCTGGGCAGTAAAGGCAGAACAGTTGAAGAAGCTGGAGGTGATGGAAATGAAGTGCCTGAGAAAGGTGGTAGGATGCACACTGCGGGACAGGTGAAGAAATGAGGACATAAGAGCAGAAGCCAAAGTAGCTCCAATTGCAGAAAAGATCAAAGGAAACAGATTATGATGGTATGGGCACATGTGTAGAAAAGCAGAAGACAATCTGGTGGGGGTGATTTGGGATAGACAGGAAGAAGGTAAGAGGAAGCGAGGGCGTCCAGCAAAGAGGTGGATGGATTGTGTGAAAGAAGATCTGCGACAGTCAGGCATGAGTGTTGAAGAAGGCAGGAGAGTGGCACTGAATCGAGAGAGTTGGCGACAGTTAATACGATACCCCAACCCAATGTAAATGGGAAAAAGGGGATGATGATGATGATATATATATATTTATGGATGATGTGCTTTTGGTCTAAATATTCATTTGCTGACATCTGTTTAATCATCTACATTTGGTCAGTATATGCATAAATGGTCAACAGGTGTGTAAGATCAACAATCCCAAGAAAGGGAATATTCCCTTTCCTCAGGGAATGTGTAGTCTCAGAGTTACTATATGTAATTAGCAGGTGGATGTGGAAGTTCTTTCTTGGCACATGCATGGTAATGTGTTGACATTGTCTGTTAGTCTTTTGTGGGCAACATTATGGAGGTCGATATATGGACTACTCACTCACTACACACACAGAAACACACACACACACACACACACACACACACACACACACACACACACACACACACACACACACACACACACACACACACCTATTTGTATGCACACCCTGCCATCTTTTTTTTTCTAAACTTATTCACATTAGTTTATCAAGGCATGATAAATGACTCAGTGGCTGAGATTCATAGACAAGCATTGCATGGCTAAGCAACACTAAAATTTTAGGAGCTCACTGACAAAAGCACTGGAGAGCTAATTACAGATTGTAGAAAGCAGAGGATAATGCTTATATACAGAGCAACGGACCACACAATAAAGCAGAGTCTCAGTGGTAACATAAAGTGAAGGGTTAGGCTGTTTTGGAAGGGGGATTTATCAGTGCCATTTTCCAGATATTAGACATGATGTTTTAAGTTAGATAACAGTCAGATGTAGAGAAGAGGAGCTATGATGAAGTCTTTACAATGGTTTATAAACCAGGGATGGAAGTATGGACCATCCATAGGAATTTGCTTAAACAGTGGTAGCATGTCTTTGAAGGGCATTTTCTTAAAGCAGAAGAGGGGAATGAATGAAAGAGGAGACAGTGTAGTAGAGGACTGGGCTATAATGTTAGAGTGAGTACTTGTAGGTGGATAAATTCTTTTAAGAAGTCAGAAGGAGAGAGTTGCCCATGGTAGGAGTTGAGCATGTCAGGAGATTCCATGTTAATGAAGACTTTGTGCTTATTGCTTGTTTGCTATCCAGATATTTTTGCTGTGTTTGAGTAGTTGAATGGTACTTGAGAAGAATTTCTTTTTGTTATTAAAGAAGGGCTTAAATGAGGAATTTTGGAGCAGCAAAGGGGTCTTGCAAAGATAGCATGGGGTTCCAATTAAATGTAGATAGGTAGGTAGCCTTTGAGGCTGGAGATATTTTTGATGGTTTTAGTATGAAAGAAATGAGTTTGGGGAGAGTTAGTAGTGATTGGTTTGTAATTTTGAAAGTAACATGTGAGTGGTCACTGCAGGATAAACTGATATACTTAGTATTATTGATTGAATTATTTGTAATGACTAGATCCAAGAGAAGAGTTGATTGGGCCATGTGGATTTGTTCACTAATTGAATAAGATTATTGCTGATGAGGAATTCAGCATTGCCATTGGCAAGTGGCCCTTGGTAGTTTAAGGTGGAGTCACCAAAGAGAATGATGTTTTGTTTGTTGACTGTGGGGTGATGTCGCTAATTAATGACTGAAATTTAGTGAATGAGAATGAGAGTGGGAGGTTGACTACTTCTATGAGGAGTGAATGTTTTGTCGGGGGATTGTAATAGTATCCAAGTGGGATCAGAGTCTGAGCTGGCCTTACCCTGGGCAAGTATACTAAAACTGAGATGATGTTTAAAGAAGATTAGTAGACAACTGCCATGTCTTCTACCATGATGAATGTCATAAATGTAGGTTTAAGGTGGTAAACTATATTGGAAGTTAGCTGACTTGTTCCTTAAACAAGATTTTTTTACCATAGTGATGTCAGAAGAGTAGGAAGGTACTTATCTGGTCAAGCTTATTGGTTATGTTATCCATATTGATTGCAGCACATGTAACGGTAAGAGAGAGGTTGTGAAGAGTGATGGTGGGCATTGTTATGTAGGTGTGGGACTGGTTCTGTGTTTCCTCTACCAATAAGTATGAGATATATTAATGAGAACTTTTAAAAGTGGTTAGGGATATGGGAGTGCTGTGTGGGGGGTTTGGGAAGAGAAGGTAATTTCAGATAGCTATGTGAATAGTTGAGGATGTGTGTGTTTTAGGGGACATTAAAGAAAGGGAGGCAGTGATGATGGGATTGTATTCCGGAAAGGCTGAAGCAGTTGTGAAGTTTAAATGACCGAACCACTGTAGAATAAAGTGAAACTGGTGAGAAGAGGAAAGGTGATTGTATTTCATTTGGAAGGTGAGAATTAACGAAAAAAGGAATGAAAGTGTTGGGAGATAAGATATAGACTGAGTTGTTCTGTGATGAAGTGAAAGAAGGCAAACAAAAAATGTGCTAAGACGTTTACAAAACCAGTTCAATTTATAACAAGGAACCAAATATAAACGTCATAAAATAATTATATGGTTTGACAAACCAATCAATTTACTACATCAATTACAAAATTAGACGCCTAAAGAAATGTATAAATGCATATGTATTAATTTAACCTTAAATAAATTATATAAACACATGTATAAAACTCTTCAGTACTTATTATAAATACTTACAGTGCACTCGAACAATTAACCACAAGTGATATGAGTTTTAACATTGGATATAAAGATAAGTTTTCATTAATACCCGTATGCACTGCAGCATTTAAACAAAGCTGCCACACCAGTTTCCTATATTCCAAAATATATTTTCAATGACCTTCTTCAACAATATGAACTTTATTAAAAGCAAAAAACTTCCGCTTCTTAAAATTAATATACCTGGTGGCATGTTTGCATAATGCTCTATTAGTATTTTTGTTATGTATGTCATTAACCATTTCAGTTGATCATTAGTTCCATCTCAAACAATAAAAATGCTGTTGATGAAATGGAGGTAGCATTTTAATGTTACTGTAGAACTCAGATTGATACACTGCCTTGCTTTACCACATAGCTAGGGCTATATTGGCTAAGCTGAAAGCTATGGTTGCACCCATTGTAATGCCCCTAGTTTGCTTGTAAAACACTTGGTTAAATGAGAAGTAATTGTCCAGAAAGGTGCTGAAGAGTTTGTTCAGTAACATAATTTCTCCTGCTACTGCAGTGATGACTCTAGATATCTCTACTCTGTCTTTTTGTACACAAAATCTTTGAGGTAGGACTATGTACAAAGCTTCCATACTGACTGCAACCAAGAATTTTTCAGGTTTAACCCAGATGTCTTTAATCTCCCAGAGAAAACCTAGGGTGTCTGGTAAGTAGGATTTGACATTTCTAGCTAGTGCCTTGATCTGAAACTCAAAGTAAATGGAAATTAGTTCTGTGACCAAGCATCTACCTATCACAAGTGGCCCATATGACAGATCAGTGATGCTTTTGTGTGGCACCAAGATCCCAGACAAACTGGGTACCTGGTAACTCCAGGATCCCAAAGAAACTGGGAACCTGTTGGTGGGGCACTGTTTGGACATCCAGCAGTCTGTTGTTAATGAGATCACCCTCACGTAGGGCTGCAAGAGCATCTTGGATTGTTTGATAAGCAGTAACAAATACGCAATAGCAAGTGTGTCTAAATCCAGCTTTCTGTAGAATTCTTAGTGTCTCACAATTCATTTGACTTTAGCATTGCAGAGCTCCAGTCATGTACTAAATGTCCTTCTCTTTTGTCCCCCTTCATAAAACATTGACTTTTGTCATTGTTCAAGTCCTTCAGTGCTTGAATTTTATGCAATGCATATTGTAAAATCTTTTCTTACTGGGTCTACTTAAAATATTTCAAATATCCACCTTGAATTTTCTTTCAAATGTGTTCAATATAGGGTGCTAGGGGGCAAAAATTGTTAGGCTTTTTACATTTTACATTGATCATAGGTGTTACCATTCAGTTTACTGCACCTGCTTTTTCTTTATCGTGGAAAAATAATTTTGAATTGTATTTTTCAGCGTACATTTTTAAATCTATCTTACTGAAATTGGTACACCTTGTTTGCTGTAGCATAGACTAGATCCAGGCCTGCTGAATCTAGCTTTGTTTGTATAACTTGAGCAGTAATCCAGGCATTCTTTAAAGTATTCAATTGTATTTATTACTGCTTGGTAGTAACTTGATTAAAGTGTAGCTATCATTCTAAGTTTTTTGGATTAAGCACTTCAGCTTTAGACCAGTTGTTTTACATTAGGAAGGTTTGTGGCCTGCACTGTGGTGGCAGGACAGATAGCTTACATCCTTCTTAATTGGGAACTGCTGATTGAGGGCTCAGTGTCTGTTATTCTAAAAGTGTATTAGTTCTGGTTTAAGCACTTGGGCTTCAGGCCAGTTATTTTACATTAAGAAGGTGCGTGGTCTGCACTCTTGTGGGAGGAGAGGCTGGACTCTGCCCTTCTGAGTTGGGAATTTCTGGTTAAAGGCTTATAGTGCCTGCATATTTGAACTGTTTCTTACTGAAATTGGTGCACCTTGTTTGCTGTAGCATAGACTAGATCCAGGCCTGCTGAATCCAGCTTTGTTTGTATGCTTGTTGTTTGTTTGCTTGTTATTTCCCTGAAATGCTAATTCCACCTAAAACGTGGCTTTTCAGCGCTTCTGTGGATCCCTAGTGATATCTGCATTGCTTACTGTACTTATTTCCTTGTTTCACTTGAAAGAAAGTTACTGTTTGTCATTTTGCATTTAAGTTACCTGTAACACATTGCATTTAAGTTACCTGGCACTTGCTCACTAAGTCAGCACTAAAAAATTAAAAGCACTACACCCTCACAAACTCCCCTTGAGTACCTTGTTCCCCATTGGCCCTTTTTTCAATTATAAAGGAATTCCCAATACTATTCTAGCATGTCCAAAGGTCAATTGTCAATCTCCTCTCGGTCCAGCTGGTGAATCTGGGAATCTTGAGGCAATGTTACAACTGCCTCATGTACACAGACAACCCTCTCCTCCTCCCAACAAATTCCAACACATGTGAGAGATGCAACCATATAGCCAAACTGGAGGCTAAGCTCTCTCAACTCAGTACTGGCATAACCAGTCAGGAGGAGAAGGAAACCACACTCACTACAATTCCAGTCTCACATAGACCTACCATGACAGCAAACCAAACACATAAACACACAAAAACATACTCGGAGGCTCTAAATAAAAATCTGCCTAAGCAGCAGAGACCTCCAAAGCAGACACCCAAGCAACCGCTACCCCAAAACAAAACACGTGCAACACATAGCTCACAAAGCCAGTGTGCCGAACAGTCACAGCCCTTAAGGCTAAACAACACACCTGATACACTTGTAATAGGTGACTCTATCATCAGACACACTGACGTTCTGCTTACCAGGCTGAACAAGGAGAAGGTCACGGTGAACTGCCTGTCGGGCGTTAGGATCCACCACATAACACACGCACTCAGGTCACTCCAAGGCAAGTACAAATATGACTCAATCATTGTCCATGCTGGTGTGAATGACCTGAGACGTACCTCCCTGGACTACATGAAAAGAGACATAGAGGAGCTCTCTGAACATGTAGCCCAGACCGGTATGACGCTGACCTTGAGTAGCATCTTACCCTCACCAAGAATGATGCCACAATATGAAGACAAGATGATCAATTTCAACAATTGCTTAAGTATTGGTGTCATTCAAAGGGAATCCAATGCCTGTCAGCCTGGGATGACATACTCAACAAGCCATGATGCTTCGCTAGGGATGGCTTGCACCTGTCACCCCTGGGCTTTCGGATATTGGCAAAGGCTCTTGCTACCCCCATAGTGCCTTTTTTAGGCAAGGCTCAAAAGACAAACCCACCTCCATAGGTATCACAAGGGATAAGAAACTAAGAGTAATGCTACTCAACGCCAGAAGTCTAAACCTCAAGATGCACGCACTCGAAACTCTCCTTAGCATGGAGAACATCGATATCTGTGCAGTAACGATAACCTGGTTGAAGGCTCCCGAGAGCACCCCAGCACTACCAGGTTATACCTCATACCATGCTTTTTGGCCCCAAAACTTGGACCGAACCACAAAAGGAGGGGGAGTATCAATATTCGTCAAAGATACCCACACCTCCAGGTTGGTGGCACAGCACGAAGCATCAGAGACTATCCATGTGCAACTAACAGTGGGTAAAACTGCCTTCCAGTTTATAGCCTGCAACAGACCACCCTCCCAAACCCAGGAATCCCACTCTGCCTTCCTGAGAACACTGGAAAATATGAAGGTCTCTCCAAACACCATTATATTGGGCGACTTCAACTACCCAAACATAGACTGGGAGCATTACTCTAGCTCCAACACCCTAGCCCAAAGGTTCCTAGAATTTATAAACTCAAATGCTATGGAACAACTTGTTACCACTCGCACAAGAGTGGAAAACATACTGGACCTAATCATCACCAACATGGGGACTCTATGCTCCAGACCAGAAGTGTATCCCTCACTGGTAAGATCAGACGATAAACTAATCTCACTGGATATTCACATCCCGACCCCACCCCCTACCCAGAAAACCACAGTGAAAAACTTCTCTAAAGCAAATTTCACACTCTTCAAAACCGAGGTGGAATCCTTCAAAGCCCCCGGGCCTATGGAAAATACGGCCCAGACCACAGAATCATTTATAAACGCATTCTATGAACACCTTCAGGAATGCATGGATCATGCAATCCCAAATAAAACCAAGACCCAATCCTCCAAAGACAGACGTCCTCTCTGGTGGACCCCAGCCATAAACAAACTATACAATAGAAGGAGGAAGCTACTACATGATAGAGCAAAGTCCCAAAAAGGGAAGGCATCTCTGATCAGTATTAGCAAAAATCTACGGGCACTCATAAAATCGTCTAAGGCCAGCTTTGAGAGAAAAATTGCACAGGACACTAAGGATAATCACAAGGCTTTCTTTAGTTATGTTAGCAACCTGGGTGGGAATTCCCAGATATGTTCAGAATTAGTCCAAAATGACAAAAAATACACCGAACCCACAGACATTGCCAACATCCTAGCTGATAGGTTCAGCACAAACTCCCCCCCCCCCCCACCAAAAGGGCGAATATCTATCCCAGCAGAGTGCTGCCCCCCTGACATCTCAGATGCTCAGGTAAGCGCCGCCCTCTCCAAAGCAAAAAACACAGCATCAATGGGACCAGACGGTGTCCCGGGCTGCGTCCTATATGAACTCCAAGAAGAGCTAAACCCAAACATAAAACTACTGTTCAATCTCAGCCTTACTACAGGATATGTACCCAAAGAGTGGCATACAGCAACAGTGGTCCCTCTCCACAAAGGTGGTGCCTCAATGGATCCTGGAAACTATCACCCCATAAGCCTGACTAGCTTGGTCTGCAAAGCTATGGAAAGGATCATAATGGACCTCAAAGATATTGGGGACCTATAGACACTGGATCCTACCCAGTTCGGCTTAAAGGGCAGATCCTGCTTCTTAAACCTGGTCAATTTCTTTGAAACAGTCACCAAGACCATTGACTAGAGGAAGGTGGTCCACACAGCCTTCCTGGACCTCGCAGAAGACTTCGATACAATACCCTACTCGGACATTATAGATAAGCTCACCAGCTTAAATATAAACCCCTATGTCACTAGATGGGTTGCAAACTGGCTCAAGAACAGAACCCCCATGGTTAGAATTGCTGGAGCCATGTCAGACTCCAAACCAGTTACAAGTGCCGTCCCACAAGGCTCAGTCCTGGGACCTCTCTTGTTCGGTATATATTTCTCGGAGGTACAGGCAAACACGGAAGGACTGCAGCTGACCAAGTTCACAGATGACTGCAAACTGGGCGCCATAATCGACTCTCCAGCAGACACAAGCATCCTCCAAAAGGGCCTCATAGAAACAGACAACCGGTGCCAGAGCCATGGCCTCAAGCTAAACACCCAAAAGTGTATAGTCATCCCCTTTGGCAAAAACAAAGTGCCCACAAATTACCACATAGGTGGTAATCCATTAAGTACAGAAGAAGTAATTAGGGACCTGGGGACCCAAGTTGATAGCAATCTCTCATTTGACAACCACGTGGCCAAAGTGGTTAGAAAAACATTTTATATAGCCCACCTAATCATGAAGGGATTCACATCTAGATCAGGGGAGGTCATCGTGCCTCTTTACTCATCCCTCATCAGGCCCATAATTGAGTACAATGCCCCTTTTGGGATGTACCTTTCCAGACACCTGCAGCAACTGGAAAGAGCCCAAAAGTACCTCACCAAGAGGATCAAAGGGCTCAAACAGATGCCATATGCTGCTCAGTTAAAGAAACCCCAGCTCTACTCAGTGGCATACCGCCTGCTCAGAGGCGATTTGTGCCTGACGTATAAAGCCATGTCCAACCCGGAATTAATAGACATGCTGCACCTCAGAAAGTCCAAATCCCATCGAGCTACGCGCTTGAGAGACTTGAACCTCAGCACTGAAATAAATAAGACATGCTGGAGGGACAGATTCATAACCCAGAGGCTCCCTTCACTCTGGAATAAAATCCCTGTCCAGGTTAGGCAGAGTCCCTCATTGACTCTCTTCAAGAGGAATCTTGATGAGTGGATGGGAGATCGTAGGTTTACCCTGGGTATCACTTCTGTGTCACTGTTAGACAGAGGCACAGTATACTAACCGCGAAAAAGGGCATAGCAAAATTAATTTAAAATGGGTGGCGAAAGCCAAACACACTCTGGCTAGGCTTATAAATGCCCTAGGGCAGATAGCCTAGTATGAACCTATGAACCTATGAACCTCTGCTAACAAGCTTGTTTTGCTCATGATGTATGACTTTCACCCTCTTTCCAGTATTCAGGTTTCTAATTCCATGAGTGGTTTTGTTGAGTGGTTACAGAACTCAGTCTGAATTTTGAAGGCTACCCCCTTTTAAAGTTTGTCTGGAATAATTTTAAGTCTCTCTCTTATCCTGCCAATTTATTCCTTCTGTGGGTAAGATATTAATCACCTCTTTTGCCCTGTAAAGTGTCTTCCCCGGCTAATGGTGGTTGAGTTTATCTGGAATCTCACAGCAGAGTCCCTCTGGTGGTCAATGTCATTTGAGGTAGGTTCCCATTGCATGCTTGTCCCTCAGATGTAACTACAAACTGCAGTGTGGGAGTGAAGGGAGAGGAGTAATGGCTAGGCCATCTGTAAAATATACTCTGGCTGATGGTGATGGTTAGACCCACTAGGACACCATTAGGCTCCACGCCAGCCTCAGCTATATGGAGAAAGACCAGAGGAAAATATTTATCTGGCATACACAGCAGTGAACACGTGTTACTAGGTAGAAAGGCCATAGGGTGAAGCAGGGGAGCAGAAAATGTTAAAAAAAAAAACAGGAGGCCAAACGGTCAGGTAAGTGAAGTAAATCAGAGGCTCCTTACTGGTGTTTTCCAATTATCACAGAACTCTGACATAAACAAAAATGTGTGTCTGTATAGTGTTGAAAGTCTAATTAGAGGTTTAAATATTTCTGTAATGCTCAATGTATTTAACTCTGAATTGAAGATAAGACATTTTAGGGTAGGTAGTGATTGAGCACCAATATAAACTCAACTATTTAAACAGACAGTATCAAACAGATAAAAACACTCTCATCAAAATAACCAAACAACTCAGAAAACAAATAAATTCTACCAAAGCCAAATTTGAGCTAAGTTTGGCCTCCCAGACCAAGGACAACCACAAAGCATTCTTTAGCTATGTCCACAGCCTCAAAGGCAGTTCACAATTGTGTGTAGAGCTCATTGTAAATGGAACCATCTATATTGAGCCAGAAGATATATCAAACCTCCTGGCTGATAAATTCAGCTCCAACTTTACTCATCTATCCCCCTCAACATTCCCTCAGGAAATATCATCAAATATAACTCCCCCTACAATCACTAGGGAACGAGTCATTAATGCTCCCTCTAAGACAAAGAACACTGCATCAATGCGCCAAGACGATATCCCAGTATGCCTTCTAAATAGCATGAAACATGACATATCAGGGTCTCTGGAATTACTATTTAACTGTAACTTCTGATCAAGCTTTGTGCCTCATAAATGGAGAAAGGCAACAGTCATCCCTCTGCACAAAGGTGGGCTATCTACAGACCCTGGAAACTACAGACCCATAAGTTTCACTAGTTTATATGTAAAGCCATGGAAAGAATTATCATGGAGATGATCAACAGAGATATAGTAAACCTCCAGACACTAGACCCAACCCAGTTTGGTTTCATCAAGGGCAGATCATGCTACTCAACCTGGTGGACTTCTTTGAGAAGGTCACAAAAGCAATGGATGAGGGCAAAATTGTTCACACTGCCTATCCTGACCTTGCTAAGGCATTTGAAACAATACCCCACCTGGCATTGTTGACAAAGTCAAGAGGCTAGGTATAAAACAATATGTCACCCAGTGGATAGCCAACTAGCTCACAGACAGGACCCAAGAAGTTAGAATTGGGGAGTCCACCTCTACAAAAAGGCCAGTCACAAATGGAATCCCTCAGGGATCAGTCTTTGGACCACTCCTTTTTGGCATTTAGTTCTCAGAAGTCAAGGCCAATGTCAGTGGTCTCTGGCTGACTAAATTTGCAGATGATTCCAAATTAGGAGCTGTTATTGAATCTCACACTGACACAGATGTTCTCCGGGAGGGGCTGATGCAGACAAACAGCTGGTGTCAGAGCCATGGACTAAAACTAAATGCCAAAAAATGCATAATAGTATCCTTTGAGAAGATATCCATCCCTGGTAACTATCATATTGACAACACACCCCTTAGAGTTAACCCAATAGTCAGGGACATAGGGACACACATAGATAGTAATCAAGCCTTTGATCATCATGTGTCTACGGTGGTGAGGAAATTATTCTATGTGAGCAACTTATAAACAAAGGTATGGCATCTAAGTCCAAGGAAGTCATTGTTCCACTGTATTCGGCATTCATCAGACCAATCACTGAGTACAATGCCCCCTTTGGTATGCACCTAACCAGGCATATCCAACAACTGAAACGTTCACAGAGGTTCCTCACTAAAAGAATACAGAGCATAAGTAATATGTCCTATGCAGACCGGCTCAAGGCCATATCCCTGTATTCTGTCTCCGACAGGCTTTTGAGGGGATATCTATGTCTGGCATACAGGGCATTGTCAGACCCCACTCTGATGGACTTCCTACATCTCCACAAAACAAACAGCACCAGATTTATCTGTTCTAAAGACATATACCTTGCCTGTGATATAAGTAGGACCTGTTTGAGAGATAGGCATGTATCCCAGAGACTACCCCATCTATGAAACAGGCTCCCAATACATGTGAAGCAGAGCTCCTCCTTAACCCAATTCAAGTGCAACTTGGACAATTGGATGGGAGACTGGAAATTCATCCCTGCTTTGGCACCTGTGTCTATAATGGACACAGGTAACCTGTAAATGATTCACCTCCCAGGTCCATGCTTACACTTATCAAGGGTATCAGAACTTGTCAGAGATTTGGGATGCATGGCTAGGCTTAAAAAGTCCCTTGTGGTCGTTAGCCTAGTAAACACGTATGAACCTATACATTTTTGTTTAAGAATATCTTCAAACATGCCCTGCCATATTTAAGAACAGGCATGTAGTCTTATTTGCTGGGGAGGAGCAGCAGCATTGTTCATGCACTGCAACACCCACACATAGTTACTGATGCGATAGTCCATGTAACATAAAATACATGGGACATTACTTACTGAAAGCAGGTCCTCCAATGGTAATGGAACACATGCAGACAAGTGTTTGGCACAGACTGAAGAGTCTCTGGAGTTGTTTGATGGTTAAAGGGTTCAGCCCCTAATACCTGGTATTAGCTTGGATGTCTAAGCAGGCCTAGCACCAGCTACTCATGTGTCCAATAACCAGTAGTTAACAATAGCACACATACAACATTATGACTGAAAAGTGTGATGCACCAAGGCTTACCTGCTTGCCTGCCCATACAGGCACTTCTGCTCTGCAAATGCAAAATCATGTACAACAAGTTATATTTCCTAACATTTTCTAAGCAACTGTTTCCATATTTCCCAATATGAATGCATCAGGAGGATATACAGGCATATGGGTATGTGGGCTGAGAGTGGTGTCATTTATTTTCTTACTTTTTAAAGTTCTACTGATTAAGGTTCCAGCACAATAGAACAACATAAGGCTGACATCAGCAGTGCGCTTTTGGTTGATGATGATGGCAAAATGGCACTACTTTCAATTCTACTGGAGCAGGTATAATCCACATTCACTATTGTACAGGACCTTGTGGAGAACATAGGTGAGCACTGCATACATGTGATTCCCACACAGGCTTTACCAGTGTCCTAGCTTTTTTTTAAATTTCTCCAAGTCTTTTGGGTTTCTAATACCATGATGAGAATGGACCTCATTCCTAAGTCAAAGTATGATTAAAGTTCATGAAATTAGTATTGTTTCAATCTTTGATGTCAGCCAGTAGTGCTCTTTGCAGCACCCACAATGTGCACAGTAATGACTCCTTCTACAGTCTGTATGGAGTTATATGTATTGGTAACATATCTAAATGCGATTGTAAATTCTTTTTTATAAGACCCATTGCTCATACTACTATTGTAACTGTCTGAGTATCTTTCTTCCACATTGCTCTCATTTCTGCCTGCAGATCCTGATATTTTATGACTTTGTGTTTCTCTGTATGCAAGACACTGTAGTCACTGGGTTTGGCAATTTCAATGATCAATGTTACTCTTGTCTTCTTTTCATGGACCACTATATCCAGTTTCCTAACATCTATCTTTTGAACTGCTGGTAATGGATGATCCCATGTGATGGAGACTTCATCATTTTCTATGATGCTTTGTGGCTTATGTTTCCAGTGTTCTTCAGCCACTTCAATACCATAATGTTTGCACAATCCGCAGTGCAACAGTCTCGCCACATTATTATACCTTTCAGTATACAGTCCTTCTGCCATTAATATGTCGCAACCAGGAATGAGGTGTGCAACTGTTTCCAATTCGGTTTTCAAAACTTACATTTGTCTGTTTCTCCCACATGTTCAATGGACTTTATAAACCAACTTGTATGCAGTCCACCATCTTGGGCCACCAATATTCACCTTTCATCTCTTGGTTTAAATTCGCCTCTCCTTAACCATTCCTGTGTTCGTTCCTGATCAACATGAGGTTCTTCCAGAAATTTTCTATATTTTATATATTTATGCTTTTCCCACATTTCTTGCCTTCTCATCTGATCCTTCACCTTATATTATTTCTTTTGTTTGTTGGCACATTCAGTTGCTGCTTGATTTTTATCTACTTCTGGTTTGATTTTTATTCCTGCTTGACGCTGATAAGATTCTGCTAGATTAAGCAGAGAAGTCATCTCAGATTTATTCTCCTCATGTTTCAAAACTTTCACTACATTTGGCTCTTGTGAGATCAGCAGATATGTGTGGAGTCCCAAGATTGCAGATCTATACATATAACAAATTTCAAGGAGGCCCATGCCTCCTTTGGAATGAGGAATACACAATCCTGGTATGCACTGATTTTTATAAATCATTTGGTGAGCTTGAAGCATCCTTCTTGTTTTCCTATCTTATCTATCCAACACTTTTTGGGCCCAGTCAATCACTCCAGAATTGTAAGTTAGGATGGGAAGAGCAAACTGGTTTATAGCTTGGATTTTGTTCCTAGATGTCAATGCTGTTTTCAGGATTAATTTAAGTCTCCTGAAGTATTCCTTACTAAGTTTTATTTGCATTTGTTTGTGTTTTATTGTTGATCCTTCATCAATTGCCAAATATTTATACACGCCTTCTTGCTCAAGTTCTTTTATATCACATTCTTGTCCCTAACTCATGTTTTCCTGGTGTTGCAGTTTTCCTGCTTTAAAGGTTGCTTTTGCACATTTATCAAGACCAAATGACATTCTTATATCATCTGAAAAAGTTGTGACAACTTGCATTTGTGCTTTCAGTTCCTCATCTGATGAGCTATACAGTTTTAAATCATCGACAAAGAGAAGGTGACAACTCTTTACACTTTGTTGTTTTCTAGGAGCCACATTATAGCCATGGTGAGTAAACAGCTTATTGGATTAAGGGGAAGGCAGAATAGTAATGGTGACAGAGTCACCCTGAATATCACCCTTTGAATTTTTATCCCTGGGATAACAATTTGTCTTTTATCATGGCTTAATTGCAAAGTGGTATGCCACTGTTTCATGGTCACTGTATTGCAGCTGATCAGTATGGCTTCTGATAGGCATACCAAGATGTGGGCATGCCCACCATAAAGGAGAGCCACAGTGAGTCCAAAACTGCCATACTTCCAACACTCTTCCTATGTGTGTGATACTCAGAATCAACCACTGGATGTGCAGATCAGTGATCAGTAATACAGACACAGGTAATTGCTACACCTAGCATAGTGGAGCTGATGAGTATGGTCTGTGGCTAGTGGAAGTAGATGCTCCAACTGTATAATGACCTAAAGAATCAGCAGCAGAAGGAGACAACAGTGCTGCTGAGGTCACAGGTTGCAATTGCTGGTGTTTCCATGACTGTTTCCATAAAACACATTGCAGCCATCATCCACTCTTCCTCAACATACCATGCAGTCAGTCATCCTGGGTGGATCCAGATACGAGGAGGTTGGTCAGAGGCTGTCCTGTGTCAGACTACATGACCTATTACAACGTCAGTGTCCCCTGTAGGCACACAGCCTGGCAGGCATGGTCATAGGTGTTACCCAGACTGTGAGCAGTGTAGCTCATCAGACTCAACAGATGAAACACGTCTTCAGGGTGCGCCTCTATAGTCTGAGATTTCCACCCCTTCCCCTTCATGGACCAGATCCAGACCCAACACCCCAGATCCACATAGCAGACACCAGAGGCAGTCACATCATGACAGCCCAACCCCATTATTGTAGTCTGTGATACACAAGTCCCCACAACCTCCCAGAGCACAGGACTGCATGTCACCTATTCACCAGTGCTGCAACGTATTGTACCTGCCTCTGCTTCTGCTACAGCCCTGCTGTTATATGTTTTTCCCATGCCTCTACCCTCCCCTTCTACTATTGCTCTGTCATGATGTCCTCTGCTGTTCCATTTGTTTATTCAATATTAAGTTATGGACTATGGCACATACAATAAACATCTTTTTAAATATGCCCAGAATATGACGTTACCTTCTGGATGTGTCTAAACACTGGAAGCATCCCTTCATTAGTACAAATACCAGCTGTACTATGTTTAGGGTTTCAGAGTGCATTGTATGAAAAGCCATTTCCTGCATGGCCTAAACGGTGCATATCAGGGTCATCAATCAGGGTTCTAGGGCATACATGCAACATTCATATATGCCTGCAATACACATTATGTTGCACATGGCTTGCTCCCAGCATGCATGGTACCTGTTGGTTAAGGTCACTCTAGCTGAGATATTTTTGTATCTAACAACCAGGTGACCCTGTGGGAAGTCCCTTTACAGGAGCTACTGGTATAGTCCAGCTGTGTGCCAAATACGTACATTGGTGCTCACAGAACATTATAAGCAATACTCTGGTCATTATAGATTATCTGATAGTTAAAAGGGCAGAAGTCCTAGCCATCTGGACCTGGTGGAACATTGATTGCAGCACATGCACAGTCTTTGGAGGTCAGTTCCTCAGGGACATTATCTCACAGAATGCAAGCATGGCATTGGTTCTGCCCAGTGGGTTCATGTCAGCATACTTACAACTTGTATGATGATGTGGATAACAGCTTTCTGTGCCTGCATCACTGACATGAATATCCATTGGTTGATTCTGAGTATTTCATACATATCAGGGGATAGTGACAGAATTATGACAGTACCACAGCCTTTGGGTCTTCCTCTCTGTCCCCATAGCCCAGTAAGCAAGTGGGAATAGTTTTTTCCTAGTCTTTCTCCACAAGGATTTTAATGAGAAGCTGCTGTGCTATGATGACAATAGCCTTTAAACAAATATTTACTCCTGATAAGAGCCACCACAGGTGTTGGGAAATACATGCCTCTGGCATCACCCATTCTGGGGAGCACTGCACTGGTTTTGGGTGATGCATGCCTCTGGCATCACTCTTTCTGGGGAGCACTGCACAGTTGTTGAGGGATGCCCGACACTGCCATCAGGGAGCATTGCACAGGTGTTGGGTGATGCATGCCTCTGGTATCACCCTTTCTGAGGAGCAATGCACAGGTGTTGGATGATGCACGTCACTGGCATCACCCATTCTGGGGAGCACTGCACAGGTGTTGGGTGATGCCTGCTACTGGCATCACCCATTCTGGGGAGTACTGCGCAGGTATTGGGTGATGCATGCCTCTGGCATCACCCATTCTGGGGAGCACTGCATAGGTGATGGATGATGCCTGCCACTGGCATCACCCATTCTGGGGAACACTGCACAGGTGTTGGATGATGCATGCCTCTGGCATCACTGATTCTGGGGAGCACTGCACAGGTGTTAGATGATGCATGCCACTGGCATCACCGATTCTGGGGAGCACTGCACAGTTGTTTGGTGATGCATTCCACTGGTATCACCCATTCTGGGGAGCACTGCACAGGTGTTGGGTGATGCATGCCTTTGGCATCACCCATTCTGGAGAGCACTGCACAGGTTTTGGGTGATGCATGCCACTGGCATCACCCATTTTGTGGAGCACCATTATCATTGTTATTATGACCTGAGGTATCTCCATCCATTTCTGCATAGCTAGTGGGAGACAATGGTTTAGAAGAATGAGCTAGATATGCACTGCAAGCATTTTATGCTTGCTTAGCACCCCTTATTGCAGTATGCATGCTAACACATGTATGTTTAACAGTACATGTCTTGTTTTGCAGCTTTTAGGGAAAAATGCTTTAACATGACTGGGTATCTCTGAAGTCTCTGAAGTCAGTAACACCTCTCCAGGCCATGTGGTGTATATTAGACAGATAGTATTATAATGTACAACAAACTGCAGTATTTTTAGTGTGTGTGTGTGTGTGTGTGTGTGTGTGTGTGTGTGTGTGTGTGTGTGTGTGTGTGTGTGTGTGTGTGTAAAACAATCATTGCTGAAGGAAATTACTTCTGACTGTAAGGGACTATATCTGTTGAAGTGTATCAGGAAAACTAATTCAGAAAATAAAGATCAAGAATAGAAAAGATCATGACAGATACTTTAGATTGCCTTACCAGATTATGGATATGTTTTTTATTACAATCAAGAAAAATCAGTTGTTATTTTCTTCAAAACTAATATTGATATATGTATGGAAGGTAAAATAAAATACCAGTAGTAATCAGGCTTCCTTGAAGACCAGATACACTTGATGAGATATTTGACATAAATAATGTTAGAAAGCAATGGCCTAACATAAGGTTAGGATTTATAGTAGAATTTTTCACAGCTTCTGTGAAAAACAGTGAGAAAGTTTTATCTTGACCTACCCCAGGCTGAGAGTTACTGCTGTAATAAAACTGAAGGAATAAAATAGCTTTAACAGTGAGAGGGTAAGGACTTAGCATTTCCATTATAAATCCTCGTGACTGAGATTCATGTAATAGATACTCTTTTAAAACTCTTCTATTGTATCAATTAAATCTGAACAAGATGAAAGTGACATGCACATAAATGATTTTTATTAACTCAGATTGCTTTAGACTGTCACATTTTAATGCACATTCTTAGGAAACCACAGACCAATTAAAATAAGTACAGTGGAACATTCACAAAGTGTTTGAAATTACAGCTGCTCAGTGGTAGAGCTGTTCTCATAGCCTGCAGCTGCATGCTTATTAGTAAGGCCAAACCTTATTATCATAATAACATACGAACCTTTTGTCTAATTTGACTGACATCTGAGAAATGTAGCAAGCTTAGGCAATACAAAAAATACACCAACTTTGCAGGGAATTAGATGAATGTTTTCTGACATAGTGCACTTACCAAGATAACATCTCAAAGTACATTATTGCATTGCCTTAAGCAGAAGAAACAATTGTAATTTATAAAGAAAACAGAAAGAGAGAATGGCATGCATTTTTTTGGAGGGACAGTTAGTCTCATTAATGTGCAAAATATTGTGTTTTTCAAATGTTTAAGATGATAATCAGAAGGAAAAACATGGGGGGCGTGGCCAAGATGCCAGTCTGATAGCAGCAGAAATCCATAGCTGTGCTTAGCTTTTAATATCTGACAGGAAATATACTTTAATTTTAGAAAAAAATCTAACTAAAAGTATACTAAAAGATTAAAATAGACTTGTTATTATTTTCTAAAAATTAATACATCATCAACAGAATTTTTTAATTATTCCTGTCAAGAAGTTTTCTACTGGAGATCTCAAGATGAGCAACTCGAAGAACCCACATCAGGAGAGTGCAGTGAAGAAAGAACTACATATTATAATAACAAACATCCAAGAACTGTCACTAAAAACATGAGCAACGTGAAGAACCCACACCAGGAGAGTGCAGTGAAGAAAGAACTACATCTTATAATAACAAACATCCAAGAACTGTCACTAAAGCATGAGCAACGTGAAGAACCCACACCAGGAGAGTGCAGTGAAGAAAGAACTACATCTTATAATAACAAACATCCAAGAACTGTCACTAAAAACATGAGCAACGTGAAGAACCCACACCAGGAGAGTGCAGTGAAGAAAGAACTACATCTTATAATAACAAACATCCAAGAACTGTCACTAAAACATGAGCAACGTGAAGAACCCACACCAGGAGAGTGCAGTGAAGAAAGAACTACATCTTATAATAACAAACATCCAAGAACTGTCACTAAAAACATGAGCAACGTGAAGAACCCACACCAGGAGAGTGCAGTGAAGAAAGAACTACATCTTATAATAACAAACATCCAAGAACTGTCACTAAAAACATGAGCAACATGAAGAACCCACACCAGGAGAGTGCAGTGAAGAAAGAACTACATCTTATAATAACAAACATCCAAGAACTGTCACTAAAAACATGAGCAACGTGAAGAACCCACACCAGGAGAGTGCAGTGAAGAAAGAACTACATCTTATAATAACAAACATCCAAGAACTGTCACTAAAAACATGAGCAACGTGAAGAACCCACACCAGGAGAGTGCAGTGAAGAAAGAACTACATCTTATAATAACAAACATCCAAGAACTGTCACTAAAAACATGAGCAACGTGAAGAACCCACACCAGGAGAGTGCAGTGAAGAAAGAACTACATCTTATAATAACAAACATCCAAGAACTGTCACTAAAACATGAGCAACGTGAAGAACCCACACCAGGAGAGTGCAGTGAAGAAAGAACTACATCTTATAATAACAAACATCCAAGAACTGTCACTAAAACATGAGCAACGTGAAGAACCCACACCAGGAGAGTGCAGTGAAGAAAGAACTACATCTTATAATAACAAACATCCAAGAACTGTCACTAAAAACATGAGCAACGTGAAGAACCCACACCAGGAGAGTGCAGTGAAGAAAGAACTACATCTTATAATAACAAACATCCAAGAACTGTCACTAAAAACATGAGCAACGTGAAGAACCCACACCAGGAGAGTGCAGTGAAGAAAGAACTACATCTTATAATAACAAACATCCAAGAACTGTCACTAAAAACATGAGCAACGTGAAGAACCCACACCAGGAGAGTGCAGTGAAGAAAGAACTACATCTTATAATAACAAACATCCAAGAACTGTCACTAAAAACATGAGCAACGTGAAGAACCCACACCAGGAGAGTGCAGTGAAGAAAGAACTACATCTTATAATAACAAACATCCAAGAACTGTCACTAAAACATGAGCAACGTGAAGAACCCACACCAGGAGAGTGCAGTGAAGAAAGAACTACATCTTATAATAACAAACATCCAAGAACTGTCACTAAAAACATGAGCAACGTGAAGAACCCACACCAGGAGAGTGCAGTGAAGAAAGAACTACATCTTATAATAACAAACATCCAAGAACTGTCACTAAAACATGAGCAACGTGAAGAACCCACACCAGGAGAGTGCAGTGAAGAAAGAACTACATCTTATAATAACAAACATCCAAGAACTGTCACTAAAAACATGAGCAACGTGAAGAACCCACACCAGGAGAGTGCAGTGAAGAAAGAACTACATCTTATAATAACAAACATCCAAGAACTGTCACTAAAAACATGAGCAACGTGAAGAACCCACACCAGGAGAGTGCAGTGAAGAAAGAACTACATCTTATAATAACAAACATCCAAGAACTGTCACTAAAAACATGAGCAACGTGAAGAACCCACACCAGGAGAGTGCAGTGAAGAAAGAACTACATCTTATAATAACAAACATCCAAGAACTGTCACTAAAAACATGAGCAACGTGAAGAACCCACACCAGGAGAGTGCAGTGAAGAAAGAACTACATCTTATAATAACAAACATCCAAGAACTGTCACTAAAAACATGAGCAACGTGAAGAACCCACACCAGGAGAGTGCAGTGAAGAAAGAACTACATCTTATAATAACAAACATCCAAGAACTGTCACTGAAACATGAGCAACGTGAAGAACCCACACCAGGAGAGTGCAGTGAAGAAAGAACTACATCTTATAATAACAAACATCCAAGAACTGTCACTAAAAACATGAGCAACGTGAAGAACCCACACCAGGAGAGTGCAGTGAAGAAAGAACTACATCTTATAATAACAAACATCCAAGAACTGTCACTAAAAACATGAGCAACGTGAAGAACCCACACCAGGAGAGTGCAGTGAAGAAAGAACTACATCTTATAATAACAAACATCCAAGAACTGTCACTAAAAACATGAGCAACGTGAAGAACCCACACCAGGAGAGTGCAGTGAAGAAAGAACTACATCTTATAATAACAAACATCCAAGAACTGTCACTAAAAACATGAGCAACGTGAAGAACCCACACCAGGAGAGTGCAGTGAAGAAAGAACTACATCTTATAATAACAAACATCCAAGAACTGTCACTAAAAACATGAGCAACGTGAAGAACCCACACCAGGAGAGTGCAGTGAAGAAAGAACTACATCTTATAATAACAAACATCCAAGAACTGTCACTAAAACATGAGCAACGTGAAGAACCCACACCAGGAGAGTGCAGTGAAGAAAGAACTACATCTTATAATAACAAACATCCAAGAACTGTCACTAAAAACATGAGCAACGTGAAGAACCCACACCAGGAGAGTGCAGTGAAGAAAGAACTACATCTTATAATAACAAACATCCAAGAACTGTCACTAAAACATGAGCAACGTGAAGAACCCACACCAGGAGAGTGCAGTGAAGAAAGAACTACATCTTATAATAACAAACATCCAAGAACTGTCACTAAAAACATGAGCAACGTGAAGAACCCACACCAGGAGAGTGCAGTGAAGAAAGAACTACATCTTATAATAACAAACATCCAAGAACTGTCACTAAAAACATGAGCAACGTGAAGAACCCACACCAGGAGAGTGCAGTGAAGAAAGAACTACATCTTATAATAACAAACATCCAAGAACTGTCACTAAAACATGAGCAACGTGAAGAACCCACACCAGGAGAGTGCAGTGAAGAAAGAACTACATCTTATAATAACAAACATCCAAGAACTGTCACTAAAAACATGAGCAACGTGAAGAACCCACACCAGGAGAGTGCAGTGAAGAAAGAACTACATCTTATAATAACAAACATCCAAGAACTGTCACTAAAAACATGAGCAACGTGAAGAACCCACACCAGGAGAGTGCAGTGAAGAAAGAACTACATCTTATAATAACAAACATCCAAGAACTGTCACTAAAAACATGAGCAACGTGAAGAACCCACACCAGGAGAGTGCAGTGAAGAAAGAACTACATCTTATAATAACAAACATCCAAGAACTGTCACTAAAAACATGAGCAACGTGAAGAACCCACACCAGGAGAGTGCAGTGAAGAAAGAACTACATCTTATAATAACAAACATCCAAGAACTGTCACTAAAAACATGAGCAACGTGA
Source organism: Protopterus annectens (assembly GCF_019279795.1). Lineage (NCBI taxonomy): Eukaryota > Metazoa > Chordata > Ceratodontiformes > Protopteridae > Protopterus > Protopterus annectens. Next base: position 277,716,097 of record NC_056726.1, on the reverse strand, counting down.
AGAACCCACACCAGGAGAGTGCAGTGAAGAAAGAACTACATCTTATAATAACAAACATCCAAGAACTGTCACTAAAAACATGAGCAACGTGAAGAACCCACACCAGGAGAGTGCAGTGAAGAAAGAACTACATCTTATAATAACAAACATCCAAGAACTGTCACTAAAAACATGAGCAACGTGAAGAACCCACACCAGGAGAGTGCAGTGAAGAAAGAACTACATCTTATAATAACAAACATCCAAGAACTGTCACTAAAAACATGAGCAACGTGAAGAACCCACACCAGGAGAGTGCAGTGAAGAAAGAACTACATCTTATAATAACAAACATCCAAGAACTGTCACTAAAAACATGAGCAACGTGAAGAACCCACACCAGGAGAGTGCAGTGAAGAAAGAACTACATCTTATAATAACAAACATCCAAGAACTGTCACTAAAAACATGAGCAACGTGAAGAACCCACACCAGGAGAGTGCAGTGAAGAAAGAACTACATCTTATAATAACAAACATCCAAGAACTGTCACTAAAAACATGAGCAACGTGAAGAACCCACACCAGGAGAGTGCAGTGAAGAAAGAACTACATCTTATAATAACAAACATCCAAGAACTGTCACTAAAAACATGAGCAACGTGAAGAACCCACACCAGGAGAGTGCAGTGAAGAAAGAACTACATCTTATAATAACAAACATCCAAGAACTGTCACTAAAAACATGAGCAACGTGAAGAACCCACACCAGGAGAGTGCAGTGAAGAAAGAACTACATCTTATAATAACAAACATCCAAGAACTGTCACTAAAGCATGAGCAACGTGAAGAACCCACACCAGGAGAGTGCAGTGAAGAAAGAACTACATCTTATAATAGCAAACATCCAGGAACTGTCACTAAAAACATGAGCAACGTGAAGAACCCACACCAGGAGAGTGCAGTGAACAAAGAACTACATCTTATAATAACAAACATCCAAGAACTGTCACTAAAAATGGACAAATTTGAAAACAAAATGGATATTATCAAAGAAGAATGCAGTAAACAACTGGAACTTCTAAATGGAATAGTAAAAAATCAATCTGAACAGATTCTTGCCTTAGAGCAAACAGTAACTGACCTGGATACTAGATTGACAGAAAATGAACATCACAATGAATTCTTTTGAAACAAAACACAAGGTTGATTGAGAAACTGGAAGATCTTGACAGTAGATCAAGGAGGAATAACATAAGAATATATGGAATTCCTGAGAAAGAAGAGGGTGCTAACATGATTCAATTTCTCAATAAGTGGTTTTCATCAGTACTAAGCATGCCTGAATCCCTCTCTTTTTGGAATTGAGAGGGCTCATCGGTCTCTGGCAAATTCAGCTTTGACTCTGAGTTCATCTAACCCCAGGTCTATAATACTTAGATTTCTTTCCTCACAAGACAATGACTTAGTGCTGAAATCAGCTTGGACTAATTCCCCTATCAAGACAGGTGAAAAGTTATTCATTTTGACAATGACTTCACCTCTACAGTCCTATCCAGAAGAAGGGAGTGTGTTCCTCTAATTAAGTCCTTGAAAAAAGCCAATATTAAAGCTCAAATTCTTTTTCCTGCAAGAATAAGGATCACTTTGCCAGAAGGAGTGAAGACCTTTGATTCCCTACAAGAAGCAGTAGAATTTATCCAAAAGAAGAAAATACTGTCGGACATAGAAGAAATGGAATGGTCATCCCAGAGTTTGAAGAGACAGGCAACAAAAAATGGATGGTCTGTGAAGGAAGGAGCAGCAAAACTAAGAAACTCAAGGACAAATGAATAAATTCCTTCTAATTTTAAATGCTTTGTTTTATGAATCATAATATATTTGATTCTGTGAAATCTCTATGCTGTAAGGTAATGTGAATCATATTTATTATTAACTTGTTCTTTTCCTTTTTATATCTACTTCTTTTAATTACATATAGTACTAAGTATTTGAATAACATTCTCTCTTTTTCTCTCTCTCTCCTTTCTTCCTATTCCTTTTTGTTACTTATGTTCCTGTTCTCTCTTTTCCCCACTATAAGTACTTTACATAATTTCCCCTTTTAAATAACTACAAATGATACATGTCTTTTAATTCTTCAGTAATAATATAATTTAACTTAATACTAAATTGCATTTTTTTCTAGTGGGTAAGTGGTGGGGTAACAATATGTTTCTGATTAGTGTTTCTAACTAGATGTTTTAGACTCTTTGTTTAGACACATATAAACATTAATAGAGTACATTAATGGTGCTTTATAGATGGCTAACTATAAGATATATATATATATATATATATATATATATATATATATATATATATATATATATATATATACTAGGTTCTTTTTTTCCCTCTGGCCTGGTTAATTGGTGGGTAAATGATTGAAATGTTATAAAATTATTTCTGATTTGAGGCAGCTGTTGTTACTTCTAAATAGCTGTTTTTATATGAAAGGGTTAATTTTTTCATGATGATGTTTTGTGAGGAAACTGGTGATCTGTGTGACTGTTCTCTTTGTGGAGATTCATGACATGCACTAAGGCAGTTTGAGTGATTTTTTTTGTTTTGTTTTTTTTTGCTTTCTGTAAACTCTAAAATCTTTTTTCCTCACTAGAGGCAACCTCTGCTGTGCATGAGCCTATTTAGATACTTTTTAACAAGTTTATGAAGCTGCAGCTTGAGGAAACAATAGTGATGACACCACTTGACCTTTTGAACTTGTTAAATGCCTGTACTCAGAATTCTTTTCTCTTGAAATTCTGTTATCCTTCACTTACATACTTTAAATGGTAAATAATTAGTTCTGATAAAAGTGTTTAACTCCTTTGAAAATACCTATGTTCTTTTATAGATGCATGCATTCTGCAGATTCAGTGACACTTTTAGTAACTAAATGACATCAAATGAACCAGGAGCTGCACTAGAAAACTCATTATGTATATTAACATTGGACTTATGTTACATAACTAAACCTTTAATAACTAAACAGATGGTTGTTAGGCTTCTTTTGTAATAAGTATTATATATATATATATATATATATATATATATATATATATATATATATATATATATATATATATATATATATATATATATATATTCAGCAGATCCTTACATGAAAAATGTTAGATAGATGACTGACAAAATGATTGCAATTTGTGATGTTTCTTGAAAAGTCATGGAAATATTGTCAGTCTTCTTAACCTTCAGCTTCTAATGTTTATACATACTTTGATCTGATGTATATTTCTGACATATCTACTTATCAGAGGTGCTATTATTATATGTGACATATTCATATAGCTTCAGTTATATTGGACACTCTCATTTTAATGTATATTTCATGGACTCAGATTTCTTTAGTTGCTTTCATAATGCTTTTCTTTTTTTGTTTTTATACTGTATTCTAAGTAGAGATGGATAATTTGTGTCTTTTGGTGTTGGAGAGGTGGTGGATGGATGGTTTAGTTAAGTTTTTAACTAAACCAGAAACTTTATGTTTCATGTATGTGCTTGTAAATAGTTTTGAGTTTTCGAAAGTAGTGCTTAATACACGTTATACAGCCATGATAAGTAAGTTTTCAGTAGATTTCAAGTCAACACGGAAGAAAGGTCTTTCAGTAAGTAACAACATGCACATTATAGTCAATGGCTTATAGATGTTTATCATTAAATATTAATGGTTTGAGCAATAATGTCAAAAGAGCTGGTTTGCTTAAATATATCAAAACGCATAAAGCCCAGATCATCTTTTTACAGGAAAACCATCTATTATAAAAAGACCTACAAAAATACCAATTTAATGGCTATACCATTCTGGCTGATTCATGTTTTAAGACTAAGAGAAGGGGCTCTCTTATTCTATGGAAAAATACTTATACTATGCCAAGAATTATAGATACAATTTCAGATAAAGATGGGATGATAAGTATGGTTATTTTGGAAGTCAGTAGGAAGTATTATACTTTGATTAATACATACTGAGTACCAGGACTAAGTACTAAATATGTTGACAAATATCTGGACCTGATTACTTTAAATGCAAAAGGGGAACTTATAGTAACAGGTGATTGCAACTGCTTATTATCAGGCAATGATACTTCTAAAAATGGTAAAATAAAACTGACATCTCAAGCCAAGAAGTTAAATGACTTTACAAACCAGATGAACCTTAAAGATATATATGGTCTAAGAGAACATTATTCCTTATTCTATACTCAGTATTCATATCAGTTTGGTACACAAACAAACATTGAGAAAGTCTTTGTATCAAATAATATGATGCATCTATAATGACTTATCCACTTTCAGACCATAATGCTATAAATTTACATTAACTATGCATACAGATGATTTAAGATTTCTACAGAGAATTCCTGCTTACATAACTAAGTTAAAAGACTTTAGGGAATGGATAATGAAAGAAATAGACATGCTTATGGAAACAAATGATAATGGTGAAGTGACTGATACTATACTCTGGGACACCTTTAAAGTTTATATATATATGGTAGAATAAAATCTTGGAACTTTAAAAAAAGGCAAAAGTGGGACAAAGAACTTTTAGACTTACAAAAAAAACTTAGACAAGATAAAAATGGATGCAAAACCAAAAAACAAAGTTGCACATAACGAAATTACCAAGTTAAATCAAAAATGTTGGGAAGTGCTGAATCATAAGGTAGCCATAAACCTGGAAAAATTGAAATTCCAGTCTTTTGCTGTAAATCCTAAATATCTACATAAAATAGCGGTAAGATAAAAAAAAAAAAAAAAAAAAACAATCAAAATTTTACTAATGAGATTAAATATAAAAGTGATGGTTCAGTTAAGAGTACATCTAACTTAATGGGCATATTAGAAGTGTTCAAAAACTACCATAAAGATATAAATAATACACCACATTTGGAGACAGATAATGAATAAATACTTTTATTCAAGATAATATAACTACTAAGGTGTCAATGCAAGAAAATAAAATATTAAATAAACAAATAACACTAACAGAAATGAAAGAGAAAATAAAACATTTAAAAGATAATAAAGCTCCAGGACTGGATGGAATAATTCCTGAACTATATAAGACTTTTTAATAATATATAATAAAGAAAATGATGAGTGCCTTTACCATGGTTAAGCAAAAATGTATAAATAACAGCCCCATCATGGAAATATTCAATTATCTCCACCATTTTAAAACAAGGTAAGGACCCCAAATCTTGTGATTCATATAGGCCAATTCTGTTACTAAACACTGATTATAAAATTTTCATGACAATATTAGCTAATAGGATAAAGAAAATATTACCTAATCTAATACATAATAGTCAGACAGGGTTCATTCTTAATAGAAAAGTGCAAGATAACATTATTAAATTACTATAATTAATAGACATAGCATGCAAATACAAAAAAAAACTATTATCAGCCTAGACAGAGAAAAGGCTTTTGATTCTATTAGTTGGTCTTATCTACAAATAATTCTGATTGGTTTTGAATTCTCCTCAGATTTTGTCAACTTATTAATGAAAATTTATAGTGGGACACAAGCTTATGTGAAAATCGGATCATGTCTATCCTCACCACTAGAAATCCTCAAGGGAACTAGACAAGGTTGTCCTTTGTCACCATTATTGTTTGCTCTTTCAGTGGAACCTTTTGCTACATATATCAGAAACAAGCAAAATATAAAAGGCTTTCAAGTTAATATGGACTATTGTCCTAAGATACAATTATTTGCTGATGATATATTGTTAATGTTGGGTAATATTGATGGTTCTTTGCATGATGTTATAAATACCTTAAGCAAGTCTGAAAGAATTTCAGGGCTTAAATTTAATCATAATAAACCCAAAACATTACTAATTAACAAAAAGATCAACAAAAACCTAAGAGAGAATAGCCTGTTTAATTGGGAGAATGATGTATTTGAATATTTGGGTGTCAGTATAAACAGTACATGGAAAGAGTCTGTTAAATTAAACTACAACACTTTAATAACCACCATTAGTGAACTAATCAAAAGATGGAATAAAATGTTCTTCATAATAGAGGATATGCTCTTTTTAATTAAAATGATAATTTTACCTAAAATGTTGTTTTGTATGCAGTCATTGATACTACCCTCTCCCAAAAACTTATTTAAAAAAATTAGATTCCATGCTACTTACATTTTTATGATTCCCCTTAAAAGCTAGGGTTGCATATAAGTGACACATTAGAGCTTGGAACAGTAATGGGACAGCATTCCTGTTTAAGATCTTTATTCCAAATCAGTTATAATTAATGTAATATTACATTGGCTCTCACCTACCTATATATCTGGCTGGAAAATAATACATGAGATTTATATAACTGATGTCAGAACTATAGAAAATCAATTTAAGGAACAATACAGAATAAGTAGTTTTCATTGGCTTTTATGTGAATTTTGTTTATTTAATAAGAAGTTTAATCATTTTTCTTATGGCATTAATCAAATATTTAATAACTTTAAAAATATAATTTATTGCAATTACAACATTAAGCAATTCTTATTTCTTATATTCCCTGTAGCATACTCCACCGAGTGCCTAGATTCTTTTAACATCAATGCGATGCAAAAATTAAAGGAAAATAACTTGATCTTCTGGCATCAGTTTATTGAAAATAAGAGTATTAAACCACTAAACTCTCTTCTATGTAGTTTTGATAATAGTCATGGCTAACATCAGCCACGAATGCAATGCAAACTGCGAGCTGCTACAGATAACCCTCCATGACCTGGGAGCACCACTACAACTATCTGGAGACAGTGGTAAACATGACAGTCCTACCAGACACCCTGTTAATGATCAATGTCAGCTACCCTACACTTAACTGGATAACCTACTCGAGTATTCACTTCCAGACCCAGCACTTACTGGCATTTATCACCTCATATGGCCTGTATCAGTTGGTAGACAGACTAAAAGGGGAGAAAACATACTAGAAGTGGTAATCACTGACATGTGCAACAGATGCACTACAGCAGAGGTATAGCGGTCACTGTTTAGATCTGACCATGAACTATTCACTGATTATTTCTAGTCCCAACCATCTCCCCCACCCATGGAACACACAGTGAATACCTTTCCTACAGATAAATCCACAGTACTGATGACAGAGGTGGGAGGGTTCACAGCCCCCACGCTCAGGGATGATACTACTCAAGATACAGACAGAATTACGAATGCACTCTATAAGCACCTATGAAGATGTATGGGTTGTGCCATCAATGGTAAACCAGTCTGCTGAACCCATGCATTATACAGGCTATACAACAGAAGTAGTACAGTAGTCCAGAACAACAGCAAATCCCAAGACATGCAGACGTCCATGACCAGTATTAGCAAGATAGTTATATTACTCATGTAATCATCCAAGGCTGACATCCACAGGTAAATAGGCATGGATTTGGAATATGACCACAAAGGCTTCTTTGGCTATGTCAAGGATGTAAGCAGTAACACACAGATTTGCACTGTGCTGGTGCAATATTGCACTAAATATACTGACCCTACTGATATCACCAACACACTTGATGATACATTCGGAGCAAGCTTCACCCCCCTACTGGGCCCACAACAATACCCAAAATGTACAGTATCCCAGACATCTGTGACATACAGGTGGTAATGGCCCTTTCAAATGGCATGACAGAGCATCAGTGGAGGCAGATGGTGTCCCAGACTGCATCCTGCAGGCACTACAAGACAAAGTGCCCCCCTGCCTAATATAGCAATTCAATATCAGCCTCTACACAGGCTACATGGCCATTCACTGGTGCATGGCAACAGCTATTACACTCCACCAAGGTGGTGACACAACTTACCATGGTAACTACCACCCCATAGGCCTGAGTAGCCTGATCTGCATGGCTATGCAGCGCATCTTCATGGCACTCATGAACATAGACATTGGTAAACTCCAGACACTTGACCCAACCCAGGTCACCTTGATTGAGTGCTGATCATGCCTACTGAACCAGTTTGACATCTTACAGCCACCTAGACTTTAGGTGTGGGGTGTGGTAGTTCACACATACTACCTGGACCTCACCAAGGGTTTTGACACCATTCTCCACTCAGGTATTATTTCTACACTCACCAGCCAGTACATGCACCCATACATCACAGGTTGTTTTGCCAACAGGCTTACACACAGAACCCACATGGTAAGCCTAGCAGCCTCCAGGTCCAACTCTTGACCAGTCACAACTGGTGTCCCACAGGACACAGTCCTGGGACCCCTACTGCTTGCCATATACTTCTCAGAGGTACGGGCTAGCATAAGTGGACTACAGCAGGCAGTGTTTGGCAATTACTGCAGACTGGGAGCCATAACTGACAGTCCAGCTGTCAGAGATGTCCTTCAAGGGGCCTCACATAGACCAACACAGGGTGTCAGAGTGATGGCCTCCAGCTAAAGGCCACATACTTCATGGTCATTCCATTTTTGAAAACTACACACACATTGACACATGAGTGGCAGACAGTATAATTCAGATGATGTAATGGGTATGTGGGGACTGCATTACATAGTGATCTCTCCTTTGACAGTCATATGTGCAAAGTAGTTAGGACATCCATCTATGTAGGCCATCTGATTACTTAAGGGTTCACATCTAAACAAACTTAGGTTATTGTGCCCCTTTACTCATCAGTCATCAATCGCATCATCGAGTATGATAACCCATTTTGGACATACCTCAGAAGATACATCTGACAGCTGGAAGGGCCATGAACTTACCTCGCATAGAGGGATAATGCCCTCAGACATGTATCCTATGCTGCCAGACTGCATAAACTCAAGCATTACTTAGTGGCATCTTGTTTACTCAGGGATGATATTTGCTGGCCAACAAAGCTGTGTCCAAGTCAGGCTTAATGGATATGCTCCACCTATGGGTATCCATGTCACAGTGAGCCACACACTGTAATGAGCTACACCTTGTGACAACCATAACTGGAAGATGCTGGAGTGACAGATTCCTGTCACAGGTATACCCCATGCTTTGGAACTACATCCCTGATTACATTATACGAAACCCCTCACTAACACTCCAGGGAATCCTTGCAGAGTGGGTGGGGAACAGTGGATACACCCCAGGGATCCTGCAATTGGCTCTGATCCACAGAGGGACAGTTAGTTAATCAATGGGGTTTCGACAGCAGAAACTTTTTGGCTATGCTTATGACTGGCCTCATGCAGTTAGGGATGTACCTACCTATGTATCTATGAACCTATACATACAGTATGGACACATGCTGATAGTTTAATTTACTGTTCAGGTATTGACTTACCTTGTGCCAATGACAGTTGTATGTACAATAGTTGAGGGCTGCCTATGTAGGATGCACACAGTAGACCAAGTGTCACTTATACATGACAATTTACAGGTGGTCGTGTGTGTGCCATCCATGTTTGTTGTGTGTGCAGGTGGAGAAGGGTGTCAGTCCATAAATGCCTACACTGTCAGTGTGTGTGCTATACGTTCCCTCTTTGCCAAGGCATGGGCATACTGGGTATGCCTGCATCTGCCTACTGGGGCATCCCAAACACACGCTCTATGATGATTCTGGTTTCTGCATGTGCCTCATTATGGCATTCTTGTGTGGCAGTGTGTGCATTTCTGATGGGAGTCATCATCCACGGTTCCACTGCATAGCCAGCATCCCCCACCAGGTGGCCATATGGGATGTCCCCCCTGGAAAATACCTGATACAGCTGTGAGGCATGCCAGATGTGGGAGTTGTGATAGCTTCCAGGGCTGCCAGCCTACACAACCATGATAATGTCCTGGACATTGCACATGACCTGGCAGTTGATGGAGGGGTATCCCTTGTGGTTTATGTAGTGCCTACTTTGCTTACCTGGTGGTGTCTTGATTTGTATGTGCGTGCAGTCTATTGCACCCAGTACCTCCGGGTAGTCTGCCACATGGTGGAAGAGATGCATATTACTGGCCAACTCCTCCTGCATTCGGGGGAAGTATATGTGCTCATTTGCATGTGGTAACATGGCATCCAGGAACTGGTGGAGTACCCTGGATTCTGATGCCTGTGAGACCCCCATGATATCCCCAGTTCACCTTTGAAAGGTACCTGTGGCTAGTATTCTCAAGCTTACGCAATACCTTCATGTCCACTGGGATGGGTTCCCCTCTGTTATTTCTGGCTCTGAGGCATGGCCAGCACAGCTCAACATGTTGCTGTATGGTGTCCCTGTCCACCCTGTAACGCTCTACTATCTCTAGATCATGTAGCCCTAGTAGGTTACCCTGGGTCTGAACACTCCTCTCCGCCTGCAGTGCCTGAGATGGTTGTCAGCATCATCCTCCACACCACCATCAGTCTCCAACACATGCTGGTGAGTCAAAGCTATGGCAGCCCCTAACATGTACATATTAAAAGTTTCCCGTCTGTATACACTGTTGGTGCAGAGTGTCTGGGAATACACAAGTGTGTGTGTGGGGCTTTCACACCTTATACTATTGTGCAATGGATGATGCTGATGTAATTGGTTGTGTATGTGCATTTCCAGCTGCAGGGTATCTTAATTATGGGTTTTACAGCAGGTACTGCTATTGTGGGGCCTTTGGTGTTGACTTACACTTGGCTGCCGTGATTCATCTATTGCCCTTTACTTCACTTTTCAACTCGATTCCCCTCCCATTGTCAGGCATGCATCCAGCTGCCTGATTTCTTGTTTTGTACTTTCCCAACCCAGGATTGTGTTGCAAAATGTGTTATGTAGCTGATCTACTGCAAGTTTGCTTTGTTCTGCTGTGACAGTTCCCTTTTCTTTGCAGTACGGCACCTCCCCTTTCCTGTTCTGCAGGTAGCTGCTAGCAGCCTTGTTAGCTGTTGTTAATGGCCCACTGTGAGTTCCTAGGTGTTAATTACTCATTTGTACTCCAATTACCATGCTGCAGCATTTCCTTATTGTCTTCCTGTATCCTTTCTGTTTCAGCTATGGTGCGCACTGTGCACAGCAATTTACCGGGTTTCGAGTGCGTTTTCATCCACGTTCACATGCACTTTCAGTTACCTTGTGTGCTCTCAGCTAAGGAAAGCTATGGCTACTTCCACACCCCTATCCTGTGGCTTTGCTTAGCAACAGGCAACCTGGATTAGCAATCCTCCAATGTGCTTACAGCTACGGTGGCGCATCCCTCTCTTGATGTCATGTTTACCTCCAGGCCACACCTCGGTGTTTTACCGCTACGCTGTGTGGTACATCCTTACGTCGGTGGGGATTTTGTGATTCAGTATTACTTGACTCATTTGCATGGCATTGACTACTAATTCCTAGTTACTGTGCAGAACACTGTCACAGACCCTTAGCAACCCTTGCACCATGGTTGTGGTGTAGCATGTGTGCCATTGACTATTATGGGGAATTCATGAATTGTGTTACATTGCAGTTTTATGACATCTAAATATATTTTCACTGTGATCCCATTTGCACACCGATGTACTGCGATTTTACTTTGCGTTAGTGTGGCCATGACATTAAATGTTATTTTTTATGTGTTTTGCATGTTTTTTTATGCCATTGGCTATACATTTAGCCATTGGCATATATTAATATTATAATACGTAAATTTGGCCTGCATTCATGGTTCCGATTTTATGTTTGAAAAAATGTAAACCGTTTTCTTTTTGTTTACATTTCTGCATGCTTACGCTATGCCTGCACCACTTCATGAATCGCTATATACCTTCATTTGCATGCTACACTGCTGCACATGGGGTAATTAGCATACATGCACCGGGAGCTGTGCAGCTCTGGCGTACACTGGTAGTGCACATGGAAACTTCTCGTACCTAAATCGCTTAGTGGCCATATTTGACGTTAGATCACTGACGCTACTCCTGCGCCTGGCGCAAGCTTCATGAATCCCGGGGTTTATGTTTTCACTTATACACTGTCATTCTCTTTTATTCTTTTTTAACATACTCCAAAAATTGATCAGATATGTATTTATACAGTTTTACTACTAATCTCTCATCTTTTTGATGTATCCACTTTAACAATTTGCACAAATTTAATGAAGCAGCATATACCACTGGGTTAATTAACCCTCAACATGCTTCTTCTTTAGTTATATACAAAACTCCTCTTTCTACTGGGTTTAATCTAGAACCGCATAAATAAATGAAAACAATTATATGCAGTAATTATTTTTCAAATACTGTTGGCAGCATAAATACACTTACTAAGTATGCTATTTTCCCATCTGTACTAAATTTATCAAATAAGCTTTTTCTGAATGATAATTTATATGTTTTCTGGAAAAGAGAGGTTTGTTTTATTTCTTTTATTGTCTTTCCATTGAATCCTATTACATCTTTATAACCAAATGTTATTCCTAACACAGAAACCTCATTCATTGTAAAATGCATTCCTTGATCTTAACTGCATCACCTAACCATTTACTTTTTTCTTTATTTAAAGCAATTCCTATAATCTCTAGGCACTCATTTCTGCAGATTATTGCTTCTTTTATCCAAATGTTGTTTTTGTTTTGCAGTTATTATAATGTCATCTGCAAATGTTAAGAGAACTGGAATTCTTAAGCCTTCAGGTGTTATATGCCTTATCTCTTTCATTTTGTAATTTATTTCCCATACTATTACATTCATAACTAATGCAAAGTGTATACCAGCTCCTTGGACATCCCTGTCTTACTCCACTCTTCATGCACACCTCTTGGCTTAACCGGCCATTTGCACTTATTTTTGCTTTATTATTACTATACACTGAAATGTTTAATTTCCCAACTTTCTCACCTATATTATATTCTATCATTATTGCCTGTAAGATTTCATGCCCAACTGTGTCAAATGCCTTATTAAAATATTTTATCATGATTTAAGATTCTTTTATTATGTTCATAATATTAACCCCAATTTCTCTAGCTATCATTAATAATTCTTGACAACCCTACCCTTTATACTGTATATGCTATCTTCCATAAGTTTATCCATGTTAGTTTCAAATCTATTTTGTATTATTTTCATAAAGATCTTATAATTGTTATTATTCAATGCTATCGGTTTCAGTTTTTTAATTGTCTTCTATCTTCCTTCCTCCATATGAATTTAAGTATTCTACTACATAATTCTTTATACATAAAACCTTCATTGAACCATTTATTCAAAATGTTTAAAAATATATTTTTGCCAATCCCTTAAATTCCATACCCTATTCCATTTGGGTCTGCAGCCTAATCTATATTTATTTGTCCTAATACTTTATGTAGCTCACTTAAAGAAATCTCCTTTTCCAATTCTTTATTCTTTTTTCTGTTAACTTTTTTACTTTCCATACTTTTTCATTAGCTTCTTTTTTTCTCTTTAAGCATTTCTTGTATGTATTGTACCACACTAGTCATAATCTTTTCCTGAGTTCTTTTTATTTCTCCTTTTACATTTTTTATTTCTCTCATTTCACTACCATCATCCTTTACTAATTTGCTTAAGTAACTCAATACGTCTTCCCTTTTTCCTTGTAAAAATATATATTTGCTTATATACCAATTGTTGTATTTTTTCTTGATTTCTTTTATATAATTCTTTTTCTTTGTCAAAGTACTTTCTATCATTATGTTATTTTATATTTTTCTTTCCCTACTTTTCTCACATCATATTGCCACTGTAAAAAACTGTTTTTTATATTTTTCCTTAAATATCATCGACCATTCAGACTGATTTTTGTTCTCATAGTAATATGATCTTTCCATAACTGTATTACTAATTTATTTCCTTCTTCATTCCATGTTTTGTCATTTATATATTTTATTAATTTGCCCATTTTGATATATTCCTTGTTTTCCTTTATCTCTAGCTATATTGCAAGATGATCAGAAAAACCTGTTTCAACTACCTCCCCTTCTCTTATAACTAAACTTCTGATACTATAGCAATAACACATGTCTGTGTGTGGGTAATGTTAGATTTACCCATGGCTGGTGTGGTTTCATCACGAGGGCAAAGCCCAAGTGACCAAACAAAGACAACTGTGGGTAAATCCAGCATTGCCCACACCTAGACATGGATTATTGCTATTATACAATGATATTATTTAAGAAATAAATACTTATTTTTCTTAAATAATGTCTTTGTATAAGGGTGACGTGCTATCCTTCTGCTGCTGGACATTTCCTTGAGCCTTATCTGATGTACTTTACATGCATTTGGGACTTGCATTCTCACACATACCCAGTACATCACTACTCGGGAAAGTAAGCAATGGAGAAAAGAAGATCTCCGTTGCTCCATTTTTTTTTTTTTTTTTTTTTTATTAAAAAAAAAAAAAACTTTAGGGCAGTTTAGGGGTTGGAGAGAGACAGCATGGAGAAAATACAAGGGATATCAGGTGTGTTTAGATTTAAATAACGTACCTGATTTCCCTAGTATTTTGTCCATACTGCCTCTCTGGTATGTCTAGAGTCCAGACTACAGATTTTAATTTTTATTTTTTAAGAAATAAAAATAAAATTTAAAGACTATACCAATGGAAAAAATTCTGGGTAACCGGACCTTTTTCCATTGGTATATTCTCAGATTTACAATGGGCACACTGGTTGGGCTGGCCAATTAGCATGCACATATTGGAATGTTAATGGCCCGTCATTGTATAATATAAAATATTCTATTACCATTCTATACATACCCTTTTTGTAAGTCCATGAATTTCTGTCCCAAAGTTTTAACTTACCACATCTTATAACTTCTAATGTTTTTCTTATATCATTTCATTTTTTTATGTTTGCCTCTTAAATCAGAATTAGAATCTGCTATTATAATATTCATCATTATCACTACACAGTATACAATCTGATGAAATAAACTTTCCCTTTCTTTACAATTATTATAGGCATACAATGTTATAATTCTACATACTTATTCTTTCCATTTTAAATCTACAATGGTTAGTCTTACCATTGTTTAATTCTAAAGTTACATCTAATATATTCACTGTATTTCTACAGAATATGGCTAATCTGCAGCATCTTTAATTTCCTACATAGTTTCTCTGTTTGAAGTCTTGCTTCATTAGTTAAAAATGTTGTGTCTTCTAATATAATTACATCTACATCACATGCATTACACCACCCCAAATAGTCCTATTCTTCTTACTATATTCTTAATACTATTCAAATGTACATAAAGTACTCTAAAATGTTAATTTTCCCTTTCATTCATGGTTCCATAACTTCATAGTTAATTACTAGGCTAGCTTTCTTAACAGGCCAGTCTAAGTTTTACCAATTTCCTTCCCAAAGGTGAAAATCAAGCACTGTATCTTGTGTTTGCAAGTCAAACAACTTAACCATTACACCAAACCCCAATCGTTAGCTGTATGTGTTCTTTTTCATATATTTCCTTTTTTTGTCATTATTGGTTTAAATTTTCTTTTTCTTTTACCCTTTTACCAATAGAATTCTTTTTTCTTTTAATACCTCCTAACTGATGTTCTTTTTCATCACTTATTTCAGAAACCTCTTCTATGTCCTCTTTATTTTTCCCATCTAATTTTTCTTCTATTACTACTTTTATTTTTTCTTTTTGTTCATTTTCTTCTGTTTCTTTTTATTTTTTACTCTTATTTTCATTTTGCAATCCATCCATAAATGTTCAAACGTGTTACATTTATAACATTTCAATTCACAGTTTTGCATCATGTCCCATTTACCAACAAATCCACAAATAAAACATTTCTTTTGTCACAGTTATTTATAAAATGTCATTCTTTTCCACAAAAAAAATGTTTGGTTTATCCCCAGTTAACACAATATTACAGTCCCAGCCACCAATCTAAAATACCTTTTATCATAAACGTTTATAATGTCCAGTACTTCTTTGCATAAAGCTTTCAAATGTCCTTTCAAAGTCTCTCTCTCTACCTCTGTTCAAAATTGCACATGAATCTTCTTTTTGTTACCCTATTAAATGCTTTTATCACATAAAGATTCCATTGTTTACAGTCTTTCTTTTTTCATATTCATCAAGAAAATTTTCCATTGAAAAAAACTGTCTCAACTATAATGTTACAAAATGCCTCTTTGTTAATAAGAATAAATACTTTTACCTCATGTGCTTTTATACCCAAAGAAGCTATTACATTTTCCCACACTTCATACTATCCATTTCTTTGTCAACTTTACTTTGAATCCTTACCATGTGTACTTCCATTTTTCATTTTCTTCTGACTTCTTTTCTGCTACTCCACTTTTGCCCTCTTTACTTTCTCTGCATATGTTTTCTTTTCCATCTCACCACTATTCTTCAGGACTGTCTTTGCATCCTCCTTTTGTATTTTCTGCATAATGCCCCCAAGAGACATCTCTTTCATTTTTGGATCACTCTGCACAACCATTTCTTTAAGTAAATCATCCCACAACCCTCCCTACTGGAGGGCTGTAATTATACATCCATCATTTGCTGACTCATCTCCATTATTTCTTTGGAATCCTGCAAAATTCTCCAGTATTGATATTTGCTTTCTTCTTCATTTCTTTCACCACTCCATCATCTCATTCTCTCTCCATCTGCCTCTCTGTTTTTCCAGAATGCCTCTGAGCTTCGATAGAAACATGAAGTGCTCCTCCAAAATGGGTCCCACTCACAACAATTAAAAGTTGGGGAAGTTTCTTGATGCCCTGGACAAATTGTTCTTAGTAGTATAAATTCTACCTTGGGTCTCACCTGAAAAGAGACTACTAGCCTAGTGGGAATAACCTGATCAAAAGAATAAATACATGAAATTAAAAAACACTACCCCAAGCTTTTGTAAAAGCAAACCACCTGTTTAACATAAAATCAAGTAAAAGCCTGCAAAGGATTGATTAAATATAGAAGCCAATAACTGACTGGATACTGATGAATTAAGGAAAATGTTTTAAACAGATAGTTGGTAGCAAAATAAATCTAGTTGCTTCTAAATAGTCTTGTTCCTGCCACCATATAGAGACTATGGTAGCATAACTCCTGCTAGATCACTAAATCAGAATCTGTAGATAGCACACAAGCAGATTAGTAAGGTTGCTTACTGTCTTTGGGAGAACAGGCTATATTTTCTGTCTTCTGGAGATGCTGTAAAAATGCTTTGTTACTTCTAGGTTTGAACAGAGTTCACAAAGTCCTAATCTAAAGTAAATGGGAAAAAAGAGCTGCAGATAAGTTCAGGGGTGGCTCATGCTATAGGGCTGCAGGACTGCAGCCCCCCAGCTGTAAACAGAGAAGAAAATAACAAAATAAAATAAAAAAGAAAAAGAAAATAAAAAAATAAAAATGCAAGTTGCAGAACATCGAGCGTGTGCACTCGTGGCATTTAAGGACTGCTGGTGAACTAGTCTGGAGCATGCGCTCAGAATCTAGACTGTCTCACCAGCAGTACGGATTAGGAAGAGAGCATGCAGAAGCACTATCCCAGAAGTCTATGCAGCTACAACTGCATAGACTTGAAGGGGGATCAGACTGCAACATCTGCAGGCTGGGTAGTACCCAGCTTGCTCCACTCTAGCGTAAAGGACTTGCTCTCATCATCGCGGGCTAGATGGAAGGACATGCTTGGATGCGTTGTTGCAGGCTGTGGATGGATGTTACAACCTGTTTTTATAGACTTTGAGGTAAGGAATAGTGTGTGTATGTGTGTGTGTGTGTGTGTGTGTGTGTGTGTGTGTGTGTGTGTGTGTGTGTATGTGTGTGTGTGTGTGCATGTGTGTGTGTGTGTGTGTGTGTATACATATCTATATTGTCCTCTGCACTCACATATACGATTCAACAGATTCAAACAGCAAACAGATATGCACACCCTTACCATCGGTATGAACCACTGCCGCCTCTGCAGCTTCAGTTATACCTCCATACCATATAATTCATCAATAATTCAGGAACAGAATGCATAAACAAAATAAGTTGATCATTTCTGTCTTGACTAAATGTCATCTTAATTTAATCACATGTGACATGTGTGTACGATGCCCCAAGTGCTATATGGTGGTGGATAGAGAACAGGCTTGAACCCTGTACTTTGGCCCAGGTGGCAAGAGCCTGAATTCCCTACCCACCACCATTTGTAAAAAAAATTGCAGATTTTTCTCTCATACTTGTTCTGTTCCTCATATAATCTGTGGTTTCTGTAGTTTGGTGCCCTTACAAAGTCAGTGGTGCAGTGGTGGCATTATTGTCTGCCAGCTACAGATTCGCTGGTTTGAATTTTGGCTGGGGTGCCTTCTGTGTAGAGTCTGCATGTCCTTCCTGTGTTTGTGTGGGCTTGCTCTGCTGTCCTCTCATCTTACGAAGACATATGTCTGGAGTGTTTCTCCCTGGGCCTCTGCTGAAAATTGGCTTTTGTTCCAAATCAGACTTTCCTGGTTAATGAATGTTAAATAAAAATGACACACATTTGAATTTCAGACTTCATATTTTTCAGAAAGTACATGGTAACACAAAACCTTTTATTCTAGCAATTTTCTAAGTTTATAAGATGGATATTTGAAATGTGCCCCTATTTTTGGGACTGTATTTCCCCATTATTGGCTTTGTCTAGGTTTTTTGTGCTAAGGTTTAGAGCTATGGTAAGAACTGAATTCACTGAATATGTTTGGGGGCTGTATTCCCCCATTACTGGCTTTGTCCATGTGTTTTTTGCTAAGAGGCTGAGAGCTTTGGTGAGAACTGAATTCACTGAATATGTCTGGGGGCTGTATTCCCCCATTATTGGCTTTGTTCAGGTGTTTTGTGCTAAGAGGTTGACAGCTATGGTGAGGACTGAATTCACTAAATGGTAGCCATTTAAGTTTCAGTCTTCTTCTCGTTCACAAAACAGCTGATTTGGCATAGTGGTATTTTGCTCTGACTGTTTTGCACAGGGTCATGGGTTCAAGGCTTGGCAGTGAAATGTATGGTGATAACATGGCATTTTATTCTAGCAACTTTCCAACATTATACAAGCAATGTTTAAAATGTATCCCTATTTTTTGGCTTTTTCCAGATTTCTTGTGCTGCAAAGTTCAGAGATACAGCTGAGTGAGTAGATATTACAAGGAGCTGAGAGCTGCAGGGGAGCAAAAGTTTAGTGCTGCTTAGGCCAAGTTGGCTTGTGTTATTAATAGCACAACAGGTAGTGTGCTTGCTTTTGATGCAGAGAGTTGTGGGTTCTACTCCCGCAGTCGATAGATGCATTGCTGATACTGTACTGTGTTGCAAAGGGGGTGGATACTACACTCCTTTTTGGTGATGATACCTATTAACTATGAACCTGTTATCAGTTTGCCATCCATTCCCTATTGCAATATTACTAGCTTATCATTTTGTTAGTGCAACATAGGCAATTTATTCCTCAAGGGCAACAGGCACTTTATTTGTAGATGAAACAATGAAATATAAAGTTGTTTGCTAGCAGCAACCTCTTCATTAATTACAGATCTCTTTAATGTCGAATTATTTAGATGACTTTTACTTCTTCAGAGATTGTGCACATTTACTGATACTGGTGTGCTGTAGAAGTATGAGTAGACTTTTATGATGGAAATGTTCAGAATTGGGCGGTTATGTCATTATTGGTGCATGCATTTTGTTTAATTGTTTACTAGAAAAATGATCAAAATAATAAATTTAAAATGGCCTCTAAAACTGTACTGTATTGTACAATGAATATAATTTAATACAATCAGGAAGGTATATGAAAGAGCATGTGTATGTTTCGTGTGCAATGCGCCTGTGATTTGAAAACAGTCCAAACCCAAAGTTAATCTTTATCTGCCACTGGCAAAATTTATTTTCTTTGAATGTGGGTTTCAATGCTGTTTCAATGAATGTGAATTTCAAGGGCAGAGAAGTTTTAATGCTAAGTCTGTTTTCATTGTGAGACTGCATTGCTTTGTTTAGCAGATATCTATTAGTGTTTGCGCTGTAAAATGCAAAATAAAATTTTCAATTGAAGTCCAAATCATCTCAGAAGTAAAGCAGTATGCACATTAGTGTTTATGGTAAATGGGGTAAAATAGCCAAGTAATGGTTCATTGGAATGGCTGCAGAGGGACGCTCCATTCGACCATGATTTTGTGAGGGGGAAGGGCGGCAAACTCAAAGACAGCCCCGGCTGAACTATACCTCTCAACTGTCCAGATTTTTGCAAAATGAATAGATTTTTGCTTCTTATTTTTTGGTTTGTTCTTCATAAAATTTGTGGTTTTCTGGCAAATCATTTGGTAATTAAGTTTTATTATTTAACATTTGTTAACTTGGAAAGTCCAACTTGGAACAAAGCCAATTTTTCAACAGAGGCCTGGAGAGAAATGCTCCAGATGCACGTCTTTGTAATGTGGGAGGAAACTAGAGCACCGGGAGGAAACCCACACAAATGCAGGGAGGACATGCAGACTCCACACAGACTGCACCCCAGCCAAGGATCAAACCACAGAACCTCTTGCTCTGAGGCAGCAATGCTACAGCTACACTACACCGTCAGGATCATAATTACTAAGTGACTAAATAATAACAGACATTGAGTTTCAGACTTCATAACCTTCAGAAAAACGCATGCTAAAGCAAGACCTGTTAGTCTGTCAACTGTCTCAGTTTATACACGAGCAATTTTTAGTACTGTTTATATGTTCCCCCAATATTGCATTAACAGGTTGAGAGGTACATGCAAATAAATTGCTTTATAGAATTAGGCATATCCAAACCTCTCAACTGTCCCCAATTTTGGCGCAAAATGTTGCTATTCTCCTAATAATCCCTCCGCAAAATGGCAATTTTGGAAGAAAACGTGGAGGGTTTACAATTAATAAATAACTGTAATAATCAGAGTTATAGATCACTTTTATTTCAGAAATGCATGTAGATTCTTTTATTTTGTTAGCTGCTCAAGTTAGCAGTACTAATATTAAAAAAGTGTCCCTTCTTTGACAGGTTCCCCAGCTGTATTGTGTAGCTATTTTATATTTTTGCATCACATTTTTGGTCCGTTTTTCATAAAATTGTGTTTTTTTGGCAAATTAGTGGCAAATCATTAAAGACTGAAGTTAGAAAATAATGACAGACATTTCAGTTTCAGATTTCATACCCTTCAGAAAATTCATAATAATGCAAGACCTACTATTATATTATCTTTCTAAATTTATAAGAGCAAGATTTAAAAATTGTCCTTATTTTTGGGCATTTGTCCTACTTCTATGTATGGCTTTGTCCAGATGTTTTGCTCTGAGGCTGAGAAGTATGACAAATGTGTCAGGGCTATCACAGTCAGCCAGAGACATTTCAAATTATGACATACTTGCTGCACCCCACTCCACCATGTACTGACTCTGGATGTGTCCAAGCATGGCAAGGAGCAGTTATGCAGTGTAAATGTGCAGAGTATCCCCCCCCATCCAAGGTAGACACAAGTACTACAGTGGCTTTTCATCTGTCCTTGATTTTGCAGAATGTTCTGGTTTCTGTCATATTTTTATACTGTTGATTTATACTTATTATTATTCAGAAAGTGCCTGTTGCTCTGTGTTTAAATAGCAATGCTTTAATGACCATCAGGTAAGCTTGTATGAGATTGTAAGATGCAAGTAAGCTTTAATAAGCATACTGTCAAAGAATTGCCAACATTGAAAGCCTTTCTGTTGTTGCCATGCAGAGAATACTTAGATAACGTATAAGCCTTGTGTATTGAAATGCATATGACAGTATTTGTAATAAAGGACAGGATTACATTATTTTAAGAAGCTCATTACATTTGTTGGAGACTTGCAGTCATCTTTGCAGGTTTTACCTGCAAACTAAACAGAATGCCAATCTATCGTGTGTGGTCCATAACCTGTGCAGTAATCCTTTAAGCAATGTATGTTGAGCTTGTTTCTTGTTTGCTTTTCATTTTTTACTTTGATAATGATTTTCCCATGAAACAAGTAGATAGTTGTTGTCAGGCAGCAGGTCTTTTTTGGATAAGAAACATTTTTACAAGTGGGGGTATCACAGAGATTGCTACTTTCAGCATGTTACTTGGTACTTTAATAAAGCTGAATATAAATTATAATTAGAACTGCAGAGAAGTGGTTTGAGTTGAGTGCTGCTTGTTTTTCTTATACTTGATTTTGACTAGCATTCCAGTAATGCATGTAAAAAGTAATTTATTTTTTCATGCCTCACAAACTTTTTGTTTCCTTCTAGATATTAAGTAAGCTGTCATGCAGCCAATGCATTGAAATATATTTTTTCTTCATTTTATCTTGATTGGACTCTCATAATGATGGTTTGGCATCCAGGACAGTGTATTTAATTAAAGTTACAGTTTTTGTGCTTTTGAGCATAGTTCCTCTCCTTTCTAGTTGGCTACACCCATTCCCATAGACCCCACCCACTCAGCTGTCTCCTGCTACCCCCTTTTTGATTTGAAGTCACCAGCTGCCACTAGTTAAGTTCTCTCTGAAAGTAAAATATTTCCCAAATTCAAACAATATCCAAAACCACAAAAAAGATTAACCGTCCTAGTTCATTATGACTAGGGACTAGTGCTGTTTTAAAACAAAACATAATTTTCTCTCTAAAAAAAAAAAAGCTGATTAGAACACACAGAGCCAAGGAGTCAGAGAAAGATTCTCACTGCCAGTGCTAATTATCTGACATGAGTTGGTCAATAAGCAAAGATGGCTAGAATCTTTGATTCAGAGATTAGGTAAACCTGCACCAAGGAAAGCCTCATTAGCAGCTAATTACCATATCTCTGAGTTGAACACTGTGCAGTCAAAAATGACCATGCTAGGGGTAAAGCCAATATGGCTAAGTGAAGACAGCATTTTTTAGAGCTGTGCAGTATTTGATTTAAAACAGGAAAATAATTATTTTTTCTAGAAAATTATGCTTTGTTTAATTTGATAATAGTCCAGACTATAAACTTTCATTTTTTATGAAGTTTTTAAAACTTTTCCTGTAATTTTTACTTGGAGACTGTTATTTTGAATGAAGATGAGCAATTCTACACATTCTCATGCTGACACTTCTTTGAAGAAAGATATACAACTAGTGACATCTACTCTTCAATAACTTTACTTAAAAATGGATGGCTTTCAGGAAAACTTAGAAAATTTAAGAGAAAACAGTTTTAAACAAATGGAAGTCTTTAAAGAAATGTTACTACAGCAACAAACCAAAATATTTGATATGCAGAATGTTCTGAATGCAAAGATGGCAGACTGAAAGAAGAATAATCTCAGACTGACATTTTATTAAAACAAAACACTTGTCTTCTAAACAAAATAGATGATTTAGAAAATAGATAAAGGAGATGCGACAAAAGGATCTTTGGTCTACCAGAAAAAACTGAAGGTGATGATTTAATTTCTTTTTGAATACTTGTATTCCAGAAATATGGAAGGTTTTTCATATTGTATCATAAGAGTACACAGAGCCTTAGGTAAACCTATTCCATCTTCCTCATCTTCTCCTCCAAGATCTATAGTTATAAAATGTTATCATTTATTGATAAACCTCTGATACTTAAAACTGTCTGGAGAAAATAACCTTTGAAATCTAAACAGCATTCAATAAAATTTGATAATGACTGCTCATCAAAAATAATGGACCTTAGAAAAGGATGCTGGCCTCATGTGAAATATTTTAGACTGGATGTTTTTTCAATCTCAAATCATATTTCCAGCAAAAATTAATATATATCTATCAAATGGAGTATGAATCTTTAATAACTTAGAGGAAGCTTCTGTTATTTTTAAAAATAATAACTTCATACCATTGTCTGAAGACATGGATTGGTCATCTCCTTTTCTGAAAAGAACTTCAGACAAAATACATGGGCTGACATGAAAAAAAAAACAGATTCTATATCAACTAATACCAACAAATCCAAAAAAAAAACTGCAATAAAAAACTACAATCAAGCAATAACTGATTTTGTGAATATTTTTATTCTACTTTTAACACATATTCTACCTTTGCATTTAATAATAAAAATCTATGAAATTTTCTCTTTTTAATATTGCAAACAGATAATAACAAACAAATATGTCAATGATTTTTTTTGTTGTTCAAATACTCATTTTAGGAATATGCTTCCCTATTAATTCTCAGGAACTCAAGATTGATGTTTCAGTATTATGTCATTTGAGTGTTATTTTCCTCACACAGTTACCTTTCCCCTTTTATTTAAGTTAATAAAAATTTTTCTAAATCATAACATCTACTTTAACTTCTAAATTCTAAGTTATATAGTCTTTCACATAGTAACTAGATATTTTAGTAATGTGGTTTATTCTTAAAGCTGTTGGATCACAAGAGGTTACTAGGCTAATGGCCTTAGTGCCCTTACAAACCTAGCCAAGAGTTTATCCCCAAAAAGAAACCTTAGTTAGAACCTGTCAGCCCTGTCAATGAGGGACACAGGTGGAACCCCTGGGACAAATGTGTGGTTTCCAGTCTATTCCAGAGACAGGGCAGCCTCTGGGAGACAAATCTGTCTCTCCAGCAGGTTTTGTTGATGTCACATATTAGATTCAAACCTTTCAAGTGGGTAATCTGTGAAGAGTTAGACATAAGGATATGGAGCATCTTTAGTAGAGCAGGGTCCGAGATTGCTTTGTTGGAGAGACACAGATCACCTCTGAACAATCCGTACAATACCGAGTAGAGTGATAGTGATTTGAGGGTGTCCACATAGAAAGGAGGCCATATATTCTCTTTGTGAGGTATTTATGTGGCCTTTTCAGTTGGTGCAGATATTTGGAGAGGTACATACCATTATACTCATAGGTTCATAGGTTCATACTAGGCTATCTGCCCTAGGGCATTTATAAGCCTAGCCAGAATGTGTTTGGCGTTCGCCACCCATTTTAAATTTATTTTGCTATGCCCTTTTCGAGGTTAGTATACTGTGCCTCTGTCTAACAGTGACACAGAAGTGATACCCGGGGTAAACCTATGATCTCCCATCCACTCATCAAGATTCCTCTTGAAGAGAGTCAATGAGGGACTCTGCCTAACCTGGACTGGGATTTTATTCCAGAGTGAAGGGAGCCTCTGGGTTATGAATCTGTCCCTCCAGCATGTCCTATTTATTTCAGTGCAGAGGTTCAAGTCTCTTGAGCGCATAGCTCGATGGGATTTGGATTTTCTGAGGTGCAGCATGTCCATTAATTCCGGGTTGGACATGGCTTTATACGTCAGGCACAGATCGCCTCTGAACAGGTGGTATGCCACTGAGTAGAACTGGAGTTTCTTTAACCGGGCAGCATATGGCATCTGTTTGAGCCCTTTGATCCTCTTGGTGAGGTACTTTTGGGGTCTTTCCAGTTGCTGCAGGTGTCTGGTAATGTACATCCCAAAAGGGCATTGTACTCAATTATGGGCCTGATGAGGGATGAGTAAAGAGGCACGATGACCTCCTGATCTAGATGTGAATCCCTTCATGATTAGGTGGGCTAAATAAAATGTTTTTCTAACCACTTTGGCTATGTGGTTGTCAGATGAGAGATTGCTATCAACTTGGGTCCCCAGGTCCCTAATTACTTCTTCTGTACTTAATGGATTACCACCTATGTGGTAATTTGTGGGCACTTTGTTTTGCCAAAGGGGATGACTATACACTTTTGGCATTTAGCTTGAGGCCATGGCTCTGGCACCAGTTGTCTGTTTCTATGAGGCCCTTTTGGAGGATGCTTGTGTCAGCTGGAGAGTCGATTATGGTGCCCAGTTTGCAGTCATCTGCGAACTTGGTCAGCCACAGTCCTTCCGTGTTGGCCTGTACCTCCGAGAAATATATACCGAACAAGAGAGGTCCCAGGACTGGGCCTTGTGGGACACCACTTGTAACTGGTTTGGAGTCTGACATGGCTCCAGCAATTCTAACCATGTGGGTTCTATCCTTGAGACAGTTTGCAATCCATCTAGTGACATAGGGGTTTATATTTAAGCTGGTGAGCTTATCTATAATGCCCGAGTGGGGTATTGTATCAAAGGCTTTTGCGAGGTCCAGGTAGGCTGTGTGGACCACCTTCCCCTTGTCAATGGCCTTGGTGACTGTTTCAAAGAAATCAACCAGGTTTAAGAGGCAGGATCTGCCCTTAACAAAGCTGAACTGGGTAGGATCCAGTGTCTGTAGGTCCCCAATATCTTTATTTATGAGGTCCATGATGATCCTTTCCATAGCTTTGCAGACCAAGCTAGTCAGGCTTATGGGGCGATAGTTTCCAGGATCTATTGAGGCACCACCTTTATGGAGAGGGACCACTGTTGCTGTACGCCACTCTTTGGGCACATATCCTGTAGTAAGGCTGAGTTTGAACAGTAGTTTTATGTTTGGGTTTAGCTCTTCTTGGAGTTCATGTAGGACACAGTCCGGGACAATGTCTGGTCCCATTGATGCTGTGTTTTTTGCTTTGGAGAGGGCGGCTCTTACCTGAGCATCTGAGATGTCAAGGGGGCAGCACACTGCTGGGATAGATATTTGCCCTTTTGGTGGGGAGGGGGGGGAGAAGTTTGCGCTGAACCTGTCAGCTAGGATGTTGGCAATGTCTGTGGGTTCAGTGTATTTCTTGTCATTTTGGACTAATTCTGAGCATATCTGGGAATTGCCACCCAGGTTCCTAACATAACTAAAGAAAGCCTTGGGATTATCCTTAGTGTCCTGTGCAATTTTTCTCTCAAAGCTGGCCTTAGACAATTTTATGAGTGCCCATAGTTTTTTGCTAATACAGATCAGTGATGCCTTCCCTTTTGGGATTTTGCTCTATCATTTAGTAGCTTCCTCCTTCTATTGTATAGTTTGTTTATGGCTGGGGTCCACCAGACAGGACGTCTGCCTTTGGAGGATTGGGTCTTGGTTTTATTTGGGATCGCATGATCCATGCATTCCTGAAGGTGTTCATAGAATGCGTTTATAAAGGATTCTGTGGTCTGGGCCATATTTTCCACAGGCCCGGGGGCTTTGAAGGATTCCACTTCGGTTTTGAGGAGTGTGAAATTTGCTTTAGAGAAGTTTTTCACTGTGGTTTTCTGGGCAGGGGGTGGGGTCAGGATGTGAATATCCAGTGAGATTAGTTTATGGTCTGATCTTACCAGTGAGGGATACACTTCTGGTCTGGAGCATAGAGTCCCCATGTTGGTGATGATCAGGTCCAGTATGTTTTCTCCTCTTGTGGGAGTGGTAACAAGTTGTTCCATAGCATTTGAGTTTATAAATTCTAGGAACCTTTGGGCTAGGGTGTTGGAGGTAGAGTAATGCTCCCAGTCTATGTTTGGGTAGTTGAAGTCACCCAATATAATGGTGTTTAGAGAGACCTTCATATTTTCCAGTGTTCTCAGGAAGGCCGAGTGGGGTTCCTGGGTTTGGGAGGGTGGTCTGTAGCAGGCTATACACTGGAAGGCAGTTTTACCCACTGTTAGTTGCACATGGATAGTCTCTGATGCTTTGTGCTTTGCCACCAACCTGGAGGTGTTGGTATCTTTGATGAATATCGATACTCCCCCTCCTTTTGTGGTTCGTCCAAGTTTTGGGCCCGAAAAGCATGGTATGAGGTATAACCTGGTAGTGCTGGGGTGCTCTCAGGAGCCCTGAACCAGGTTTCTGTTACTGCACAGATATCGATGTTCTCCATGCTAAGGAGAGTTTCGAGTGCATGCATCTTGAGGTTTAGACTTTTGGCGTTGAGTATAGCATTACTCTTAGTTTCTTATCCCTTGTGATACCTATGGAGGTGGGTTTGTCTTTTGAGCCTTGCCTAAAAAAGGCACTATGGGGTAGCAAGAGCCTTTGCCAATATCCGAAAGCCCAGGGGTGACAGGTGCAAGCCGTCCCTAGCGAAGCATTGTGGCTTGTCGAGCATATCATCCCAAGCTGACAGGCACTGGATCCCCTTTGAATGACACCAGTACTTAAGCCAATTGTTGAAATTGATCATCTTGTCTTCATATTGTGGCGTCATTCTTGGTGAGGGTAAGATGCTACTCAAGGTCAGGGTCATACCAGCCTGGGCTACATGCTCAGAGAGCTCCTTTATGTCTCTTTTCATGTAGTCCAGGGAGGTACATCTCAGGTCATTCACACCAGCATGGACAATGACTGAGTCATATTTGTACTTGCCTTGGAGTGACCTGAGTGCTTGTGTTATGTGGCAGATCCTAGCGCCCGACAGGCTGCTCACCGTGACCCTCTCCTTGTTCAGCCTGGTGAGTGGGACGTCAGTGTGCCTGATGATAGAGTCACCTATTACAAGTGTATCAGGTGTGTTGTTTAGTCTTAAGGGCTGTGACTCTTCGGCACACTGGCATTGTGAGATATGTGTTTCACGTGTTTTGTTTTGGGGTAGCGGTTGCTTGG
This sequence comes from Protopterus annectens, assembly GCF_019279795.1. Lineage (NCBI taxonomy): Eukaryota > Metazoa > Chordata > Ceratodontiformes > Protopteridae > Protopterus > Protopterus annectens. The sequence continues at coordinate 277,687,712 of NC_056726.1, read as the reverse complement.
GTGTCTGCTTTGGAGGTCTCTGCTGCTTAGGCAGATCTTTATTTAGAGCCTCCGAGTATGTTTTTGTGTGATTATGTGTTTGGTTTGCTGTCGTGGTAGGTCTATGTGAGACTGGAATTGTAGTGAGTGTGGTTTCCTTCTCCTCCTGACTGGTTATGCCAGTACTGAGTTGAGAGAGCTCAGCCTCCAGTTTGGCTATATGGTTGCATCTCTCACATGTGTTGGAATTTGTTGGGAGGAGGAGAGGGTTGTCTGTGTACATGAGGCAGTTATAACATTGCCTCAAGATTCCCAAATTCACCAGCTGGACCGGAGAGGAGATTGACAACTGACCTTTGGACATGCTAGAATAATATTGGGAATTCCTTAATAATTGAAAACAAGGGCCAGTGGGGAGTGAGGGTGTAGTGCTTTTAATTTTTAGTGCTGACTTATATAATTGCTTTAGTGAGCAAGTGCCATAACTTAAGTGCAATGTGTTACAGGTAACTTAAATGCAAAAACGACAAACAGTAACTTTCTTTCAAGTGAAATAAGGAAATAAGTACAGTAAGCAATGCAGATATCACTAGTGATCCACAGAAGTACTGAGAAGCCGTGTATTAGGTGGAATTAGCATTCCAGGGAAATAACAAGCAAACAAACAACAAGCATATAAACAAAGCTAGATTCAGCAGGCCTGGATCTAGTCTATGCTACAGCAAACAAGGTGTACCAATTTCAGTAAGATACAGTTCAAATATTCAGGCACTATAAACCTTTAACCAGAAATTCCCAGCTCAGAAGGGCAGAGTCCAGCCTCTCCTCCCACAAGAATTCAGACCACGAACCCTCTTAATGTAAAATAACTGGCCTGAAAGCCCAAGTGCTTAAACCAGAATTAATACACTTTTAGAATAACAGACACTGAGCCCTCAATCAGCAGTTCCCAACCTAGAAGGATGTAAGCTACCTGTTCTGCCACTACAGTGCAGACTACAAACCCTCTCAGTGCAAAACAACTGGTCCGAAGCCCAAGTGTTTAAACCAAAAGGCTTAGAATGAGTTACACCAAGCAGTAATAAATACAATTGAGTACTTTTAAGATGATGCAAAAGTAAAATAAAGTAGGTAGAAACACAAGTACAGTAAAAGCAGATTAAATTTTAGTTTTTTTTTTCTGAACAAGTGCTGAGATCAAAGAAACAGATTTGAGTGCTGAAACTAGAAAACTGGCTAGTTATAAGAAAAAAAAAACTAAGATAGAAGGCTTCCCTCCAACACAGAAGGGCTTGGGGGCTCAGAAGCCTACAAATAGTCTATACCACTTAACAGGAAAGTCAGGAAACAAGCTTAAATTTTTTTTCTGTTTCCCAGATGCTCTCTTTGTACACAGTAGGAGTGCCTGAAATCAGAATATGATCTCACTGCACTCAGTTGAGTGAGCAAATGAGATGGGCCCAGAAGGAGTATCCAAACACAAATTTACAAGAGGGGCAGGCAGTTTCAAGGCCACTAAGATTAACACCAAAACAAAAACAGGGAGGGTGGATGGGACTAACTGAAGAGCAGAGTCAAAACTTCCAGTTCAGTTAATATTCCTGCAACACAGTCAAAATCAATTTAAATACTGTATTTTTTGAAAAAAAAAAGTGCAGATAAAGGTACTTAAATTCTCTTATACGTCCAGTTGAATACAGCTAGTTCTTAGCCGGCCAAAGCTGAGGTTTCTAAGCAGAAAATATTTCACACTGTACCACTTAAATAGGCAAGGACAGGAAATCAAAGAATGTGGCTACCCCCACACCTGTAATTACTAGCAAATAACAAAATTCAGCAAACACTGACTAACTTCCAGTTCAGTTAATATTCCTGCAACACAGTCAAAATCAATTTAAATACTGTATTTTTTGAAAAAGTGCAGATAAAGGTACTTAAATTCTCTTATACGTCCAGTTGAATACAGCAAGTTCTTAGCCGGCCAAAGCTGAGGTTTTTAAGCAGAAAATATTTCACACTGTACCACTTAAATAGGCAAGGACAGGAAATCAAAGAATGTGGCTACCCCACACCTGTAATTACTAGCAAATAACAAAATTCAGCAAACACTGACTAACTTCCAGTTCAGTTAATATTCCTGCAACACAGTCAAAATCAATTTAAATACTGTATTTTTTGAAAAAAGTGCAGATAAAGGTACTTAAATTCTCTTATACATCCAGTTGAATACAGCAAGTTCTTAGCCGGCCAAAGCTGAGGTTTTAAGCAGAAAATATTTCACACTGTACCACTTAAATAGGCAAGGACAGGAAATCAAAGAATGTGGCTACCCCCACACCTGTAATTACTAGCAAATAACAAAATTCAGCAAACACTGACTAACTTCCAGTTCAGTTAATATTCCTGCAACACAGTCAAAATCAATTTAAATACTGTATGTTTTTGAAAAAAAAGTGCAGATAAAGGTACTTAAATTCTCTTATACATCCAGTTGAATACAGCAAGTTCTTAGCCGGCCAAAGCTGAGGTTTTTAAGCAGAAAATATTTCACACTGTACCACTTAAATAGGCAAGGACAGGAAATCAAAGAATGTGGCTACCCCCACACCTGTAATTACTAGCAAATAACAAAATTCAGCAAACACTGACTAACTTCCAGTTCAGTTAATATTCCTGCAACACAGTCAAAATCAATTTAAATACTGTATTTTTTTTGAAAAAAGTGCAGATAAAGGTACTTAAATTCTCTTATACGTCCAGTTGAATACAGCAAGTTCTTAGCCAGCCAAAGCTGAGGTTTTTAAGCAGAAAATATTTCACACTGTACCACTTAAATAGGCAAGGACAGGAAATCAAAGAATGTGGCTACCCCACACCTGTAATTACTAGCAAATAACAAAATTCAGCAAACACTGACTAACTTCCAGTTCAGTTAATATTCCTGCAACACAGTCAAAATCAATTTAAATACTGTATTTTTTTTAAAAAAATGATAAAGGTACTTAAATTCTCTTACACGTCCAGTTGAATACAGCAAGTTCTTAGCTGGCCAAAGCTGAGGTTTTTAAGCAGAATATATTTCACACTGTACCACTTAAATAGGCAAGGACAGGAAATCAAAGAATGTGGCTACCCCCACACCTGTAATTACTAGCAAATAACAAAATTCAGCAAACACTGACTAACTTCCAGTTCAGTTAATATTCCTGCAACACAGTCAAAATCAATTTAAATACTGTATTTTTTTGAAAAAAAGTGCAGATAAAGGTACTTAAATTCTCTTATATGTCCAGTTGAATACAGCAAGTTCTTAGCCGGCCAAAGCTGAGGTTTTAAGCAGAAAATATTTCACACTGTACCACTTAAATAGGCAAGGACAGGAAATCAAAGAATTTGGCTACCCCACACCTGTAATTACTAGCAAATAACAAAATTCAGCAAACACTGACTAACTTCCAGTTCATTTAATATTCCTGCAACACAGTCAAAATCAATTTAAATACTGTATTTTTTTGAAAAAAAGTGCAGATAAAGGTACTTAAATTCTCTTATACGTCCAGTTGAATACAGCAAGTTGTTAGCCGGCCAAAGCTGAGGTTTTTAAGCCTCAATTATTGGTCTAATGATGGAGCAGTATATAGAGAGGTAATAACCTTCTTTTATCTGGATGCAATCCATTCATTTTTTATGGTGAGAGCCTGTGTGGTAAATTTTCTAATTATTTTATGTGTTATTAATTACTTTAGAGTGGTGTTTTTCATGGAGGTTTGGTTGTGTTTTTGTGGTGTTGCTGGTTTGCTTTTTGTATGGTGTTGGTTATGCAAGGAAAATGTTTTATGTGGTGGAGTTGCCTATGTGTTCCTTACAGAAGACTGCCATTTTTGTTGTTATGTAGTGGCACCTTTTGAACTGCTCAACCTTTTGTCTATTCATAGTACCTTACTTTTTCGTCTGTTCCAGTTACCTCATGATATACTTCATGAGTGCCCTCATTTAACAGATGATTCTTAGTTGCTTCACTTTCCGTGATTTTTTTTTTGCAATGTAGTTTTTCATGGGAAGTCATTTGTGCTTCCATTGTTCTACTTCCTTTTTTACAGAACATGCTGCCTTTCTGTTGATTCACACATACTTGCTTTTTTATGTTTAGCAATTCTAGTCACCTTTATAGTTTAATATACTATAACTAGTCATGGTTAAATAATCAGTGATTACTATAATCTCAGTTCTATTGTTTGTCTTTATAATAGGACACTATGCTTGATTTGCTGCCATGTTATTTTATGTCTTATTGCCTTTTTACATTTCGATCTTTTCATGATTGAGCCATTAGAGCTGAGATATTGCTATTAATATTAAGAGTTGATTCTTGCATGTATTGATCTTTTTATCCATAAATACTAAATAAATAAATAATTGGATATCATTTTTTTTTTTAATTATACACATTCTTTAGAATCACATGAATGATATGGGGAAGAATAGAGATAGAAATAGGGTACTGAATATTATTTTACATTACTAATTCATACTGATGCAAGGAACTTGTTCTTATGTATATAATCATATTACTAGTTATTCCCCGGGATTCATGAAGCTTGCGCCAGGTGCAGGCGTAGCGTTGGCATTCTAACACTAAAGGTGGCCGCCGAGCGATTCAGGTATGAGCTGTTCCCACATGCACTACCTGCGTACTCAACGCCCGCACAACTCCTGAGCCTTGTATGCTAATTACCCCATGTGCAGCAGTGTAGCATGCAAATGATGATATGCAGCAATTCAGGAAGTGGTGCAGGTGTAGTGTAAGCATGCAGAAATGTAAACCATAGAAAACGGTTTACATTTTTGCAAACATAAAATCAGAGCCATGACAGTAGACCAAACACATGTATTATATTGTTGATATATGCCAATGGCTAAATATATAGCCATTGGCATAAAAAATGTGCAAAATATAAAATTAACATTTAATATATATAGTTGCACTATCGCGACGTGGAAGCGCAGGGCAGTGGTGCCCAAAGGGGATCGCAAGGAATATATAAAAATATAGAGTAAAACCGCAATGAAACACATATCATGATTTCCCCATGATAGTCAATGGCAGGCATGCTACACCATACTCATGGCACAAGGGTTGCTAAGGGTCAGTGACAGTGTTATGCGCAGTAGCTAGGAATTAGTAGGCAATGCCATGCAAATGAGAGGAGCAATAGTGAATCGCAGATTCCCCACTGGTGTAAGGATGCACCTCACAGTGTAGCATTATAACACTGAGGTGAGCCCTTGAGATAAAGATGACATCAAGAGAGGGGTGTGTCGCCATTGGTGTAAGCACAATGGAGCATTACTAAACCGGTCTGCCCCTAGCTAGGCAAAGCTGCAGGATAGGGATGTGTCAAATTGCCCATAGCTATACTTAGCTGAGAGTATACAAGGTAACCAAGTATGCATGTGAACGGAGATGAAAACGGTCATAAACCCGGTAAATGGGTATGAGTGGTGCGCACTGCAGCTGAAACAGGACAGATATAGGAAAGAAATAAGGAAATGCTGCAGCAGTGAAATTGGAGTGCAAATGACTAATTTAACACCTAGGAGCCTACAGTGGGCCATTGACAACAGCTAACAAGGCTGCAAGCAGCTGCCTGCAGAACAGGGAAGGGGAGGGTCCGTACTGCAAAGAAAACAGCAAAGTGTCAAAGCAGAACAAAGGCGATATGCAGTATATCAGCTACAAGGCACATTTCGCCATGGCTGGGTAGGGAAAGTTCAAAACAAGAAAGATGGCAGGTGGATGCATGCCTGATAATGGGAAGGGATTCAGGTCTAAAAGTGAATTAAAGGGCAACAGATTAATCAAGGCAGGCAAGTAGATCTCCACAGTAAAGACCCCACACTTGCAGTACTCATTGCAAAACCCATAATTAAGACAAGCAGCAGCTGGAATAGCTCATACACACCCACTTACATCAGCAGCATCCATAGCACAATACTATAAAGTGTGAAAGCACCTCATACACATTTGTGTATTCCCATACACTCTGCACTAGTGGTGTATACAGACGGGGAACTTTTATTATGTACATGTTAAGGGCTGCCATAGCTTTGATCCACCAGCATGTGTTGGAGACTGAAGGTGGTGTGGAGGATGATGCACACGACCACTGCAGGCACCAGAGGAGGAGGAGAGTGTTCAGACCCAGAGTAACCTACCAGGGGCTACATGATCTGGAGATAGTAGAGAATTACAGGGTGGACAGGGACACCCTACAGCAACTTGAGGAGCTGTGCCGGCCACGCCTCAGAGCCAGAACAAACAGAGGGGAACCCATTCCAGTGGATATGAAGGTATGTGTAAGCCTGAGAATAGTAGCTACAGGTACCTTTCAAAGACCAACTGGGGATATCATGGGTATCTCACAGGCATCAGCATCCAGGGTACTACACCAGTTCCTGGATGCCATGTTACCACATGCCAATGAGCACATATACTTCCCCCCAAATGTAGGAGGAGTTGGCCAGCAATATGCGTCTCTTCCACCATGTGGCAGAATACCCGGAGGTACTGGATGCAATAGACTACACGCACATACACATCAAGTCACCACCCGGTGAGAAGGGTAGGTGCTACATAAACCGCAAGGGATACCTCTCCATCAACTGCCAGGTTGTGTGCAATGCCCAGGGCATTATCATGGATGTGTGTGCTGGCAGTCCTGGAAGCTATCATGACTCCCACATCTGGCATGCCTCACAGCTATATCAGTTATTTGCCAGGGGGCACATCCCAAATGGCCACCTGGTGGGGGATGCTGGCTATGCACTGGAGCCGTGGATGATGACTCCCATCAGAAATGCACACACACCCATGCAGGAATGCCATAATGAGGCACAATCACAAACCAGAATCATCATAGAGTATGTGTTTGGGATGATGAAATCACAGTTCCGTTGCTTGGGCATATCTGGTGGAGCCTTGCAGTACTCTCCAGGCACATGTGCCCACATCTTCATAGTGTGTGTCATGCTACAAAATATGGTCCTGCGGAAACAGCTGCAGCAGGGACAGAATGGTGAAGGCACTCACAGCCCACCACCATTGCCAAGGGCCCCACAGGCACAGAGGTACTCAGACCATGAACACCCTGAGCCAGCCCCAGTAGGCAGACAGAGGCGTGCCCAGTATGCCCATGCCTTGGCAAAGAGGGAATGTAAAGCACACACACTGACAGTGTAGGCACCTAGGGACTGACACCTTTCTCCACCTGCACACAGTAAAAATGGATTGCACACACACAAGACAACCTGTAAATTGTCAGGTATAAGCAGTCTACTGTGTACATCCAACATAGGCAGCCCCTAACTATTGCACACACAACAGCCATTGGCACAAGGTAAGTCAACACCTGAACAGTAAATTAATCTATCAGCATATGCAGATACTGTATGTATAGATTCATAGGTAGGTACTTGGCCAACTGCCAGAGGCCATTCATAAGGCCAGCCAAAATGTGTCAGCTTTTGCCACCCCATTGATTCATTAAACATCCCTCTGTGGAGCAGAGCCAATGGCGGGATCCCTGGAGTGCATCTACTGTTCTCCATCCACCCTTCAAGGTTTCTCTTGCAGAGTGTTAGTGAGGGGTTCTGTATAATGTAGTTAGGGATGTTGTTCCAAAGTATGGGGAGTGTCTGTGACAGGAAGCTGTCCCTCCAGCATCTTCTAGTTATTGTTGTGGCAAGATTAGCTCACTACAGTGTGTGGCTCACTGTGACATGGATTCCCATAGGTGGAGCATATCCATCAAGCCTGAGTTTGACATGGCTGTGTTAGCCAGCGGAGATCATCTCTAGGTAAATGAGATGCCACTGAGTAAAGCAGGAGTTTATTCAGTCTGGCTGTATAGGCCATATGTTGGAGACCAGTATTCCCCTTGGTATATTCGTAGACCCCCCCTCAGCTGTTGGACATGTCCTCTGAGGTACATCCCACATGGGTTATTATACCCTATGATGGGAATGATGAGTGATGAGTAAAGAAGTACTATAACCCCAGTATGTCTAGATGGGAATCCTTTAGTAATCAGTTGGCCTACATAAAAGGATGTCCTAACTACTGTGGAGATATGATTGTCAAAGGGGAGATCACTATCTACCTTAGTCCCCAGATACCCCATTACCTCATCTGTATTAAAGTGGCTGCCACTCATGTGTTAATATGTGGGTGCCAATTCCACAATGGAATGACCATGCAGTTAGTGACACTTGGCTGGAGGCTGTGTCATTGGCACCCTGTGACGTTCTCTGTGAGGCCCCTTGAGGGATGTCCGTGTCAGCTGGACTATCAATCATGGCTCCCAGTTTGCAGGCTTTGCCAAACATGGTCTGCCATAGTCCACCTGCGTTTGCCTGTACATCTGAGATGAATATGCCAAACAGTAGGGCTCCCTGGACTGAGTCCTATGGGACACCAGTCGTGACTGTTCAAGAGTTGGACCTGGAGACCACTAGTCGTACAATGTGGGTTCTGTGTGTAAACCCCTTGGCATACCAGTCTGTGATGTATGGGTGAATGTACAGACTGGTGTGTTTATCAATAATCATGGGGCATCATGTCAAAAGCCTTGGTGAGGTCCAGGTAGTATGTGTGAACCACCTCCCCCATCATCTAACGTCTTGGTGACTATATGTAAGATGTCATACAGGTTCAGTAGGCTTGAACTGCACCCAACCAAGCTGACCTGGGTTGGGTCACGTGTTCGAAGGTTACCAATGAGTTACCAATGTCATTGTTAATGAGTGCCATGAGGATGTGAACCATACCATTGCAGACCAGGCTAGTCAGGCTTATGGGGTGGTAGTTACCATGGTCAGTTATGATTTAACCTTGATGGAGTGGAATAACCATTGCTATGCGCCATTGTATGGGCATGTAGCCTGTGGAGAGGCTGAGGTAGGAATGCTTAATTAGTTAGGGGTCAGGTTGTGTTGTAGAGTTTGCAAGATGCAGTTTGGGTCAACATCTGCCTCCATTGATGCTGTGTTCTGCTGTTAGAGAGGGCAGTTTCCACCTGTGTGTCTCTGATGGTTGGGATACTGTACCTTTCGAGTAGTGTTGTGGGCTCTTTAGGGGTTGAAGTATGCACTGAATGTATCTGCAAGGATGTCGGCAATATCAGTAGGGTTAGCATATTTTGTGCTATATTTCACCGGCACAGTGCAAATCTGTGTGTCACCACATAGATCCTTGACATAGCCAGAGAAGGCTTTGTGGTTATCTTTCGAATCCTTGCATATTCTACTGCTGATGTTAGCCTTGGATGATGTCATGAGGGACCAACGTATCATACTAATAGTGGTCATGGATGTCTGCCCTTCGTGGGATTTGCTGTGTGTCTGGAACACTGTCCTACTTCTTTAGTATAGCCTGTTTATTGCAGAGGTCCACCAGACTGGTGCCCTTGCCTAGGAGGAGTGAGTCTTGGTTTACCAGTGATGGCACGAGCCATACATCTGTGTAGGTGATTATAGACTGCATTTGTAAATCTGTCTGTATCTTGAGCAGTGTTTCCCCTTAGCGTGGGGCTGTGAAACCCCCCACCCCTGTCACTAGTAGTGTAAATTTAGCTGTAGGAAAGGTATACACTGTAGTATCCGTGGGTGGGGGAGATGCTAGGGTGTGGAAACAGTGAATAGTTCATGGTCAGATCTAACCAGTGACCGGTTAACCTCCGCTGTGGTGCACCTGTTGCCCATGTTGGTGATGACCACATCTAGTAGTTTCCACCCCACGTTAGGGAGGTTACCACCTGATACAGAGCATATGAGGTGATACATTCCAGGAAGCGCTGGTCCTAGAAAATGAGTACTGGAGTACGTTTCCCAGTTAATGTTACGGTAGTTGACATCGACCAATGCCAAGGTGTGTGTTAGGACTGTCATGTTCTCCACTGTCTCCAAGTAGGTGGGGTGGAGGTCCTGGGTCATGGAGTGTGATCTGTAACAGGCCACATTCCACATTGCAGTTGTGGCTGATGTTAGCTGCACATGGATGATCAGAGAGGTATCATGCTGCCCCACTAACCTGGAGGTGTAGGTATCCCTGATGAATATGGATACAGCCCCTCCATGTCTGTCAGTCCATGTTCTGTGGCTGAACTGTGTGGTATGTGTTGTAGTCTGGTAGTGCTGGCATTCTCTCAGGAGCCTTAAGACAGATTTCAGTTAATGCACAGATGTTGATGTTGTCCATCCTGAGGAGTGCTGTGAGTGCATGCATGTTGTGATCACAACCCATGGTGTTGAGTAGCATAATCCTCATTGAATCTGCTATTGTGCTGTTTATGGAGCTGGTATTCACCTTCAAGAATCTCCTAAATAAGACACCATGGGGGTGCCAGTAGCCTTGGCCAGTATTCCAAAGCGTAAGGCTGACACATAGGCCAGTATGGTATCACTGCATGCATGTTCCCCATCTGTGCTTGTTTTTCATCTCCCCTGTAGGTAACCTACTGGTAAGCAATAGAAAGCCTTAAACTTATACAAGTCTTCTAGCTTCCAAGATAGGCTTTTGGAGTGACTTAGTATCAGTGTTCTGTATGTTCTTGCTGTACTCAACTGTTTCCTGACTACATGGTGAGTTCTCACAGTATATTGGATCTGAGGGTCTGTTTATTCACATATTATGGCTGTGATGGCCTGCACATTAAAGGTTCACAGATAGCCTACTACCTATCTGCCCAAAGGCAATTAGAAGCATAGCAACAGTGTGATGGCCTTCCCTGCACCATTGATGAAGTAACTGAGCCTCTGTGAAGCATAGCCAATGAAGCAATTCCAGGCAGAGTTGCTGGAAGCTGTTGAAGACTGGGGTTGTGGAGGGTGATAGGGGCACTTAGTGATCTGAAGAGGGCATGTTAATGTGGCAATTCAACACCATTCAATTCCCCCAACAGGTCTTGCAGGTATCAAACTGGACAGGTTCCCCCACCCCCTGGCTGTATGGTTCTGGGACACATGATCCCAGGGGTGAATAGTCTGTTACCCATTCACACAACAAGGTTTCCCTTGAAGTGTGTCAGTGAGGAGCTATGCCTAATGTAGTTAGGAATGTAATGTATTGTCTCACATTACATTTGTTATATATTGTTATTTCAAGAGTACGTGAAGCTCAGTGAGTTTGGGGGCTCTCGCCCTTTGCTTAGCCTATCTTACACATAGAAATCATCTAAATAGGAAAAAGGCGGAAGCAACGTTAATGTCAACAGTGTAATGGTTACAGCATCCGCATAGTATCTGTGCATTCGAGGTTACAATCGTGATAAAGGCTCAGATGTTTATCATGTGCAAAAGTATACCTTAACCACAGCTTGCATATATAGGTAGTAATCGTCTATATAATAAACATTCAAATCACCCATATAAACCCATGTGTGCATGAGAGTACAGTCAACAGAGAATGTAATGTTATGTCAGCACATAGTGAGATGTTAAGTCACTGACATGTATATATCCGGAGTAGTCAGCGGCTGTGGCCATGTTTACATGCACAGGTTATATGTTACAAAGTTTGTTTAACTGTGTTTAACCACTGCTATAATGTCACACAAACACTTTTAAACATGCTTACAACTGCTTAAATGAGCCTTATTCTGCAGTAAAAAACATTTGTATAGCATCGCAGGTGTCGAACCCTGGACCATGCACATTATAGTCATGGGAAGTACCACTAGCCATCCGAGGTGTACACATGTTTCATGGTGTTGAGACTACACCTTATACCATATGCATTTCACTGTAATGATCACAACTTGAACAGTGACTTTGTGTACATATGTACAGTACATTGTAATGTACTGTCATTTGTGAACCTACACATTCCAGTCTACAGATGCATTGCTGTTACAAACTAATATGAAATATATGTATATATATATATATATATATATATATATATATATATATATATATATATATATATGTCAGTGATGTGTATATATATATATATATATATATATATATATATATATATATATATATATATATATATATATATATATATTATATACAGTTACATCAATAGCCATATATATAAACATCTATGAACATACTTCGTGACACAGAAGCACTCCAAAGGAATTGGTGTGTACACAAAACACATGCAGCTCTGGTATTATAACAATTAATATTAACCTAATTCACCATAGAAGGGGTGGTTGTTGTGTATGTGAAAATTGAAGTGGGGGATGAATGATGGGTAATGCAATCATGCATCAAGGAGGGCCTGGGTCGGATGTCCAATAAGTGAACTGGAGGGGATTACATGGAGTATGGGGAAAATATAAAAAGGACACAAAGCAAGAACCTTTCTTACTCATAATACAGACTGTCATGTCATACTGCAACACCTAATTTCACAAACATATGAACAATAACATGTATCACACATATGTACACCAACTGACTGTCACATTTGTTTTCAGTAGTGAGGAATGTCTGTAGTACTTTGCATATTCTAAACACCATAACATTCGTACATATCTCAGATGCCTTAGTGGTAAAGTCAGTGACTGTGGTGTGCATGGTCCTGGGTTCAAGGGCTGTTAATTTAATTTGAGGGCCAGAATAAGGGCTTTTGGATGCAGGTAGATTAAAACACTCTTAAGCAGTTGTAAGAGGGTTTGCACTTGTTTGTGCAATGATAAGCGGCACTGAAACATGGTAAACGGAGAAGCGCTTCACACGTTTGACCTTTGCTTAACGTCATGCAGACCACGGGCAAACCTGCTCACAACCACATAAATGTGCATTATTCACACTTTCCCTACCAGTGCCTACTCTGAGAGGAAAAATACTAACACCTTCCAGGAGTATAACCCGCAACCACATACTCCATCCTTAGAGTAATCTAACACTAAGCTACCTGGGATGTACCTATCAGAGTTGTGTATGCAGACAGGTTAAAACAGAAAAGGGAGGAATGTGGTGAAATAGACCAACCCGCCATGTACCCAATTAAATGTGTATGTTCATATATATATATATATATATATATATATATATATATATATATATAGAGAGAGAGAGAGAGAGCGGGAGAGAGAGAGATACATAGAGACATGTTGATATATACAGGTCTACATATATATGTAGATATATTGATAGGTTAAAAACATCTACACATCTATGTAGGTACAGATAAACGTATGCAATAATGTATATATTTATATGCATATACACACGCACACACGCACACACGCACACATATATATATATATATATATATATATATATATATATATATATATATATATATATATATATATATATATATATATATATATATATATATATATACATATACACATACATACATGTCTTTAGACAGCATCTGAAGTGGTCATATCTGGGTATAATATGGACCATAGCAATCACACATTCCGCCCCCATCCCCAAACAATATGAACATAACATATGAAGAGTATATGCCAATACACTATTACAAATATGTTCTATGGACACAGTCCCCAACACAACTGCAATGACTGCAAATATCCATGACAGAATTACACAGAAAGCTTTCATTTTGCAAATCTTTATTACATTCCAATGTATTGCCAAAAGGATTCAAGGACTAACAGTACCTGCATGCTATACAGGAAGCATTTAGTAGTGCCTTAATAAATCAGCCTGCAATTACCATAGTATTAGTCCACTAAGGGATAGGTGTTCACATATGGAAAGAACACCCACACACATATAGATGTTGTATAAAAGGGGTTCCTACACACCTGCATGTGCTATGTACACCCACCAACATCTACCCCACAACCAAAATAATTACATCAATGTATACTGTCATACCATAACCAATTATGCAACTACTGTACAGCATCTGCTGAAACCTTAACATATCTGGACACAGATACACTAACATGGCCCTATGTGAAATAGTTGCCGTTATACAATTGAACAGCTACTGATGTAACAGGGTTTGTATGAACTAATCCCGTTTCAGAGGGTTGAAAGGTTCATACACCAGGAAGTTTTACAGAGTACTGATTATTAGCACAGTATGATACATAGTAACACCAAACTAAATATGTCTGGTAAGCACACTGTAAACCCCCTAACATTATATGCATAGCTATGCAGCCTTGAGCTGGTCAAATAACCTGGCCAGACTGAAACATATGCAGAATTATTAGGTACAGGCAAACCCTGCACAAGTAGCAATGTTCAGAAATATAACAGCAGTACTCACATTTAGACCAACTCCTCTAGGCATTACACACAATATATTACTGTTCGTCTCCATACAGCTGTTGCAATAGATTCCAAACAAAACTTCCACACTGTCTTCCTCACAAGTAAGGCAAAGGGACAACACCCAAGTGGAGTACTCAATTATACTCTACTGTAGCCATGGTATTGGCTAAGGCAGTAGCAGTGCAGCTGATGAGCATGTAATTAGCTACTTAGGAACACCAATTGGTCATCGGGATAGTACATGTTACAGATCTGTGAGATCTGTAACTATAAAACATTGCCTTGTCACACACTCAGACCATCTGTATCTACCTGTAGGACAGTACAAAACACTGAAAGATGAACCGAAAACGAGTATTACACTAGTTAATAACACCTCTGATTACTAAGATGGTATGTATAACATGTAGTATGTCTGTGGATGTAGTACCTGCACTGTAAGAATTACAGTGTAATCAATGCATATAGTGGAAATAGCTATCTTGTAGCGATGTATTGTTGAGCAGTAGTAATGCTTGTAGTATTCTATGTGTGTACTGCTGTAGATCACACGGCACACTCCACATACACCACAAGGGATGATATGGGCTTAGAACCCACCAATTCGCTTCCAGCCACTGTCAGTGTCAGGATTGGTCCAACAAGTATGTGCTATAACAGAGGATAGTATATGTCGATATATTGTAACAGTTGACATATGTATGGGTGTATAAGTAAGATGAATATGTTAAAGGTGGGCTTACCGTGCAAATATGGTGTGCATTGTGGGATATTGTGCCAATAACTGTGTAATGTACAGTATTCTAGGCAGATTTGTATTCTATTCTACATAGCAGTTCTGTTATGTTATGCAAACAGTAGTTATGTCTATTGGCAATTACAATACTCAATGACAGGATACATAGCATTTGTATTCATCTGACAGGTTCGCAGCATGATAGCAAAGATAATTGAAAGAGCCAGGTTACTATCCATGTACATAACACATGTAATATCCACCTCTCTACTATCATTTGCAAGCAATAACAGCTGTGCATGTGTACATGTTATGCAAATGTGTAGTGACCCTTGTTACAGGGCTGGACCAAATGGCTATGTGCACACCTACATAGAGTGGATATTGAGAGTACAGACACACTGGTTGAACTACCAGGTTTGTCTAGCCCAACCTCTCATTGCCAACCTAACAGCTGCCTGCACATACTGTATGTAAGGTAGTGCACAACACTGGCTATGAAACAGGTTGCATATCATCTTTAGCTCCAGTGTAACATCTGCAGTAGGAGACAGCTGCCCATGTGTAATAGCCGCATCATAGTTGATGGCTCACACTATCTGATTATATCCTGATCATGTTGATAGTGGCATCAGAGCCTATTGATACATGACTATGTTTGGAGAGTGGGTGTCTGTGCCCAACAGAGCTCATAGTCCTGATGGATATGTGAGTATATACCCAGAGAAGGAAACAGACCTGTAGACACTTGCATCATCTGTAATCAACTAACAGGAGGTGATGTGCTCCTCGGAGGAGGATTGCTGCCAAAGGTAACTACAATGTTTCCATAATAGCCAGTGTTGTCATGTCCATAACACAAATATTTACATGTGAGCATCACTGTCTAAAACATCTTCATAGGCAATACGTAAACTAAATACAGTACTTGGTACTTGTAGCACTGACTGCTCATACAAGCATGTCCACTAGGTGTTTCCTAATGTCTGTTTTGTGTATTTGGCCATTCTGTGGGAATGTAATCTCTATGCCATGTACACTGCCAGACCCACCTAATACCATGCCCCACACATTGTTTGGGATGCAGCTACAGAGGGTAAGCTGGAAGGCAGCCCAGTCTACAGCCATGGCTGGACTGGACAGTCATGAGGTGTAGGTTAACACACGCAGCTCATCAAAACAACCAACTTATACCCTTACAGAACACAGTAAGGACACCCACACACACTACCGGAAATCAGACATAGTCACAGACGTATCTAAGTATCTGGCCAAACAAGTGATCCCCCAAGCAGGAAGAGACAGACACCGAAATACACAAGCTGTATGACATAGTTTGCATAATTGTGCCACAGCTCTGAACACATGACTGGAAACATGCCCAACAGTACTCATTTGTGAATGCAAACTCTAGCACTATGTAACACACCGACCTATACAAGGGCATACATACTGTCAGCTGCCTGTCTGCCATGATTAGCCACATACTCATACACTCAGACCATTTTTTGAACTATACACATGGCTCTGTCATATTCCATGTTGTTGTGCAGGACCTGTAATGCAGTAGCCTAGACTGCATGGAAACACATGTAGGAACTATCAGGTCTTGCAGCCCATGCAGGTATGTCCCAAGACCTGGATAGCATTCTGCCATTTGCCAGAATGATACTGCAGTACAGGGACAAAATGATTGTATTCCACAATTTTCTAGTGTAGTGGTGCATGTCACAGGTTATCCAGTATCTGTCATTCTGGAATAACATGGTCAATAGACCATAATGCTTTGCCAGACAGGGCCTGCACCTGTCACCCCTGGGAATCTGGATAATGCCTAGGGCTCATGCTTCCCCTATAGTGCCTTCATCATGCACAGTTCAAGTTAGGGTCCACTGCTGTTACAGGGACAGCCAAGCAATAAACTGCGGGTCTCGCTACACAATGATACATGTCAGAAACACTATATGGACACACATATGTCAATCCCTAACATGGAGAACATATCTGTGCAGTGGCTGAGACATGTTTCAATGCTCCGGAGGGCACACTTGCATGACCATGTTATAACACATACCTCATCTCTTGCACATTATCCTTTATTGGAACACATGGGCTGCAAGAGTGTCCATATTCCTGAAGGATATGTACAACCTCACGCTAATTGCACTTGCATAACATCAGATGCATTATGCTGAGCCAATACCTTTGTGCCAAAGTGGAATTCAAAATGCACCTTGAGAAAGATCACCCACCAGGCTGCAGACTTCCCAACTGTGATAATGTGCTGTAATGGGGAAGATTAGGTCTGAGACAGAACCATAATAATGGCTACTCTCAATTATTCCATTATGAACTGGGAAGATTCCTCATGTACCAACACCTACGCTCAATGCATGTTGGATTCCATTGACTCCACTGACCTGGATCACAGTAGTCACACAAACAGGGCTAACAGTATGTTACACATAGTTAGTCTCCAATGCCAATGTTATGTTTCCTAAGAGCAGAGTGGTGAGTGCCATAGCACCCATGCAGATGGACAATGCATGTGCAAATGCTGAATCCTACACAAATGAGCCTTAAGTAGTCACATATGTGCAGAGATTGTGCCATTGAAACAGAACCAGGATTCAACCCAACAGAAACAAGTAGCCACACTGGTGGTACCATTCTTTAAACTGTACCACAGAAGGTAGTAACTGTTGCAAGAGTGAACACACATGAGTGT
Organism: Protopterus annectens; assembly: GCF_019279795.1. Classification (NCBI taxonomy): domain Eukaryota; kingdom Metazoa; phylum Chordata; order Ceratodontiformes; family Protopteridae; genus Protopterus; species Protopterus annectens. The sequence goes on along the minus strand of NC_056726.1, from coordinate 277,669,998 downwards.
AGGTGATCCCTGGTCAGCCTCAGTAAGATGCAGATACACCATATAAAACTACGCAAAGCTACTGTGAAACTAATCAGCCACATATTATGAGGCCAAGCACAGAGCATTCTATAGCTGTGTCATTAATCGTAATGGCAATGACAAGACCTGCCGTGCTGCACAGCACTATGGCATGGGAAGTACTGCACCTACATAAATAGTTCCCTTTCATCCAGATAGGGTCTCAGAGAAGCTAAACCTACTTCCACCTTCCCCCACCCCCAACAGGTACACTTAGTAATATATCCATATACACTACAGGGCCCCGTACTAATGACTATACAGGTTCAAGCAGCACTCTCTAAAGCCATACATACAGCTTTCCTAGGACCTGTCAACATCCCAGGGTATATCCTACACAAATCTAAGAACATTCAGCTATCCACATACACATCATGTTCAATCATAGCTCCAAGTCAGGCTGTGTACATACCAAATGGTGCACAGCAAAAGTTATCACACCCCACAAAGGGGGAGACACCATTGATAATGGGACATAGTGCACAACTACCCTGCTGAGTCTGGTCTGTAAGGCCATAAACCGTGGTCAACATAATTGATATACTTACAGATGTAGATGACAGTATGGTTGATTCACATTGCATATCATGACCTTGCCAGGTCGTAGGACACCACTACCCATACTGTGTTCCAGATACACTCAGTAAACTAAGTGTATATTCCTATGTCACAGGAGTGGTTGGCAACTGGACTGCTGGCAGAACCCACACTACAGAAGGTGTCTGACGAATACATGCACATCAAACCAGTGCCAGCCACAGTAATACAGGGGTCATTCCTGGTGCTCACCCTCTTCGTTATCTATACCACATAGACTAACACAGAAGGCATCAGCCTATTGATGTTTGCAAATGACTATGAACTAGGAGCAATAGTTGACTCACTGTGTGCTGCATTCAACATACAGAAGGGCCTTAGTGTGTCAGATGTGTGGTGTGTGATGTATGGCCACAATCTGACAGCTAAGTATTGCATTGTCATCCCCTATGTTACAAACCCTGCACCCATTAACTACCACCTAGGCAGCGGTCAACATAATGGTAACTGTGTGTATGGGATGCAGCTGGACAGTACTTCCCTTTGATAGTTACGTCACCACAAAAGGCAGGTAGTCATATGTGGCACCCCTAATCATGACAGGGTGCCATCCAGGAATATAGAGATAACTGCTCAGCCATACTCAATACCCATGTGACCCATAATAGATCACATATTTCCTTTAAGGGTTATTGCCCATGTGTAGATGGCCTACACTGCCCTTCACAATCCCCAGCTGCACTATGTAGCATGCAGCCTACCCTGAATAAAGCCATGTCCAACCCAGAGGTGTTGGACATGCTACACTAAACACATCCTGATCCCAAATAAACACATATGTCACGAACATCCATCTTTCTAGTACAAGGATCACAACATGCCTGACAGATCCCTGTCCCATACACTTAACATACTCTTGCCATACTATGCATCCCTATCCAGTGAAGCTGCACATCGCCCCTCTCTGCGACATGGTGTGATGACCGTATGCCAAATATATCAATAACCATGTGTATCAGTTCTGTGACACTGCTTGAACTGGCCACTGAAACTACCTGCCTGTTGCCTACAGCTAGGTAACCTGTCTGCCGAGGCTTATAAATGGCCCTGGGCATATGGCCTACTAGATCACTATGACCATACATGCTATAGTTGATATTCAACCCTGCAAATGCCATCAGGCAAGCTGTTGTCCAATGTGTTACACATGTGCAACACAGGCAATACATGGCAGGATGCTACACAGCTGTACAGTGCCATGTAGATGTATATGGCAAAACACATGCATGCTTGCAAGTCTGCAGTGTCACAGGTCGTGTCTCTAACTGCTATGCATGACTATATATGTGGCATATACACAGCATTAAGATTGATTGCATTAATGTGAACACATCCAGGCATGTGCTGATAGGTAAAGACATCACTACAGGCAAACAGACATGCCCACGTCAAGACAATATCCACATGGTGTATGAGCAATGTCATCACATGACACACATATATATGGTGATAACATCACATCACCAGTAGGTGTCAAATGTGTGTGACTTATACATGTCAGCGTTGTTAGTGTCCTGTAGATTTACAAAGACATATTTGTAATCTTAATAAATGTGATACACATGTATGTTCAGTTGTACTGCTGTACTTCTCTGTGAGTTACTGTGATCTGTCTCCAACATTATGTCTTCCAGGTATGCCACGTAACAGACTGTTGCCATACAGCCGCTTTGAGGATGAGGTCCTCATCCCATACCTCCTTGACAACTACACAACGCTCTTCAGCCATATGCCACAGGATGCACAGCAGCGGGATGCCCTGTGGGAGGAACTCTGCAGGAGGGTAAATGATGTTGGTTGTCACAATCGCACCTATCAGCAGGTGCGCTGACACTGCACTGACCTGATAAGACGTGCAAAACAGCATGCTAAGGCAATCACCAGGGAACAAGGTGCAGCAGGTGGGGGGGCACTCACCCATCCCCCACTCACACATACCGAGGAGCTACTGGCCAACCTGGGGACACCTGCAGACCTCCATCCACAAGCTTTAGCTGGTATTATGGAGGTGGGTGTCTCTCAACCACCGAGCCTAGAGTTGCCTAGTAAGTCACTACTGCACATAAAACACAACTATATATCACATAGTTACATGTGTTACTGTACAATATGTAATGTAACATCATATGCAAGGCATGTATGCACACATGCCACATACTATAGTCTGCTACTCTATGTATGCACAGATGTGCATACTCCATAGTATAGTGTATTGTACTGGCTTATGTGCTAACATGGACATTGCACCCTGTAGCTATCACACAGGTGTGGATAAAGATCTTACTGCTGTGACACTCCTGTATAGGTACTTCTGGTGTTTTGCAGTGACAGCAGCCTGTGTCAGGTGAGATTGTTATTATTTACCAGGCTTGATAATGCACAGAACATATTAATTGCATGCTATCTGCCATAACAAACGTACACATAATGTATGGAGGTCCTGTTAATGGACACTGGTCAGACCTGCAATGCACCACACTGTTTACCTATGTGAAATAATTGAAGACTATATGAAACACCTACAGTAAACCTTCCTAACTGTCATTGCCAGATGTGTGGACAATAGTGAATACAATGGTGGAGGTGTGTTCCACTGTAGGGACAGATACTACATATCAGCATTACACATGTTGGGAATATGAACAGTACTGTACAGAGAGCATATGTGTGCACACACACTAAATGTGTTGGAGCTGGATTATGTCTGGCCCACAAGATACACCCTTGTGGAGTATACCCTTGCTATGAATGTCACACGATGGCATGTGCTATCAGACATGTCCATGACATGTAGTGGGCTGACTGCAACACTGCTCAACTATTCTGCAAAACATGTCTCACATCCCATACATACTACCCTTTATCTGCATAACCATAACCTCAGTGGAGCATATGACATCTATGGGTGTATGTCATATGGGATAACACTGACATGTGAAATAAGATGGCCATCACAACCATTGGACTGAACATGTGTACACATGGCCATGGAGGATGGCCAGAGACATGAAGCAACACACACAGAAGAAGTGATGTACATGTGTGTACACCCTGTTGTACATTGGCTCAACACAATACAACTATAGCCTTTCTGTAATGATGATATTGCAGATGTGAAACACTAAACATTATACAGGCCTGTGCACAGCTTGTGTAGGCATAACATGAAACCACAACATAACATGTCTTGAACATCTGGAGTGAGTCCCGACATGGAAGCATTCACCTATACAGTATTCAAATACATACATGTGTTGCACAACATACACATACATCTACATCAAGCCACAGATACAGTATATTCACCTTGCTTGTGTCAGACATCACTGTCATGCCTGCTCCTCATGTGTGTGAGGTACACAGATGGCATGTGGGACATAGAGTACTTGTAAGTTACCATGTGTAGGCATAGTTGCCAGGTATCAGTAATATGGTTGCAGATGTGCAGGGGTGTCATCCGTATACCCTTCTGTGACCTGTGTCACACATTCCACATTAGGGCTTATTGTATATACACCTCAGTGACATGGGTCACATTCCACATTAGATATGTATTGTATGTGAACATAGTCATGGCTATGAACTGTGTCAGTAGCTCACACTGTATAGCAATTGTGAAGCCACATGATGCCCTGCAATGGCCATGCACATCAGCTGAATGTGCAGTATGTCCCTGCATATTTGTAGGGTGACAGACAACATTGCATCAGCTGAAGGCCCATGTTAGTATAACACGTCCCTGCATTGGGACACTATTACTGTACTGTAGATTGGAAAGGACATCACTGTGTTACACATGTATGCATGTCATTCAACACATCAGCAAAAGACATGTCATACTACATGTGATTGTCAAGGTCATACGCCAGACAGCAGGCCGGTGTACTGTAAACTTTTGCTGGTCTGTGACACCATTGCAAAGTAGGGACAGCCATGTCAAACATGTGTGTACAGCCACACGCACAATGTCTGCACTCAGCTCAGGGGTAGGCGGAATAATGTTGAGCAGACATGCACTGCTTTGAGGTGGGGGAGATATGCAAGCTAGGTCTCAGGCAAACATAGTATGCAGTCAACATACCTTACTGCTCATGTCCTCACACATAGGGGCAGTGGACAACACAAAGCATCAGTGGCAGATGTACAAAGGTCAGCAATGGTCTGTTAACATGTGATGTATGTTGCACACACCATGGCAGTGCACTGCAATGGTGCAAAGTGCATGCATTGTATTGCAGGTATGGGGCATAGGCTATTAACACAAATGGTGCAATACAGGTATGTATGCTAACCACCACTATAATTATGTAAGGTGCATGCCGTCTGCTATAACACATGCATGCTGTTGTGTGCAACTCAGGGATGTATGATAACTACCACTATAATTGCTTAAGTTGAAACTATAATTGTCTAAGCTGAATGCCATCTGCCATATCACCTGCATGTAATGTGTGTGTCTGTGTGTGTCTGTATTTGTCTGTGTGTGTGTGTGTGTCAGTGTGTGTCCGTCTCTGTCAGTGTGTGTGTCAGTGTGTGTCCGTCTCTGTGTCAGTGTGTGTGTGTGTGTCCGTCTCTGTGTCAGTGTGTGTGTGTGTGTGTGTGTGTGTGTGTGTCTGTGTCTATATGTGTCTCTGTCTGTCTCTCTGTGTGTCTCTGTCTGTCTGTCTCTGTCTGTGTGTCTCTGTGTGTCTCTGTGTGTCTGTGTGTGTGTGTCTGTGTGTGTGTGTGTGTCTGTGTGTGTGTGTGTGTGTGTGTGTGTCTGTGTGTGTGTGTGTCTGTGTGTGTGTGTGTGTGTGTGTGTGTGTGTGTGTGTCTGTGTGTGTGTGTCTGTTTGTGTGTGTCTGTCTGTCTGTGTGTGTCTCTGTCTATCTGTGTGTATCTGGTATAACTTGTAATGTACAGTTTTTGTCTTCCCTCACTGGTGTTGATGTAGGTGTGTTGCCCTCCTGTGGTCCACCTGATGTCAGTGTCCCCACAGACTCTAGCAGTGATGATGATAGTATGATTGAGGCACAGTCAGGGTTGTCAAGGATTGAATCTGTGCCATTGGCTGCCATTCCACCTGTCTTCCCCTCATCCTCACACACAGTTCCCCTGCCTGCACATACCCTATCATCACTGGCCATAGAGGAAGGACAGTTGGTGGGTGGTAGCATGGAACGGGGAAGTGTGGTGACTATGGAAGGAGTGCCAGCACACCATGATCCCAGTCAACAGACTGGTGATGTCCCACACAGGCATGTGTCCAGCACTGCTCGTAGGAGGACAACTGGCCAACATGCTCATGCGAGACCAAGCACATCAGCTGGAGTCACCAGGTGCATGTTTTGGGCTGTAATAGAGGCACAGGCATGTGCTGAATGGCACAACAGAGAAGGTCTGAGGCTTCAGAGGGCTGCTGTTTGTTCATTAACTGACAACATACAGGCACTTGCCAATGCTCACTATCATCTTGCAGATGTTTTGGATAGATGATTGGGTGACATGGTGGGAGTCCTTCACCGTGGCATGTCAATCCTTGAGCGTGGAAAGTCTGTGCTAGAACATCTGGTGGGAGTGAGGCGTCGGGCACGTGGACGTAGGTCAGCTACATCACCTGTTGAAGGTCTACATGAACATGCTACTGCACATGTCCACTCCCATAGTGGTGGTAGCAGCAGCAGTGCAGCTGGTGCTGTGCAGTCCACACCAGGACACAGCAGGCCATATGCACGCAGTCCTGGATGGTCCCAACAGGGACACGATTCCAGTGGACATGTGTCATCGGGCGGTACCCAATTTGGACCTCTGCCTGGTAGTGCCTGTGCAACCCCTGGCAGGCGCAGGTCACGTGGCCATGGCTGGACACCGTGAACTGTGAAACCTGCCTTGTACAGCCTGCAGCTGTCAATATTACCCCTGTGTAGGCCAGCCACATGCCAGACCTGTATGCATGCATACACACACACTGGAAACAAATGTAAGGCACCTCAACACACACACGCATAACATCCACATACGCCCAATGATATCACAGGCCTTAATACACATGCATGATGTCATCCAATGGCACAGCGTAGGCCTCTGGCAAACATTATCACCCTGTGCATATGATGATGCCTGTGCCACATCCCTGTCATCCACACCATCAGTGCAGGGACATGTTCATATGGTCTGATGCACAGGGTGAACATACTAGGTAGACAGTTGTAGATTAATATTGTTGAGTAGTGTTGACAAGCAGCAGACATACCATGTATTGCAGTTTTAGAATGCATTTTGTACTTTTGACAGTATGTATCATGTGTAACAACACTAACAGCATGTTGAGCATGACGTTCTGCCTTTCTCTTTCAGGTGTAGTTGCATGTCCCGGGGGATGTTGGTGTTTGTGGGAGTCCCATATATACATGTTGACTACCCACAGGTCAGTATGACAATACCTGCATGCACTTTGTAGCTTCCACATCACAGTTATATTCTCCCATGTTTCAATTGTTTACTGTTCTAATGATCCAAGAGCATGATAGCTGTATAGTAAACTACTGTGTTCATAGCCATCACATCCTTAGTGGGTGACATAACAGGTATAGTTACCTGGAGCGCAGAGTGGGTAAAAGCGTGGTATGCCAGATGACAAGGGTAAAGGACAGTGGAAATAGTGGCTTCTCATTGGGAAGCAGTAATACCCACTGCCATGACTGCATGCAAACACAGATACACCCACACACAAGGATTCACAGACACAGTAACACACACTCTGACACATACACACAGTTGCCAGTGTTCGGATGAGAACCCCTGCCTATGTGCATATCATCATTATAGTACTACGTAATTACAAGACGTGCCACAGAGATTACACATGTGCAGGTAGTTGGAATGGCCTAAGATCAAGGACATTGACAAGGATACTACAGTGCAGTGATTGTATGTGGGGAGGGAGGGGGTCCATCTGTAGGCTATGTAACAACAGGTCACACCCCAGGATTTACAAGTTAACAGGCGGTTAGTATGCCCATCTATGATTGATGATATCAACAGGGATGCTAGATTGCTTTGAGTGGATGGGGGGAGGGGGCATTAACATTTCACTATGGTAAAATACAGCCTCACTCCAGGAACAGAACAGCCATACACACAGACACACACACACACACACACACACACACACACACACACACACACACACACACACACACACACACACACACTCACAAAGATATACGCCTATGTCACACACATACAGACACTTTACACGTGTGAGGTTTAACCACCTGCCTATGCCTTTCTTTCTACACCTCACTCTGTACTGGTGTCAACAACAGTGTTCAGGAGAGTGATAACATGTGGGATGTATTCCCAACCATACGTGACATATATGGGCACACACCCATACATGCCAGTACTGTGAATCAAACACCTGCCTATCTTATGATAGGTACTACAGAAGTACAGCACTATTACATCTGGTACAATGCTTACTGACTCTTTCCTTTGACAACTGTGCTGATATACACACAATATATGCACAGAGGAGGTATTACTGTTACAGGTGTCATGAGGTTTGCCTTCTGTGTCACACTTACAGCATTCTACATTGTCTGTCTTCCACTTCAATTAACAAAACCTGACCTTAACAGGTACACAGGTTATTGTAGGACTGGTTGTAACACACCAGTGAGCTGTCCTCAGTAATCATTCATCTGCAAAGAAGCCCCACCACTTGCTAGTCATGTCCAAACATCTGTCCATACCTCATGTAAGGCTTACTGTACTTAGATCATATCACCATATACAGTTGGCAATGTTGAGGCTGTATTGCGACAACAGTCACCTTCAGACATCAGACATTACACACACATGGAATCTACACAAACAGCAATACATGTACAAATGTGTGGTCTACATCTGTATGTGCACTAGCAGGTCAAGAGGATACATTCCAAACCTTCCCCACACCATGTGTGCAACATAGCTGAGCATTACACCATAATGGATGCTGTATTCATGTACTGGTAGGACACCACCACTTTCACTGAGTAACCAAGTGTACATATATTATAACAGCACATATCAGCATGACACACAGAGCATTATTCCATGTCATGCTCCTACAAACTGTTACTTGACATTGCCATGGTGAAGCCAGGGCACTGTAATGGTCAACAGTGAGCACATCATATTTGCCACACACATCTCATGTGTACTGGAAGAGTGCCAGCAATGTGCTCTGTTAGAGCTAGGCAGTACACTCATTCAAGCATGTGCGAGGTCTGTGGCTTGTAAACATCTCTCCCCAGCATGTACTGGCTATTGTGGTACTAAGGCTAATGTCCAGACAGCACACAGCATGCATGGCTTGCAATTGTTGACATGGGGTATATGTAGGAGCTGTGGCCACACATGGCTGTACATGTCATGAACATATCACCTGCAACTACTCAGGAACATACAGAGCAGAACTGGATTTCCCTGAGTCTGTCAATACAGGCCTTGTGTAGGTCCTATGGTCCTGTTATTTGGGTATGTTTGTAGGCATTGCATTAGGTGGACATTAGACATACATGCCACATGGGGTGTTGCATGATATGATAGGTGTCATGGGTGACCAGTAGAGAGGGGATATTACCTTTGTCAACATAGATATCGAAACTTATGTACTGTTAGCATGCTATCTACCATGTGCATGTGTGTAATGACTGTAGCCACCTATATGTAGATAGGTAAACAAAAGCTATGGTAATGTAATTTATGCTGTATGAGTGTGGGATGTACATATCCAGGGCAGGTATGGTTAGGTCATATCCAACCATGAGGGTGTTGGTGTACAGCAACAGTCAACCGTGTTAATGCTGACAACATTCGAGGGACCCTGGTATGTGTACAACTGAGCTGGTTACAAACAGTGGTATTATTGCATTGCATAACACATTATGCAGCTGTGTCTGTCCATGGGTACTTTGCACAGCTGATGTAGGCCTAGGTACAGTCCACCAATCGAGGGTTATCTGGTGGTCTACCATACTATGCCATACCACATATGGATGTGTATTGGTAGTCTGGGAACAAGGTGGTGGATGTATATGAGGATACAGCCTAGAATGCAGCATTTGCCACTGTCACCCATACCTGACTCATCTGTGATGTGTTATGTCGGAGTAGTGGTCTTTACATGTGAGTAGCCTTTATGAATATGTGTACACCACCACCTGAAATGGTCCATACCATTGTTATGGCCCAAATGTCTAGATCTGAGTTATATGGTATTAGTGCAATTGTGCACTACAGAGCCTTCAGCCAGGTGTTCCTCACTGCACAGATGTCAGTATTCCCCATTGTAGGTTCTACATTGAGCAAATGGATTACTAAAGCCATACATAGGTTCATAGGTTCATAAGTTGGTACTAGGCTATCGGCTCTAAGGCCTATGCAAGCCTAGCCATAACAATTCCCTGGATATTTCTTCCCACAAAATTTACTTCTCTGGGCCCCTGTCTAGCAGGGTGACTGACATGATCCCCGGGGTGAATTTCCTATCTCCCATCTAATCATCAAGGTTCCTTTTGAAGAGGGCCAATGAGGCGCTTTGCTTGACATGTATTGGCAGTCGATTCCAGAGTATGGGGAGTGTCTGGGTCAGGAACCTATCCTTCCAGCATGTTTTGTTCATTGTGATGATAAGGTTTAGATCCCTTGAGTGTGTGGCTCTGAGGGATTGGGATTTCTTTAAGTGGAGCATGTCCAACAGCTCAGGGTTTGACATGGCCTTGTATGTTAAGCAGAGATCACCTCTGAGTAGACGATATGCCACAAAGTATAGCTGGAGTTTTTTTAGACGGTCAGCATATGGCATCTGCTTTAGGTCTGTGATTCTTTTAGTGAGGTATTTCTGTGGCCTTTCCAGCTGTTGCAGATGTCTTGTGAGGTACATTCCAAATGGGGCATTATACTCTATAATGGGTCTAATGAGGGATGAGTACAGTGGGACAATGACCTTTTTCTGGATGAAAAGCCCTTAGTGATGAGGTGTGCCACATAGAAGGATTTCCTGACTGTTGTGGCGATGTGGTTATCGAAAGTGAGACCACTGTCCACCTGTGTCCCTAAGTCTCTCATCATACTTTCGATGTTTAGTGTCCTGCCACCTATGTGGTAATTCATGGGTACATGTTTTTTTCCAAAGGGGATAACTATACATTTCTTGGCATTAAGCTTGAGCCCATGACTCTGGCACCAGGCATCTGTTTCTGTAAGCCCCTTTTGTAGAATATCCACATCATTTGGGGATTCAATAATGGCTCCCAGTTTGCAGTCATCTGCAAACTTTGTTAGCCAGAGTCCCTTAGTGTTGGCCTTTACTTCAGAGAAGTAGATGCCAAACAAGAGTGGTCCCAGGACTGAACCCTGAGGTACTCCACTTGTCTGGAGCCGGATTTGGAGTCAGCTACTTTTACAGTTTGGGTTCTGTCAGTAAGCCAGTTGGCAACCCATCAAGTGACGTAGGGATTTATGCTCAGCTTAGTAAGTTTATCTATGATTCCAGAGTGGGGGATGGTGTTGAAGGCCTTGGTGAGGTCCAGATAGGCTGTGTTGACTGCATTACCCTCATCCACAGCTCTGGAGACTAATTCGAAGAAGTCAATCAGATTCAGGAGACAAGATCGGCCCTTCACAAACTCATTTGTTTATAAGTTCCATGATAATGCATTCCATGCCCTTGCAGATCAGGCTTGTCAGACTGATGGGACGGTAGTTCCCAGGATCCAAGGTGGATCCTCCCTTGTGGAGCGGGATAACTGTAGCTGTGCGCCCCTCAGTAGGCACAAAGCCTGGGGTGAGGCTATAATTAAACATGACACTTAGGTGAGGTGCCAGTTCATTTTGTAGTTCATGTAGTACACAGCCTGGGATGTCATCTGGTCATCTATCACGGGTTAACATAAGCATCCAATGCAATTGTCATGTAGCTGTCAGGGTGTTACTTCTGTGTGTAGGACATTTGCCTTGGAATGCGGCTATATGGGTAAATGCGACCTAGGTATTATCCACACACACGTGAAACATGGATGCATGTGCTCTGTGTTGAAGGCTCGTTGTTCGGTCATGACAGCCCAGAATGACAGACACTGGACAACCTCATAATAACAGCAGGACATTGGCTCATTGTTTTGGTCTAGCAGTTGCCACCCGTATCATGACATCACTATGCGTGAGATTAATGTGCTTGGTAGTAAATGCCCCATGTAAGGTGACGAACAACAGCAGAACTTGTGTATATGACCAATGTGAGATATACTTAGGGTAGCAGTCCTGCTAATAATGACAACTACTAACACAGCTGGGAGAGGTCATCTTGACACCTGCACCTCAGTACCATTACACAAGGTGGCTCACACATTATGCTTGCACATGCCACTATTACATGTATAATGCCACTGTCCACAACCTGCTATCAATGTATGCCTTTCAGGGCAGCAAGGTATGTGACACATGCTGTAGGTAGCATCCGCCTGTGTGACCCAGGCAACCTATTGTCTGTCACGTCCACACATGCATGAATGTGTATACGTAACATATATATGTCAGTACTTCATGTACATGTATGCATGTGTATCACACAGCACAGACACAGATATATCATTTAGAGGCCACATACAGGTATCAGGTAGTAAACCAGTGCGATGTGCATATATACTGACAGGTAAGATATACCTAGCTGTAAACCTGTGTGTTTACAATAGGAGTCCATTACAATGTGTTCTGTACATGTAAGTGTTTGAGCATGCACATTGTGGCCTTCATTGGTTAGAATTGAAGTGCATCCCAAGCAGCCCTGTGCTACTAAGTGTATGGGCATACCTTGTGTAATTTGAGTCAGTGCATTCAACAAGCCCTTTGTTACTAAGTGTATGAGTATGCCCAGTATAACCTTGTGTAGTTGTAGTCATAGTGCATCCCAAACAGCCCTGTACTACTAAGTGTATGAGCATGCCCACTGTAACCCTGTATAGTGATAGTATTTGTCCATTCTGCAGATGGCCATACTTCAGTTCAGGTTCCAGTTGTGCTACAACTATACCTCTCAGGCCTACCTGCGGATGAAGTGTCTTGCCTGTGCATACAGGTTGTAATGGACACCTACTTTAAACACACAGGTCTACAGCTATGTACTGCATGAGTGTCAGTCTCCCTGTTGTTGTCCTCAACTGTAGAAGGGCAGTCTGATTGCCTTGGAATGTGTAATCTCTGTGGCGCTTCTCGTAACTGTATAGTACTGTAATAGTGATCTTTAGATAGGCAGGAGTTCTGATCCCACCACTAGCAACTGTTTGTTTGTGTGTCAGCAAATGGCAGAGTGTGTTTGTGTGGGTTTCAGTAAATGCCTGAGTGTGTGTGTGTCAGCAAATGGCTGAGTGTGGTTGTGTGTGTGTATTTATGTCTGCATCCTGTCATGATAGTGGGTTTTGCTGCATTCCAAAGAGATACCTCCTTTTGTACTGGCCTTTATCCTTGTCAACCGCTATACCTCTCTCTTGCCCCCTCCCCACTGCAAGTAATTGGTCTTGTGATGTCACCCAGCTCAGACATGGAATCAGTAAGTGTAATTGTATGTGTTCTGTGGCACATACCCCAACTGCATACCACTGTACTTGTTACCTTTATATAGGCAAGACATGTATGCACAATACTGGTAAGTGTGTGCATGTTTGTGTGTGTGACTACCCAGTAGCCAGGCATACACATGTGTAATATCTTTTAGCACACAATGGTAGCCATCTGTGGTGACCAGTGTCTACAAAGTATTACATAGTTAGGAATGGTAAAGAATACACAGGCAAGCATGACTACAGTTGGGTATGTTATTTTCCTGTGCCACTGTCGAGCAGTGAAACAGAAGTGTTCACTGGGGTGTAGGTCCATACCCATCATTCCACCATCCTAACTCCACAGTCCCTGGGGTAGATTACATTAGCCATCATTCTCCTTCCCCAAACTTCACATACACAACAACCATCCCTTCTCTGGTGAACTGCTTATGATTTAAATGTTATAACACAAGAGATGCCTCTGTTTTGTGTACACATCAGTTCCTTTGGAACCCTTCTGTGTCACAAAGGGCATTCAGACATGTGTATGTATGTATATATATATATATATATATATATATATATATATATATATATATATAGCTATGGCTGTGTCTGTGTATATGCATACATATATATATATATATATATGTGTGTGTGTGTGTGTGTACACATCCCATAGGTGCATATATATATGTAGTTATGACAGTTGTGCAGATGTAGATTTGTCTTTGTTGTTTCACAGAGTACAGTACAGTCAAGGGTACTGTACATATGTACACAAAGGGACTGTCCCATTTGTTTTCAGTACTGTGGAATACCTGTAGTAGGATGTGCATTATAGACTCCATGCAATATGTATACAACCCAGATGGCTTAGTGGTACATCCAGTGACCTCAGTGTGCATGGTACAGGGTTCAAGAACTGCAAGCCTTGTTGATACTGTCAATTAAGACTGCATAAGGCAGGTGTAAATGTGTTTTTGTGACAGTAAGCAGCGGGTATACGTAGGTAACAGACATATACAACCCACAGTACACTTGGAATGCCCTTCTTTGGCAATTCTGCTGACGTCACCCACCTAGAAATACACCTCTAGGAGTGCTGTAACCCAGTATTTTCCGTAGCATGTGCTGTAACTGCGTATTGCTGTAGTGTGATAAACTGTTTAGGTAGGGGTTCCATTCTAAGAGAGGCCAACTGTGTGTGTATATCTCTATCTGCCAGAGACAAGAACAATGCTTTTTAGAGTATGCACACTTTACAATTTACATGACCACTTTTAGCAATCCTGCTGATGTCACTCACCTAGGAATAAACCTATGGGAGTGCTGTAACCCAGTGTTCTTCGTGGCATGTGCTGTAACTGCGTATTTCTGTAGTGTGATAAACTAGTTAGGTAGGGGCTCAATTCCAAGAGAGACCACCTGTGTGTGTGTGTGTCTGTCTTCCTGAGAAAGTAACAATGCCTTTTAGAGTATGGAATGCCATGGTGGTACAGCGGTAGCATTGTTGCCACACAGCAAGAGTTTCTCCCGTTCAGTTCTCAGCTGGAGTGTGGGGAGTGCCTTCTGTGTGGAGTCTGCATGTCCTCCTCGCAACTGGGTGGTGTTCGAAAGACATGTCTAAATGGGCATGCCTTCATTGAAGGTTGGATGTTGAGCTGGCACCAAGGTGTTCATGAAAAACTCCGCTGTGGTGACCCCTAACTGGGAAAAGCTGAAAGACAAACAACAAGAACACTCTTTACAATTCACATGACCACCTTTGGCAATCCTGCTGATGTCACCCACCTAGACATACACCTCTGGGACTACTGTAACACAGTAATCTCCGTAGTGCATGCTGTAACTGCATAATGCTGTAGTGTGATATGTTAGGTAGGGGTTTTCTTCCAGGACATGGCAGGTGTGTGTGTGTGTGTGTGTGTGTGTGTGTGTGTGTGTGTGTGTGTGTGTGTGTGTGTGTGTGTGTGTGTGTTTGACTGTCAGAGCCTGTGTGGAGGTGGCTGAGAGTGTCTAACCACTGGACATGTTGGGGAGCAGATTTTGTAGTTTTCCTATATGGTGTCCGTCTTATATGTCACAATGTCCACCTCATGAGGAGTACAGATGTCAGTTAGCCAGGAGACTCTGTTGGCAAGCCATATCCCTACATCTGGCAAAGGCCTGGTGAACAAAGTATGCAACCCTACTATTACCTGGAATACATCCTGAACCCATGTGTCATACACAAACACACTTGCCTAGAATATCCCGCTATGTTGCTTGTACCCTGCACGTTGATGACAGATAGTAGGCATGGTGTGATTGCAGTGGGCTGCAGAGGGCATGGCATCCTGTACAGCAGTACAATAGGCACATAATTGCGGACAATGTGCCTTCACTATGTTCCCCACTGGATGCCTGCAACATATGTGGTGCCATCAAATGTGATCCACAGAGGCCATATAATGCCTTACACATGTGCCCTGTATGGACTGATGCCACTGACACCAGGGAATACCTGTATCATGCTATCAATGCAGGTGCAGGGTCAACCTGCTGAATATAAGCAGGTTCTGCCACACCAGGCCAGTATTGGCATATCGGAGGATAACAGTCTGTGTACACAACATGTGCCAGTCAAACCAGGTACACCTGTACATGTCACTGTACATTATTGTGGGACATGCACATCCCAGGCAATGTCCATGTCAAGGACTATCAAACACAGACTTGGCATGCATTGCAAAGCTATGGCCATACACAATGGTAACCAGGATGTCAGGACAGTTCATACACCCATCTGTGTGGGACATTGTATACACTACAACCCTGTACCACACTGCACACCATTATTGGATGGTGTGATGCCAAGGACTACCCCTCACCCAGCCTTGTACCGCCATCTTGCACAGCCAACCACTACACACCCATGAAGCAATGCACACATGCATGTCAGTACTGGCACCTTGTGTCTGCGTGTGGGGTATGATGCTCACAACCACAGTCAGTCCCAGCATAACTCCCACTGGCATACTGACAGATGTCAAACACGTTCACATGCACTAGCCCATAGAACCTCCAGATATCACCTGTGGTGCATGTAGTACCTGTGCATTACTGCAGTGTGGCAAACTAAGTAGTTTGGGAGTGTATTTGTGGGCCTGGCAAAGAGTGTCAATGTGAGTCCATTAGAGACTGTGGTTGTGTTGACAATGACATCCGTTCATGTGGACAGCCATGTGTGCTACACCTAATGTATGTCTAC
This sequence comes from Protopterus annectens, assembly GCF_019279795.1. Taxonomy (NCBI): domain Eukaryota; kingdom Metazoa; phylum Chordata; order Ceratodontiformes; family Protopteridae; genus Protopterus; species Protopterus annectens. The sequence continues at coordinate 277,653,519 of NC_056726.1, read as the reverse complement.
TATATCTCTGATGCAGATGTCGCTCACCAACACATATATATGTTCTTACAGCAAACCAATATGTCAGCTTTGTGGCACATGTAGTAACTGCATGCACTTGTAATAGTAATGACTAGTCAGTCAGGGGTTTGAACCCCTGTACTGGTAGGTGTGTGACAGACGATGCTTAGGTTTTATTCTCCAAGCCCTTCTCTGATGTACTTTGCCTCTGTCTGTCCCTCCCACACACTGTCTGGTGGATGTGGAGGTGTACACCTGCTCAGCAGCAGCTTGTGTATTGTAAGTGATGGTCCTGATCAGGTGATGGCCTCTGCACCTATTGCAGTCCTCCTCTAGCTGATTGCATGTGGAACAGCTGTGATGATGTTCCCCATAGCCATTCGCATAAAAAATACAGTGCAATATCTAGGAACATCATGTTGGTGTTTGCCCATGACAGTCGCTGTGAGTGGTACCTGGATCTGGTGTTTGGTAAACAGCATCACAGATGATATCTGGATGTTCCTAAAACAGCATACACAGTGGGAAATAGCCTAAAGACAGGAGGGTGATGTGCCAGACATGACTACAGCATGTAAGTGTAGTTATGCTTCAGTGAGACTACTGCCTGTTTAACAAGTTGTGTGTGGTAATGGCTATTCTGCATGTTTTAAAACTGACAAGACAGTGCTCTGTTTGTGAGGGACCCACATCTGTAGGGCCATCTGTGGACTGGTCAGTGTGTGGAACCATTTGTTTCCTGTGTTACTCACTGAACACACATCTGTGAACAGCAGGAGCATAGTGTGAGGATTGCAGCCTGTACATGGTGATAGTGATGAGTTACTGCCATCACATCCCTGACTGGACATATGTCACATGAAACAGTGGTATGACAGACACTGTCTGGTGTTCTCAGTGACATGCCAATAATGGGCCACTGTTCATAGCTGCAGTCACAAGTCTTCTACACTTTGTACAGATGTCATGCAGTATATATGCATGTGTTGTGCCCTCTCTCCAAATGTATACCATCTGTTGTGTTAGGCTGATGGTCATATCTATGCATGCTGTTATAAGTAATCCTGAATGTTGTTGACTATTACTAAGCCATATCTGTGTTTAAACTGCAACACCATAGGATGTATGCATTTGGAGGTCCTGGCAGAACATCCTGTTCCACTTCAGCTTGCCATGGCACCGGGCACCAGCACATCTGGGGCCCAGCCTTGGACCTCCACCTCTGTTGGCTCTGCACCACCTTCTAGTGGTACCACCACTGAGGATGGGGCTTGTCCCCCCTTGGAGCAGGTCCAGACAGGAACATGTCCTCTGTCGTACAGTCCCGGACATGGTGCGTAGGGGGCTCAATAAGGGGTTTCCAGGCCAGATACGCCAGCTCAAGGGCATAGTGTCACATTTACAGGGTGAGGCTGCCCCTCTTAGACATCCCCCAGCACTGCCACCTTTGCAGCTGCTTTGGTGCAGTGGTGGCTGCCCATACCTGGGGACCTCCGTCCCACTGTTTCCATCTGGGGGCTCATGGGCATGTGAATGCCGAATATCCCTCCCCGTCTGAGGTGAATCCCCCTACATGTGTCATATGTACCCTGTATGCTGTCTTGTCTGTCATCCTACCCTACCTATCCTCCATGAGCATACCTACTCTCCTTCCCCCACATCCCACTCTCACCCTACGGAAACAAAAGACCAATCGGTTCCTAGAACAACATTTGCCCCATACATAGCTGTCCATTTCACACACGTGTCCACTGGACACATGTAATCCTTTTAATATGCATCACAACATACTCCAGTTGTCCTCACCTCTGTCTCTCAGGTGCACGATCCTAGTATACACATGACTCCTAAATGATCCAGGTACATGTGATGCGGACGACTCCATTGTACACACAACACTACCAGTCCCTCTATGGTTACCCCATTTACTTTTATCATGATGATGATGTCGCACACAGCACCTTGCAAGAGTACTGTTCTCACATAATGATTGGACAGGAACTGTTGTGTTAATGTAAATAACATGTATATGAGTGATGTATATGGCCAATTTACAAATGTTTGCATGTATGAATGACTCATGTCTGTCTGTGGGAGTCTTGATATTACATAGGACAACACAGCTGCATAATACAGGCATTGCTGGTGTTTCCCTTTTCATTCCTTTGTAATGCTTTGTTGTCACATGGGATGTTCCTGATATAGCTATATATATGTATGTATCTATATGCTGGACATAAACACTCACACATACATACATGATGGAATACACTACCTATACTGTTAAATGACTGCGCTGGATGATATGTTTGTGATAAGGTCTGATGTCTTTGTATCTGCCATGGCTTAGTGGTAAATCATGATAGCTGTGTGTGCAGGGTCACAGTTTCGAGCCTTGCAGAAGTCATTTATTTTGTTGCTCGGCAGAATAAGGCCATTGGATAAGGAATGATTAAGGCACATTAAAGCAGTTGTGAGTGGGTGTGCATGGGTTTGCACGGTGCTAAGCAATGCTAACCTCTGGTTACAGTTTCTTACACTCAGTTAGCCTCTACATTGCTTTACCAGTGTAATGCTCGCATACTGGCGGCCAAACAGGCTTACACCCACTTGCTCCCACACTTGCAAATGCACTGCATTTGGTGTTTGCATCTGACACTCACACACCTGGGTGGGAGTGAGGACTATGATATTACCTTGTGATGCCTATTACATCGGATTACATGCTTACAGTATCAGGAATGGCTGCCCATTAGGCGACAGCATGTCATTTGTCTGTACGGAATCCGTGGCCTGTCCAGAGTTTGATTCATATTATTGGTGTGTTCTTCTTACAATCTGCACCCATCTGGCTAATACATGGGAACTGACACTCTTCAATGTAAACAAGTAATTTGGTTTTGGAACCCACATCCTTCAGCCAAGTCATGCTACTGCATACCTAATATTCTATCATCTTTCTAAGGTTGTCAGTGGAATATGTGCTTTCTGTCCCTATCAGACCTCTCATACGATTGGGGAAAAATACAAACTGAATCAGGGACACGGCATAACATCAGGAGCACATTTAAATTATTGGTGCTATTAACCTGACACATTGACAGACTCAGAGCATATGAATTCATACACATTTTCTGAGGTAAATGATGTTTATAACTCTTAATTGTTGTCGTTATTCATTACTTGCAATTCACCACTTTTCCTCCAAATGTCACTAGTTTTAGGAGGGATTAAGTGGGACAGAGTTAGAAAATGAGTTGAAATCAGGGACGTCCCTGGAAATCAGTGACAGTTCAGAGGTATGGTCCCAATTTGTTCCCCCAATGGTTTATGTCCTGTCCAGTGGATGTGTTCTTAGGGGTTGAGAGGTATGGGCGTCTGCTATGCCCATTTCGGAATATTACTTACATCTCCGGGGTGGTCCTAATATGACTGCGCCACCCAACACCTGCACACCTAGGCTAATAATTGCATACCCATAGTTCCCCCAACTGCCACTCCTCTACAGCACTCATCCTTAATGTGGGTGCAGGTGGGGTATGAACACACCACTACACACTGCCCACTCTCCCCGTGTCGGAACACATGTTGTACGTTGTGTCGACCCATGGGTTATTAGGCTGGCACAACCTACTGGTCCGTGTACATCTACAGCCTGGTTTGATAAGTCATTACCAGGACTGCCTCTGATCATTAATTTTTGGTATCCCACAAGGGACATCGATGTCTATGTTTCACGTTTAGACCTGGCAGGTCTCTCCCACTGGTAGTATCCTGCTGGTGGTCTGGGAAGCAGTGGTGTGTTTACCTTTATTGTGTGTCTGTATATCTCACCGGCCTAGCTGGGGGGTGGGGGGGGGTTGATGCTACGTGTTACACGTTTGTTTATTGGACTCCTCATCCCCATATGCATGACCTGTGAATATATGTTACTCGCAACTGCTGTATCATATCCTAGCTATATACATGTGTATATTTACAGTCACACACACACACACACACACACACACACACACACACACATATATATATATATATATATATATATATATATATATATTTACATTACTATATACAGATATATCTGTATATATATGCATACATGTATATTTTTATTTTGCTGTACATATATATATATCACAACATATAGGTCTATGGGTGTCTGCATATGTATATATTTATATGTGGGTATGTATCTGTATTCTGTCTCTATATGTAGACATTTGTACTACGGAGAGGGAGAGGCTTATCTCTATGTCGCTATGGGTAGATATACACACACATACCTCTACATATATATGTCTACATCTGGTTATTCCGTTCCTTGCCATATAGATTACACTTTGCTGCAGTGGGACTCATAGTGGGTGTGACTGCTCGTTGAGTGATGCCTCTGCCCAATGAACACATTCACTTACATCCCTAGGGATGTCCATATAGGCCCACATCAGCCAACACCTGCACACCTAGACCCATACGTAGCTACCCATAGTTCCCCCACCCACACCTCCTCAACAGCACCCATCCTTACTCTGAGTCCTGGTCTGTTCTGGACACACCACTACACTCTGCCCACTCTCCATTTCAAAGGACCTATTTCATACAATTGTCTCGGCCCATGGGTCATCAGGGTTTCCCACCCTTGTATTCTGTGTATGTATACACCCCAGCCAGAATGTTCGGTCTATCACTTTCTTTTGGTCTTGCCAATTTTTGGGGTGTCCCACAAGGAACGCTCCTCTCTGTGTTCCAAGATTAGAATTCATGGGTGCACTGTGTACCCCCCCAGTTGTATCCTGCCTGTGGTCTGGGGAGCAGTAGACTTTTTACGTTGTTTGTGTGTACATTTCCCGTGTCTGGCTGGGGGGGGGTGGAAGGTCATGCTACGTGTTTCATGTTTCTTGCTTGGGCTCCTCACTTCCATTGGCATAGCCTGTGAACATATGTCATTCTTGTGTGCTGTTTCCTATCATAGCTGTATATCTGTGTATATCTACGCGCACACACACACACACACACACACACACACACACACACACACACACACACATATATTATTTATGTGTATATATATATATATATATATATATATATATATATATATATATATATATATATATATATATATATATATATATGTATATATATATATATATATATATATATATATATGTGTGTGTGTGTGTGTGTGTGTGTGTGTGTGTCTGTAAAGCAATACATACCCCACGCAAACTCACTTACACATGCTTACTGGTGTTTATATATGCTTGACCTGCTTACTAGTGCCTTATTTATTATGACACTGACACTTCACTCCAGTTAACTTTTAATTGATATTTTGCAGGTTATACAGTGGACAGTTGTTGCAATATGTTCATGTATAGATTACCATTGGTAAATGGTATGTGATACAGTGGGATTCAGTATGGGAATGTCTGTTCGTTAGGCGGTTGCTCTAACCAATACACAATTGCTGTGCTGCTTCATTTGCATATATACCCATATACCCATGGCTCCTGGTTCCCCAAACACACACCCCAATGCCTCCCTAATACTGCAGTCATCCATTCTCCAGTCGGATTCACGGTGTATCCACACCACTACAAATTTGCCACTCCCTACTCCTATAGACCCATCTCATCGGTTGACTCACTCCACGTATCCTCAAAACTCCCAAACATTTAGTCCACAAACATTGGTGACATGAGCGACCAAAAGAATACTATTCGCAGTTTTTGGGTTGTTCCACATGGGACACACATGTGTTTATGTCAAGATTAGACTCTATACTTCATTACATCCTTACTCCCATTAACATGACACTACAATAAATTAATAAGTATGACTATGTGGTAATGCACACGTTTCACATGAGAGCCTAATTATGTACGTGTTCGGCGTATTTATTTTACAAATAGACCGGTTTAGTAATTGGCGTTGCCATAGCAGGCAGATCACAGGAATGATTCCATGTGTGGGAAAGTCCTCACATTTGATTATTTTCAGCACAGCACTGACTTCGGACATTGTACACACTTCTGCGTTTTAGCAGTTTCATCCCGTCCCTCTTCTGCATGACCTATTATTCTATCTACTGTCGAGGTTTGTAAGGGCACATTCATGTTATTTATGTCTGCAAGTGGAATGAATGTGTTACAGAGAATGTACTTCTACATATTGATGTCTGTATGTGTGTATGCATATATACTTATAATGAACTCGCTAACCTACACGGGGCAGTCCAATTAGAACCAGCGCATCAAACCCTGGCACGTCCGGTTCCATAATTTCATATCCATAGTTCTTCCACCCACCTGTGTTCAAAATACATGCATACCATCCATTGTCCACTTGTTATTGCAGCCATGACACACCTCCACACATTGCCCTCTCCCGAGCATTAGGGGCCCTACACGTATGTTGTCGCAACCCATGTATTCTCAGGCTCTCCCACCATTCAGTCCTTGACCATACCTGCCCTTGCTTGTGTAATGGTCAGATGGCCAAATGGTCTATCAATTTTTGGGTAGTCCCACCAGAGACTACCCTCTGTGTGTAAAGTAGACTTAGCAAATCAACAATGTTACTTCCACTGGTAATATCCTGTCTGTGGTGTGACTAGCAGTGCTTTGCTCACTCTTGCCCAGCTTCATATGACATAAGCTGGCAGCGCTATATAATACTGGGGGTGCTGTTGATTCCCTTCTCATTCCTTTTGTATGCTTTCTTGTTACGTCGTTCTTTCTTCATAGATATATATATATATATATATATAGTATATATCTGTATATACTTATATACATTTCCTATGCTGGGCACTGCTTAGACCTGTGCAAGTGCATTCAGACTTGCTTAGTGGTACTTATATGTGTTTACTGCTGCTTATTTGCGCTTACACCTGCTTGCTAGTACCATATTCGTTATGACAGTACCACTTTGCTTGAATGATATTTAAGTTAAATATCTCATGCGATACTCTTATGTTGATTTTATGGCAAAATGACATTCATTCCTCATGGAAAATGATATGTGCTATTGTTGGGCTTGAACCGTGATTGCCAGTTTGTTAGGCAGATGCTCTAAACACTACACTATTCACACTTACGTTAATTCTGTATGTTTTTCTCTGTTTGAATGAATATGATATATAAGCTGCACTCAGCGGAGGGCAGCAATGTGCAGACAAGCTGCGCTTTTCTTACACCTTCGATATTGCAGCAATTCAAATGTATAATAGGGACAGGGAATCTAACTGTGAAAGTTCTAGGGACAGGGCTCAACATTCCACTATGCGCTTGTGTGTTTACTACTTCGATTTTATTTCACTGTTTGTGGACACTCTTGTATGCTTAGCATACATTTCAGTATCCACGGACACTGAATTACTGACTTACTATTAAGGGCGGGCTCTACTAGTAGGCATTGTAGGTTTTGCAAGTGTCGGGGCATGTTTACGCCCGTAGAGCACTATTACATGCCCCCTGCACTCGCACACATTTTCTGTGCACATCGAGGGTGTGGCTCATGCCCTCATACATATTCATATGCGGTTCACGCCATCTGTAGACGCTTTGCGCAAGGCTAAAACCGCCCTTGGCCGAGCTTTGAATCCCGGATTGTGTTCTTTCATAACTGGTGATATATAATAATATGGTTAAAAGTATGTTTATGTTTAAATACTGTTCTTCATTTAAGCCATTCTGATAATGTAATCTATTTTATTTTATGTTTCTGCATCAATTAACTGCCTTGATGTTTTTCCTCAGTAAATGCATATTCGGCATATTTGAGAGTTGTCTAAATAGTAAGCATATATATGTGTATTATGCACACACACACACACACACACACACACACACACATATATATATATATATATATAAATATATATATATATATACATACATATATATATATATATATATATATATATATATATATATATATATATATATATATATATATATATATATATATATATATATATATATATATATATATATATATATATAGGTCTACTTCAAAAACATGAATACCTACTTACTTGAATCACTTATGATTGAGATGAAAGCATAAAACCTTAGATACTCAAAACTTCATATCAGTGAAAACTACAACTGGGAAAGAACCACGGCCACCATGGGAAATTTGCCCTTCTCTGGATCATTACACAAACACCACCGTGAAACATGGATGCATGTGCTCTGTGTTGAAGGCTCGTTGTTCGGTCATGACAGCCCAGAATGACAGACACTGGACAACCTCATAATAACAGCAGGACATTGGCTCATTGTTTTGGTCGCGAGTTGCCACCGTATCATGACATCACTACGCGTGAGATTAATGTGCTTGGTAGTAAATGCCCATGTGGGTGACGAACAACAGCAGAACTTGTGTATATGACCAATGTGAGATATACTTAGGGTAGCAGTCCTGCTAATAATGACAACTACTAACACAGCTGGGAGAGGTCATCTTGACACCTGCACCTCAGTACCATTACACAAGGTGACTCACACATTATGCTTGCACATGCCACTATTACATGTATAATGCCACTGTCCACAACCTGCTATCAATGTATGCCTTTCAGGGCAGCATGGTATGTGACATGCTGTAGGTAGCATCCGCCTGTGACCCAGGCAACCTATTGTCTGTCCGTCCACACATGCATGAATGTGTATCGTAACATATATATGTCAGTACTTCATGTACATGTATGCATGTGTATCACACAGCACAGACACAGATATATCATTTAGAGGCCACATACAGGTATCAGGTAGTAAACCAGTGCGATGTGCATATATACTGACAGGTAAGATATACCTAGCTGTAAACCTGTGTGTTTACAATAGGAGTCCATTACAATGTGTTCTGTACATGTAAGTGTTTGAGCATGCACATTGTGGCCTTCATTGGTTAGAATTGAAGTGCATCCCAAGCAGCCCTGTGCTACTAAGTGTATGAGCATACCCACTGCCACCTTGTGTAATTTGAGTCAGTGCATTCAACAAGCCCTTTGTTACTAAGTGTATGAGTATGCCCAGTATAACCTTGTGTAGTTGTAGTCATAGTGCATCCCAAACAGCCCTGTGCTACTAAGTGTATGAGCATGCCCGCTGTAACCCTGTATAGTGATAGTATTTGTCCATTCCGCAGATGGCCATACTTCAGTTCAGGTTCCAGTTGTGCTACAACTATACCTCTCAGGCCTACCTGCAGATGAAGTGTCTTGTCTGTGCATACAGGTTGTAATGGACACCTACTTTAAACACACAGGTCTACAGCTATGTACTTCATGAGTGTCAGTCTCCCTGTTGTTGTCCTCAACTGTAGAAGGGCAGTCTGACTGCCTTGGAATGTGTAATCTCTGTGGCGCTTCTCGTAACTGTATAGTACTGTAATAGTGATCTTTAGATAGGCAGGAGTTCTGATCCCACCACTGGCAACTGTTTGTTTGTGTGTCAGCAAATGGCAGAGTGTGTTTGTGTGGGTTTCAGCAAATGCCTGAGTGTGTGTGTGTCAGCGAATGGCTGAGTGTGGTTGTGTGTGTGTATTTGTGTCTGCATCCTGTCACGACAGTGGGTTTTGCTGCATTCCAAAGAGAAACCGCCTTTTGCACTGGCCTTTATCCTTGTCAACCACTAAATCTCTCTCTTCCCCCCTCCCCACTGCAAGTAATTGGTCTTGTGATGTCACCCAGCTCAGACATGGAATCAGTAAGTGTAATTGTATGTGTTCTGTGGCACATACCCCAACTGCATACCACTGTACTAGTTACCTTTATATAGGCAAGACATGTATGCACAATACTGGTAAGTGTGTGCATGTTTGTGTGTGTGACTACCCAGTAGCCAGGCATACACATGTGTAACGTCTTTTAGCACACAATGGTAGCCATCTGTGGTGACCAGTGTCTGCAAAGTATTACATAGTTAGGAATGGTAAAGAATACACAGGCAAGCATGACTACAGTTGGGTATGTTATTTTCCTGTGCCACTGTCAAGCAGTGAAACAGAAGTGTTCACTGGGGTGTAGGTCCATACCCATCATTCCGCCATCCTAACTCCACAATCCCTGGGGTAGATTACATTAGCATCATTCTCCTTCCCCAAACTTCACATACACAACAACCATCCCTTCTCTGGTGAACTGCTTATGATTTAAATGTTATAACACAAGAGATGCCTCTGTTTTGTGTACACATCAGTTCCTTTGGAACCCTTCTGTGTCACAAAGGGCGTTCAGACATGTGTATGCATGTATACATATATATATATATATATATATATATATATATATATATATATATATGCATATATATATGTGTGTATATGCATATATATATATATATATATATATATATATATATGTATATATACACATATATATATATATATATGTGTGTGTGTGTGTGTGTGTGTGTGTATACACATCCCATAGGTGCATATATATATGTAGTTATGACAGTTGTACAGATGTAGATTTGTTTTTGTTGTTTCACAGAGTACAGTACAGTCAAGGGTACTGTACATATGTACACAAAGGGACTGTCCCATTTGTTTTCAGTACTGTGGAATACCTGTAGTAGGATGTGCATTATAGACTCCATGCAATATGTATACAACCCAGATGGCTTAGTGGTACATCCAGTGACCTCAGTGTGCATGATACAGGGTTCAAGACCTGCAAGCCTTGTTGATACTGTCAATTAAGACTGCATAAGGCAGGTGTAAATGTGTTTTTGTGACAGTAAGCAGCGGGTACACGCAGGTAACAGACATGTACAACCCACAGTACACTTGGAATGCCCTTCTTTGGCAATCCTGCTGACGTCACCCACCTAGAAATACACCTCTAGGAGTGCTGTAACCCAGTATTTTCCGTAGCATGTGCTGTAGCTGCGTATTGCTGTAGTGTGATAAACTGTTTAGGTAGGGGCTCCATTCTAAGAGAGGCCAACTGTGTGTGTATATCTCTGTCTGCCAGAGACAAGAACAATGCTTTTTAGTGTATGCACACTTTACAATTTACATGACCACTTTTAGCAATCCTGCTGATGTCACTCACCTAGGAATAAACCTCTGGGAGTGCTGTCACCCAGTGTTCTTCGTGGCATGTGCTGTAACTGCGTATTTCTGTAGTGTGATAAACTAGTTAGGTAGGGGCTCAATTCCAAGAGAGACCACCTGTGTGTGTGTGTCTGTCTTCCTGAGAAAGTAACAATGCCTTTTAGAGTATGGAATGCCACAGTGGTGCAGCGGTAGCATTGTTGCCGCACAGCAAGAGTTTCTCCCATTCAGTTCTCAGCTGGAGTGTGGGGAGTGCCTTCTGTGTGGAGTCTGCATGTCCTCCTCGCAACTGGGTGGTGTTCGAAAGACATGCCTAAATGGGCGTGCCTTCATTGAAGGTTGGATGTTGAGCTGGCACCAAGGTGTTCGTGAAAAACTCCGCTGTGGTGACCCCTAACTGGGAAAAGCTGAAAGACAAACAACAAGAACACTCTTTACAATTCACATGACCACCTTTGGCAATCCTGCTGATGTCACCCACCTAGACATACACCTCTGGGACTACTGTAACACAGTAATCTCCGTAGTGCGTGCTGTAACTGCATAATGCTGTAGTGTGATACGTTAGGTAGGGGTTCTCTTCCAGGACATGGCAGGTGTGTGTGTGTGTTTGACTGTCAGAGCCTGTGTGGAGGTGGCTGAGAGTGTCTAACCACTGGACATGTTGGGGAGCAGATTTTGTAGTTTTCCTATATGGTGTCCGTCTTATATGTCACAATGTCCACCTCATGAGGAGTACAGATGTCAGTCAGCCAGGAGACTCTGTTGGCAAGCCATACCCCTACATCTGGCAAAAGGCCTGGTGAACAAATTATGCAACCCTACTATTACCTGGAATACATCCTGAACCCATGTGTCATACACAAACACACTTGCCTAGAATATCCCGCTATGTTGCTTGTACCCTGCACATTGATGACAGATAGTAGGCATGGTGTGATTGCAGTGGGATGCAGAGGGCATGGCATCCTGTACAGCAGTACAATAGGCACATAATTGCGGACAATGTGCCTTCACTATGTTCCCCACTGGATGCCTGCAACATATGTGGTGCCATCAAATGTGATCCACAAAGGCCATATAATGCCTTACACATGTGCCCTGTATGGACTGATGCCACTGACACCAGGGAATACCTGTATCATGCTATCAATGCAGGTGCAGTGTCAACCTGCTTAATATAAGCAGGTTCTGTCACACCAGACCAGTATTGGCATATCGGAGGATAACAGTCTGTGTACACAACATGTGCCAGTCAAACCAGGTACACCTGTACATGTCACTGTACATTATTGTGGGACATGCACATCCCAGGCAATGTCCATGTCAAGGACTATCAAACACAGACTTGGCATGCATTGCAAAGCTATGGCCATACACAATGGTAACCAGGATGTCAGGACAGTTCATACACCCATCTGTGTGGGACATTGCATACACTACACCCCTGTACCACACTGCACACCATTATTGGGTGGTGTGATGCCAAGGACTACCCCTCACCCAGCCTTGTACTGCCATCTTGCACAGCCAACCACTACACACCCATGAAGCAATGCACACATGCATGTCAGTACTGGCACCTTGTGTCTGCGTATGGGGTATGATGCTCACAACCACAGTCAGTCCCAGTATAACTCCCACTGGCATACTGACAGATGTCAAACACGTTCACATGCACTAGCCCATAGAACCTCCAGATATCCCCTGTGGTGCATGTAGTACCTGTGCATTACTGCAGTGTGGCAAACTAAGTAGTTTGGGAGTGTATTTGTGAGCCTGGCAAAGAGTGTCAATGTGAGTCCATTAGAGACTGTGGTTGTGTTGACAATGACATCCGTTCATGTGGACAGCCATGTGTGTTACACCTAATGTATGTCTACTATATCTCTGTTGCAGATGTCGCTCACCAACACACATATATGTTCTTACAGCAAACCAATATGTCAGCTTTGTGGCACATGTAGTAACTGCATGCACTTGTAATAGTAATGACTAGTCAGTCAGGGGTTTGAACCCCTGTACTGGTAGGTGTTTGACAGACGATGCTTAGGTTTTATTCTCCAAGCCCTTCTCTGATGTACTTTGCCTCTGTCTGTCCCTCCCACACACTGTCTGGTGGATGTGGAGGTGTACACCTGCTCAGCAGCAGCTTGTGTATTGTAAGTGATGGTCCTGATCAGGTGATGGCCTCTGCACCTATTGCAGTCCTCCTCTAGCTGATTGCATGTGGAACAGCTGTGATGATGTTCCCCATAGCCATTCGCATAAAAAACACAGTACAATATCTAGGAACATCATGTTGGTGTTTGCCCATGACAGTCACTGTGAGTGGTACCTGGATATGGTGTTTGGTAAACAGCATCACAGATGATATCTGGATGTTCCTAAAACAGCATACACAGTGGGAAATAGCCTAAAGACAGGAGGGTGATGTGCCAGACATGACTACAGCATGTAAGTGTAGTTATGCTTCAGTGAGACTACTGCCTGTTTAACAAGTTGTGTGTGGTAATGGCTATTCTGCATGTTTTAAAACTGACAAGACAGTGCTCTGTTTGTGAGGGACCCCCATCTGTAGGGCCATCTGTGGACTGGTCAGTGTGTGGAACCATTTGTTTCCTGTGTTACTCACTGAACACACATCTGTGAACAGCAGGAGCATAGTGTGAGGATTGCAGCCAGTACATGGTGATAGTGATGAGTTACTGCCATCGCATCCCTAACTGGACATATGTCACATGAAACAGTGGTATGACAGACACTGTCTGGTGTTCTCAGTGACATGCCAATAATGGGCCACTGTTCATAGCTGCAGTCACAAGTCTTTTACACTTTGTACAGATGTCATGCAGTATATATGCATGTGTTGTGCCCTCTCTCCAAATGTATACCATCTGTTGTGTTGGGCTGATGGTCATATCTATGCATGCTGTTATAAGTAATCCTGAATGTTGTTGACTATTACTAAGCCATATCTGTGTTTAAACTGCAACACCATAGGCTGTATGCGTTTGGAGGTCCTGGCAGAACATCCTGTTCCACTTCAGCTTGCCATGGCACCGGGCACCAGCACATCTGGGGCCCAGCCTTGGACCTCCACCTCTGTTGGCTCTGCACCACCTTCTAGTGGTACCGACACTGAGGATGGGGCTTGTCCCCCCTTGGAGCAGGTCCAGACAGGAACATGTCCGCTGTCGTACAGTCCCGAACGTGGTGCGTAGGGGGCTCAATAAGGGGTTTCCAGGCCAGATACACCAGCTCAAGGGCTGAGTGTCACATTTACAGGGTGAGGCTGCCCCTCCTAGACATCCCCCAGCACTGCCACCTTTGCAGCTGCTTTGGTGCAGTGGTGGCTGCCCATAGCTGGGGATCTCCATCCCACTGTTTCCATCTGGGGGCTCATGGGCATGTGAATGCCGAATATCCCTCCCCGTCCGAGGTGAATCCCCCTACATGTGTCATATACCAACCCTGTATGCTGTCTTGTCTGTCATCCTACCCTACCTATCCTCCATGAGCATACCTACTCTCCTTCCCCCACATCCCACTCTCACCCTACGGAAACAAAAGACCAATCGGTTCCTAGAACAACATTTGCCCCGTACATAGCTGTCCATTTCACACACGTGTCCACTGGACACATGTAATCTTTTTAATATGCATCACAACATGCTCCAGTTGTCCTCACCTCTGTCTCTCAGGTGCACGATCCTAGTATGCACATGACACCTAAATGATCCAGGTACACGTGATGCGAATGACTCCATTGTACACACAACACTACCAGTCCCTCTATGGTTACCCCATTTACTTTTATCATGATGATGATGTCGCACACAGCACCTTGCAAGAGTACTGTTCTCACATAATGATTGGACAGGAACTGTTGTGTTAATGTAAATAACATGTATATGAGTGATGTATGTGGCCAATTTACAAATGTTTGCATGTATGAATGACTCATGTCTGTCTGTGGGAGTCTTGATATTACATAGGACAACACAACTATATAATACAGGCATTGCTGGTGTTTCCCTTTTCATTCCTTTGTAATGCTTTGTTGTCACATGGGATGTTCCTGATATAGCTATATATATGTATGCATCTATATGCTGGACATAAACACTCACACATACATACATGATGGAATACACTACCTATACTGTTAAATGACTGCGCTGGATGATATGTTTGTGATAAGGTCTGATGTCTGTGTATCTGCCATGGCTTAGTGGTAAATCACAATAGCTGTGTATGCAGGGTCGCAGTTTCGAGCCTTGCAGAGGCCATTTATTTTGTTGCTCGGCAGAATAAGGCCATTGGATAAGGAATGATTAAGGCACATTAAAGCAGTTGTGAGTGGGTGTGCATGGGTTTGCACGGTGCTAAGCAATGCTAACCTCTGGTTACAGTTTCTTACACTCAGTTAGCCTCTACATTGCTTTACCAGTGTAATGCTCGCATACTGGCGGCCAAACAGGCTTACACCCGCTTGCTCCCACACTTGCAAATGCACTGCATTTGGTGTTTGCATCTGACACTCACACTCCTGGGTGGGAGTGAGGACTATGATATTACCTTGTGATGCCTATTACATCGGATTACATGCTTACAATATCAGGAATGGCTGCCCATTAGGCGACAGCATGTCATTTGTCTGTAAGGAATCCGTGGCCTGTCCAGAGTTTGATTCATATTATTGGTGTGTTCCTCTTACAATCTGCACCCATCTGGCTAATACATGGGAACTGACACTCTTCAATGTAAACAAGTAATTGGGTTTTGGAACCCACATCCTTCAGCCAAGTCATGCTACTGCATACCTAATATTCTATCATCTTTCTAAGGTTGTCAGTGGAATATGTGCTTTCTGTCCCTATCAGACCTCTCATACGATTGGGGAAAAATACAAACTGAATCAGGGACATGGCATAACATCAGGGGCACATTTAAATTATTGGTGCTATTAACCTGACACATTGACAGACTCAGAGCATATGAATTCATACACATTTTTTGAGGTAAATGATGTTTATAACTCTTAATTGTTGTCGTTATTCATTACGTGTATTTCACCACTTTTCCTCCAAATGTCACTAGTTTTAGGAGGGGTTAAGTGGGACAGAGTTAGAAAATGAGTTGAAATCAGGGACGTCCCTGGAAATCAGTGACAGTTCAGAGGTATGGTCCCTATTTGTTTCCCCAATGGTTTATGTCCTGTCCAGTGGATGTGTTCTTAGGGGTTGAGAGGTATGGGCGTCAGCTATGCCCATTTCGGAATATTACTTACATCTCCGGGGTGGTCCTAATATGACTGCACCACCCAACACCTGCACACCTAGGCCAGTAATTGCATACTCATAGTTCCCCCAACTGCCACTTCTCTACAGCACTCATCCTTAATGTGGGTGCAGGTGGGGTATGAACACACCACTACACACTGCCCACTCTCCCCGTGTCGGAACACATGTTGTACATTGTGTCGACCCATGGGTTATCAGGCTTGCACAACCTACTGGTCCGTGTACATCTACAGCCTGGTTTGATAAGTCATTACCAGGACTGCCTCTGATCATTAATTTTTGGTGTCCCGCAAGGGACATCGATGTCTGTGTTTCAAGTTTAGACCTGGCAGGTCTCTCCCACTGGTAGTATCCTGCTGGTGGTCTGGGAAGCAGTGGTGTGTTTACCTTTATTGTGTGTCTGTATGTCTCACCGGCCTAGCTGGGGGTGGGTGGGGGGTTGATGCTACATGTTACACGTTTGTTTATTGGACTCCTCATCCCCATATGCATGACCTGTGAACATATGTTACTCGCAACTGCTGTATCATATCCTAGCTATATGCATGTGTATATTTACAGTCACACACACACACACATATATATATATATATATATATATATATATATATATATATATATATATATATATATATATACAGATATATCTGTATATGTATGCATACATGTATATTTTTATTTTGCTGTACATATATATATCACAACATATGGGTCTATGGGTGTCTGCATATGTATATATTTATATGTGGGTATGTATCTGTATTCTGTCTCTATATGTAGACATTTGTACTACGGAGAGGGAGAGGCTTATCTCTATGTCACTACGGGTAGATATACACACACGTACCTCTACATATATATGTCTACATCTGGTTATTCCGTTCCTTGCCATATAGATTACACTTTGCTGCAGTGGGACTCATAGTGGGTGTGACTGCTCGTTGAGTGATGCCTCTGCCCAATGAACACATTCGCTTACATCCCTAGGGCTGTCCATATAGGCCCACATCAGCCAACACCTGCACACCTAGACCCATATGTAGCTACCCATAGTTCCCCCACCCACACCTCCTCAACAGCACCCATCCTTACTCTGAGTCCTGGTCTGTTCTGGACACACCACTACATTCTGCCCACTCTCCATTTCAATGGACCTATTTCATACAATTGTCTCGGCCCATGGGTCATCAGGGTTTCCCACCCTTGTATTCTGAGTATGTATACACCCCAGCCAGAATGTTCGGTCTATCACTTTCTTTTGGTCTTGCCAATTTTTGGGGTGTCCCGCAAGGGACGCTCCTCTCTGTGTTCCAAGATTAGAATTCATGGGTGCACTGTGTACCCCCCAGTTGTATCCTGCCTGTGGTCTGGGGAGCAGTGGACTTTTTACGTTGTTTGTGTGTACATTTCCCGTGTCTGGCTGGGGGGGGGGGGTGGAAGGTCATGCTACGTGTTTCATGTTTCTTGCTTGGGCTCCTCACTTCCATTGGCATAGCCTGTGAACATATGTCATTCTTGTGTGCTGTTTCCTATCATAGCTGTATATTTGTGTATATCTACACACACACACACACACACACACACACACACACACACACACACACACACACACATATATATATATATATATATATATATATATATGTATATATATATATATATATATATATATATATATATATATATATATATATATATATATATATATATATATATATATATGTGTGTGTGTGTGTGTGTGTGTGTCTGTAAAGCAATACATACCCCGCGCAAACTCACTTACACATGCTTACTGGTGTTTATATATGCTTGACCTGCTTACTAGTGCTTTATTTATTATGACACTGACACTTCACTCCAGTTAACTTTTAATTGATATTTTGCAGGTTATACAGCGGACAGTTGTTGCAATATGTTCATGTATAGATTACCATTGGTAAATGGTATGTGATACAGTGGGATTCGGTATGGGAATGTCTGTTCGTTAGGTGGTTGCTCTAACCAATACACAATTGCTGTGCTGCTTCATTTGCATATATACCCATATACCCATGGCTCCTGGTTCCCCAAACACACACCCCAATGCCTCATTAATACTGCAGTCATCCATTCTCCAGTCAGATTCATGGTGTATCCACACCACTACAAATTGGCCACTCCCTACTCCTATAGACCCACCTCATCGGTTGACTCACTCCACGTATCCTCAGAACTCCCAAACATTTAGTCCACAAACATTGGTGACATGAGCGACCAAAAGAATACTATTCGCAATTTTTGGGTTGTTCCACATGGGGCACACGTGTTTATGTCAAGATTAGACTCTATACTTTATTACATCCTTACTCCCATTAACATGACACTACAATAAATTAATAAGTATGACTATGTGGTAATGCACACGTTTCACATGAGAGCCTAATTATGTACGTGTTTGGCGTATTTATTTTACAAATAGACCAGTTTTGTAATTGGCGTTGCTGTAGCAAGCAGATCACAGGAATGATTCCATGTGTGGGAAAGTCCTCACATTTGATTATTTTCAGCACAGCACTGACTTCGGACATTGTACACACTTCTGCGTTTTAGCAGTTTCATCCCGTCCCTCTTCTGCACAACCTATTATTCTATCCACTGTCGAGGTTTGTAAGGGCACATTCATGTTATTTATGTCTGCAAGTGGAATGAATGTGTCACAGAGAATGTACTTCTATATATTGATGTCTGCATGTGTGTATGCATATATACTTATAATGAACTCGCTAACCTACACGGGGCAGTCCAATTAGAACCAGCCCATCAAACCCTGGCACGTCCGGTTCCATAATTTCATATCCATAGTTCTTCCACCCACCTGTGTTCAAAATACATGCATACCATCCATTGTCCACTTGTTATTGCAGCCATGACACACCTCCACACATTGCCCTCTCCCAAGCATTAGGGGCCCTACACGTATGTTGTCGCAACCCATGTATTCCCAGGCTCTCCCACCATTTAGTCCTTGACCATACCTGCCCTTGCTTGTGTAATGGTCGGATGGCCAAATGGTCTATCAATTTTTGGGTAGTCCCACCAGAGATTACCCTCTGTGTGTAAGGTAGACTTAGCAAATCAACAATGTTACTTCCACTGGTAATATCCTGCCTGTGGTGTGACTAGCAGTGCTTTGCTCACTCTTGCCCAGCTTCATATGACATAAGCTGGTAGCGCTATATAATACTGGGGGTGCTGTTGATTCCCTTCTCATTCCTTTTGTATGCTTTATTGTTACGTCGTTCTTTCTTCATAGATATATATCTATATCTATATATATATATATATATATATATATATATATATATATATATATTTAGTATATATCTGTATATACTTATATACATTTCCTATGCTGGGCACTGCTTAGACCTGTGCAAGTGCATTCAGACTTGCTTACTGGTACTTATATGTGTTTACTGCTGCTTATTTGCGCTTACACCTGCTTGCTAGTACCATATTCATTATAACAGTACCACTTTGCTTGAATGATATTTAAGTTAAATATCTCATGCGATACTCTTATGTTGATTTTATGGCAAAATGACATTCATTCCTCATGGAAAATTATATGTGCTATTGTTGGGCTCGAACCGTGAATGCCAGTTTGTTAGGCAGATGCTCTAAACACTACACTATTGACACATTAATTCTGTATGTTTTTCTCTGTTTGAATGAATATGATGTATAAGCTGCACTCAGTGGAGGGCAGCGACGTGCAGACAAGCTGCGCTTTTCTTACACCTTCGATATTGCAGCAATTCAAATGTATAATAGGGACAGGGAATCTAATTGTGAAAGTTCTAGGGACAGGGCTCAACATTCCACTATGCGCTTGTGTGTTTACTACTTAGATTTTATTTCACTGTTCGTGGACACTCTTGTACGCTTAGCATACATTTCAGTATCCACGGACACTGAATTACTGACTTACTATTAAGGGCGGGCTCTACTAGTAGGCATTGTAGGTTTTGCAAGTGTCGGGGCATGTTTACGCCTCCGTAGAGCACTTGTACATGCCCCCTGCACTCGCACACATTTTCTGTGCACATCGAGGGTGTGGCGACATGCCCTCATACATATTCATATGGCGCTGCTGCGCCATCTGTAGAGAGGACGCTCGGCGCAAGGCTAAAACCGTCCTTGCGCCGAGCTTCTTGAATCCCGGGGATTGTGTTCTTTCATAACCGGTGATATATAATAATATGGTTAAAAGTATGTTTATGTTTAAATACTGTTCTTCATTTAGGCCATTCTGATAATGTAATCTATTTTATTTTATGTTTCTGCATCAATTAACTGCCTTGATGTTTTTTTTTCCTCAGTAATGCATATTCGGCATATTTGAGAGTTGTCTAAATAGTAAGCATATATATGTGTATTATGCACACACGCACACACACACACATATATATATATATATATATATATATATATATATATATATACATGTATAGATATATATCTATCTATATATATATATATATATAGAGATATATAGATATAGATATAGATATATATACATGTATATATATATATATATATATATATATATATAGGTCTACTTCAAAAACATGAATACCTACTTACTTGAATCACTTATGATTGAGATGAAAGCATAAAAACCTTAGATACTCAAAACTTCATATCAGTGAAAACTACAACTGGGAAAGGAACCACTTGGCCACCATGGGGAAATTTGCCCTTCTCCCCACTATAGTATGATCTCAGAACTAGTATATTTAGTTAGGGGGTAAAGCCCCCCACTTTGGTAGGTTTGACATGATTTGATTTGTGTATGTTGTCCTGGTGGCCAAGTGGTTTCTTTCCCGGTCGACATTATGTTATTTGCGCTTTATTTCCTAGTTCCATAATTGCGTTTTAGGCATAAATATCTTCAGCACATTAGAATAAGCATTTATCTTCAGCACATTAGAATAAGCACTTATGAATGTCCTCAGCAATTAGAATAAACACTTATAAATGTCATCAGCACATTAGAATAAGCACTTACTCCTCAGCACATTAGAATAAGCACTAAGCTTAATTTAATCTCATAATGAACAATGAAAAAGAACTCTTCTACATAACTAGTGGTGTGCAGGAGTATTCGTGAAGTTATGTTAAGAACAGACAGTCCAGTGAAGCTATTTACTGTAAAACATACCACTTTAGACGCACACTTTTTATTAATTTTTGGCTTCCTTTGCATGCCTCAAGGTAATCATCGTTTGCTATTTAGGGTCGGTACTAGAGGATCATTTCACCTTAATTACCCTAGCACTTTCCCTGGGACTGTACCCACTCTAGTGACAGGTTAAGAATGGGAGGCAGGTTAGATGAAAGTAGTCAGCAGTGTCATGTAATCTTTCCTACATGTAAGGGGATTTTTTTTACATGCTGCAAGTGGGTGGCACTACTGATGTCATTCCTGTTACCGCATATAATGTCAGCTAGCACTGGGCCTTCCTTCAGTGTTTCAGTGCTTACCACAATCTACAGTTTAAGTACTGCATCTTCGCCATGACAGCAGATGTGTTTGATAATGCAGTGAAACCTTTCCTTCTCTCCTAGACAGAGCAAGCTGACAAAAAGCAGCTCCTTCTCTCCCCCACCCAGCCCCTATAGTGTCTGAGTCACCAGGTGAACTTGAGTCAGTTGGGCTGAAGTCAGGGGTCCATTCTTCTGTATGCCATGGTTTACTTTAGATCCACTATTTATGTATGATTGTTTCCCCCACACTGAGCAAAATGAATAGTTTTATGTTTCTGCCACATGTATTCACATGTAATCCTTTTGTAAGAATGGAGTCCCCTATATAATATTAATAAAATACTCCATGGTGCTGTGTACTATATGATAGCATATTTCAGGTGTGTAACACATCTTAGATGTGACAATATTCTACATTACATTATATCCTATAATGGTCTGTATCTTAAAGGGCATATGCTGATCACAAAAATTATTTACATCTTATCTTTGAGTATTTTGATTGTTCACATTGTGATTTCACATACTTATATTGATTCAATGTTGGAAGTCTTTATTCAATATGATCTGCTCTCATTATTAAAGATGTGGCATTGGAAGTGAGGTTACAGGCAGGCAATAAGTTATGATATCATTTAAAGTAGTGGTTGCATTGACTGGTTGTAAACAAGTGCTACAATAATGAGTGCACTGAAACAAAAAAGCTTTAACATAGCTAGATGCAGCTTTTGAGGCTTTTATTGTGTTGCTGATAAGAAATAGTTGAGAACAGAAAGACTGTAGTAGGAATATTGATTTTTAAGTTGTACATGCCCTGTAATCCTTGTGAGCTCTATTGTTCTGAGCCTGTAGCTAAAACAAATCAGCAGGTTGCCAAATCATGGAGCTTTCACTACAAGAGTGCAGTTTTTGCGTGATTTGTGTTATTGATAACAGATGTTTACCAGTAACAACAAAGTCCCTTGAGCACATCAGTCACATTATATTTGACTGTTCATCTTTAAGGATCTTGTACTAAGTTCTGAATTTTAAAAATGTTAATATAATGTAAAGTAATACCTTCTTCAGTCTAACAGACAACATGGCAGAGTGAACACTGAAAAATATTAATAACTTTGATAAGAAATAAACATATTTATGAATATGTATGCACTCTTCCATATGCATTTGTTTAAATGTTGAGTTCATGCACAAAGTACTAATATAATGTGGTAATTTGTGGCATTATGATTTTCTAGTGAACACACAGATGCATTCAAGAAATCCATATTAACTTTATTCTTAATGTTTAATTTAAAAAGTAGAAAAGACTGATACTGATTACACTGACTCAGAGGTCGTCCCGATATTTTTAGAAGTAATGAGCTGTATGCCTCTGAGCAATGACTCAGAATTTTGACTAAGGGTAGACTACAACTAATTAGTACCTGCCCTCCTCTTAGGAATCTGATGGAACTGAAGTATGACAGTGGTCTAGATTCTGTAAAGTTTGCATAATCTGACACATTATGCAGATATCAGTGGGAAAGCTTTGGATAGCAATGTAATATGTAAATGTACCACAGCCAACTCATAATGACTTGGTGCTTGAAGGAGTATCTTAGTAGTAATGGTGCACTGAACATTACCTACAAATAATCAGCAAGTAATGAAAAATCACTGTCAAAGCATGATGTACATAAACAAAGTCATGGAAACAATCTCACAATTCAAGCATCCTGACAGTCTTAAAATTCATATCTATAACATCATTTCTCCAGTAAGGTTAAGAACAAATACAGAATATCACCTTAACTCTGTTATTATAAGAATATGCTAACTCTTACTTATGGATTGTGATGTAATCCATACATTTTCTAATAAAAAATAATAATGGCGAAGGGCAATCATTGCCACATTGCCACAGCTAACATTAGCTAACACTGGGTGCAGGACTTGTGTAGGGAACACAAGTAATGCAAACACCTAAGAAAAGTGGTAGATAGAAAAGAAGATGTGAGAGTTTGGGAGGGTGGCCTAATGGTTAAGGTATTTGCCTTACAAACACAAGGAGCAGGGTTTGAGTCTCACAAGGGATAATTGGCTAGGCTTACAATGATTCACAAGGGTAGTTAGCCTAGTACTAACCTATATGGGTGAAAAAAGGACACAGAAGAGGGATATTGAAATAAAAAGATCAGAGGGAGATAGACATTTTTTTTGATAGGAATAGGCCCCATTTTTTTATTATTTTCAGAACAGAAGGAAAGGTAAGATAGGGAAAGACAAGGAGATGGCCATCACAACAAGTATACCCATAGAACAGACAAATGTTGGAAATAAAGCAGAGAGGACAGGTACATTACACAGGTGGCACACTAGACAATATGGAAACTAGATTGTTTAATGAAATCTTGGAAAGTGAGAGGATGCCTGAGAAATAGAGAAAAAGTGTTTTGGTGCCGATTTTTAAGAATAAGGGTGATGTGCAGAGCTGTAGTAACTACATAGGGATTAAACTGATCAGTCACAGCATGAAGTTATGGGAAAGAGTAGTGGAAGCTAGGTTAAGAAGGGAGGTGATGATTAGTGATCAGCAGTATGGTTTCATGCCAGGAAAGAGCACTACATATGCGATGTTTGTTCTGAGAGTGTTGATGGAGAAGTACAGAGAAGGTCAGAAGGAGTTACATTGTGTCTTTGTGGATTTAGAGAAAGCATATGACAGGGTGCCTAGAGAGGAGTTGTGGTATTGTATGAGGAAGTCGGGAGTGTCAGAGAAGTATGTAAGAGTGGTACGGGATATGTACGAGGGTAGTGTGACAGCGGTGAGGTCTGCGGTGGGAGTGACGGATGCGTTTAAGGTGGAGGTGGGATTACATCAAGGATCAGCTCTGAGCCCTTTCTTATTTACAGTGATGATGGACAGGTTAACAGACGAGATTAGACAGGAGTCCCCGTGGACTATGATGTTTGCAGATGACATTGTGATCTGTAGTGAGAGTAGGGAACAGGTGGAGGAGACCCTGGAGAGGTGGAGATATGCTCTAGAGAGAAGAGGAATGAAGGTCAGCAGGACTAAAACAGAATATATGTGTGTGAATGAGAGGGAGGATACTGGAATGGTGAGGATGCAGGGAGTAGAAGTGGCAAAGGTGAATGAGTTTAAGTACTTGGAATCAACAGTTCAGAGTAATGGTGAGTGTGGAAGAGAGGTGAAGAAGAGAGTACAGGCAGGATGGAGTGGGTGGAGAAGAGTGTCAGGAGTGATTTGTGACAGACAAGTACCAGTAAGAGTGAAAGGGAAGGTCTACAAGAGGGTAGTGAGACCAGCTATGTTATATGGTTTGGAGACAGTGGCATTGCCAAAAAAGCAGGAGTCAGTGCTTGACGTGGCAGAGTTGAAGATGTTAAGATTTGCACTGGGTGTGACAAGGATGGACAGGATTAGGAATAAGTATATTAGAGGGTCAGCCCAGGTTGGAAGGTTTGGAGCAAAGCCAGAGAGGCAAGATTACATTGGTTTGGACATGTGCTGAGGAGGGATGCAGAGTATATTGGGAAAAAGATGCTCAGGATGAAGTTGCCAGGTAACAGGAAAAGAGGAAGGCCTAAGATAAGGTTTATGGATGTGGTGAGAGAGGAAATGCTGGTGGTTGGTGTGACAGAGCAAGATGCAGAGGACAGGAAGAAATGAAAACAGTTGATCTGCTGTGGCGACCCCTAACAGGAGCAGCTGAAAGAAGATGAAGAAGTGCAAGTGTAAGCCAAGCAACATCACATATGAGCAAATGCAGATCTAAGAATGCTAGATAACTCCAGCAGAGGACAGAGCTGAACCTCCGACCATGCATGTGAAAGGCAAACAACCAAGCACAGTGCCAAACATAGTACTGTAGCAAAGCAGCAAAATGGCTGCTAAATAGACAAGTAGGTGTCTGCAACTCAAATAAATGTGTAATGAAATGCATATATGTGATACACATATGCCATGTCATAGGCAACATACAGGTGTAGGCACATATGTATGACTATCAGTAGCCTAAATGGAACGTACATGAAAGGAATGTCAATAGACACACACACACACACACACACACACACACACACACACACACACACACACACACACACACACACACACACACACACACACACACACACACACACACACACACACACACACACACACACACACATCAATGACATGTAAGAATATCTGCAAAAATCTAAAAGTATAGCTTAAAAAAATATCAGGTTGTGCACATGAATTTCAATAATGTACACTGTTAGCACACTAGTATAATGAGAATAAGGATGTACTGCAAGCGTTCACCAATGACTTGTGTGCAGATGTCCTGCATTTGTAAAATGGCCATACATTTGGCACATGTTCTCCATGTCAACAAGGTAATATGTGACAATGATCAATAACTGCAACAAAGGCAAACATATCTGCAAAACATATCATGTAAATATGAAGGTGGAAGTGAGGTGAGCAACCTAGGCCCACATCAGGGAAAAGCAGGACAACAAGGTATGTTTACACATTGCAAATGCATGTGTACAGCACACTGTGTGCTGTTGAAGCCAACCCAAAAGACATTTAAGCAAAATGCAAATTTATATCACATGGGCAGACTGATTGCTGATGTCCACAAAAATGGGCATGTATAAATCCCACATACACGGTTATGTGCAATCATGTTACATCAACAGGCATAGGTAAGCAAGCTAAGAATTTCAATCACATGCACATATCCTATCATGCTAATGTTGAATAAACAACTCCAGGTGCATGTTGTGCACCCTACTCATTTCTGAGCAGAGGACACTCCTATGAGAATTATTACAGCACATCAGTGATAAGTCAATGAATGCTTACATGTCAACAGGACAATTTGTCCCAGAATGGATCTGACTATATGCAGGGATATGTACAATCATCAGTTAATGATACAAATATTGTCAAAAGGCATGAGCTTATGTGAAAAAGGAATGGATGTGTTAATGTAACATACACAAACATGGAGTAATTTACCATTACTGAGAAAATTATCCTGACCACGACATGTACATTAATGGTACATTGGCATTCGATGCAGTCAGTAAAGAAGGATTGCTCAGATTGCCCATAGGTATGACATACTTGTAATGTATATGACCCCAAATGGTATCAGCATTGCCAACACATGGCACATGACAACACATCATGCTAGTGGAACAGCATGACAGCTGCCATCCAAAACACAAGGGAAATGACATGTTCTTCTGTTGCATGTACATGATATGGCAATACACACATCAGAACCATACCGCATTGGTAGTGCTGGATTATGGACCGCATCTGTTGTCTGTCAGCTTTCCTCAGTAAAACACATGTTTAAAGCTAATTGTTGCAGCACTAGCTGCAGGTTAACTGACACCATGCATAGACAGCCGAATGTGCGAGGAAAGTGTAATGTGTTAATGTGTGTCATGCACACACTGAAACATAATTAAATGTCACACAACAATATCTGCATGGTATGTTTGCACATGTAACACATAAGCATGGTAGCTACATGGTATGCATGCACAAGAGTGCAGATACAGTCCAATCAATTATACATCAATCAGCATGTTGGCAGAATAACACAATTGGAGCTCACAGACTATAGTTATGGACCTGAGGGACCAACTTGATGGGGATAACCCTCACAAATGATCTCCCAGGTATCCCCTGAATAATTTGCACATAGCCCATGCCATGCCTTGGAGAAAGTTCCCCATCATGTCCCTCATCTATCTTCAAAACACATCAATCACAACCTCCCACATCTCCTGCTGATACTTGTCTGTGTTCTAGTCCTAGTGTAGTCTCCTCTGGGGTGTAGCTGGTATGATGACTCAGGCAGATGTGGGTCTAGCTTCCTTGCAATTATCATCATCATCATCAGCTGAGGAGTCCAGCAGAGGCCTGGCATGTGCTCATTGTCTGTGCTTGATCGATGATTGTCATGGGTCCTGTGATCTGTCAAGATGAATCATAAAGCACAACAGAACTGAAAAGCAAATGTCTGTCATCCCTCGCATTCCCATGAAGATAATAGCTGGCCTTAAAATGAAACTGATGTGCACATCTGAAATCTAACATACTTTAATTAACATCTCATTATCCACTTGTGAGGTCTACAAATGCATACATGAGACTGGAGGTGCAGTAGCATACACTGAACTTCTTATTTAAAGTACAGTTCATTTTGAAAGGGTGCAAACATTGGCAAGTGGTAACATTTTAATCAACAAAATTGCTGCTAGTGAACGGCTCCTAATGCAGACATTACCTTTCCTATGTCCGTTTATCTATAGTTATGGCCACATCCAATAGCAGGACATGTCAGAGAGAATGCATTGTTCACCAATGTGAGCAGTTTAATCAAGGTCATGCAATGGCATGCATAACACAGCTTAAAAGTGGCAATCATGATATCACCTCTACATCTGAATATTGGCCATCATGAAGCATGGCAATCATATGCAAAGCGAGCACATGTAACATATCCTGTCATGTGAATGGAACCATGCCCGATGCTGCCTCATGCCACATTAACATGACTGAAATTTGACAAAATAAAAGCTAATAAATGTCAAGATAACATTATTATTTGGATTTGCACTGTTTAATATGTTGTCTTCCTCAGTAAACCATTCATCTGAGTGTCTAACAGCATGTCATTATTTCCATTTTTCCCCCTTGCATGTGTTTCCTGAGCAGTTAGGTATGTGTGTAAATGCAAATTGTAGTCTCTGCATGTAATAAATCATAAAAATTAAGACAAAGTGTGATGACAATACTGTGGCAAATAGGCAAGTCGTATGACAAACATCTGAGCCAGGCAGCATAGTAATTAGCTGGGCTCACATCAATATAATGAATACAACAGTAATAAATACTTCTAATGTTCACTCACTACATCCTGTGACACATGAAAATCTCCTACATGTTGTACTAACAGTATTGCATGTGTACAGCTGTATGCATAACCTGGCTACAATTATTAGCAATCACTAGCCTGCAAAATGTAGACATCCTGCTGTTGCTTGCTGAGCATGAAATGGCTCAAAAGAAATACCTATCTGCACAAATGTCTGCAAACACAGTGTACTGGTCTAGTCCAGATACAGATTTGCTGTATCCAGGACTGCTTGTAAGCTTCTGAGCCCCCCCAAGCCTTTCTGTGTTGGAGGGAAGCATTCTAGCGTATCAGTGGGAGTGATAAGCACTAGGTAATCTATCTACCACAAGAGTGGTTTCTGGCCCAGAAATTGTAGTTTATTGGCCGTTTGGGCAGTTTTTCCATCTCTTTCAACTTTCTGGTTTAAAAGCCCTCGTTTGCACTTGTTTCCCAACTTTCCTATAACTAGTCTAGTCCAGACACAGATTTGCTGTATCCAGGACTGTTTGTGAGCTTCTGAGCCCCCCAAACCTTTCTGTGTTGGAGGGAAGCATTCTAGCTTATCAGTGGGTGTGGTAAGCACTAGGTAGCCTATCTACGACAAGATCCAGGTATAGATTCTTAGTTTTAGCACTTGAATTTGCTTATTCGTGCTCAGCACTTGTTCAGAACTTGTTGTTAGCACTAAATAAGCTACAAATTACTACAGCACTCAACCTTCCTCTTTACCTAGAGGAAAATAGTTTTTGTACTTACTTTCCTCACTTACTTAGTGAAAAGCAGCTCTTATACTCACTTTCCTCAGTTGTCTAGAGGAAAGTAGTTTTTTATTCAGGCATGTCCAAGGGTCAGCTCCCAGTGCTCTCTCCTGTCTATCTGATGAATCTGGGCATCTTGTGGCAATGTAGCAATTGCCTCATGTACACAGACAACCCTCTCCTCCTACCACCCAACACCACAACCCGTGAGAGATGCACTTATCTAGCCAAACTGGAGGTAAAGCTCTCTCCAACCAAGACTGAACATGACAGTCAAGTGGAGAAGGTAAACACTTGCACCACACCACACTCATCACATTGTCCCACTAAACCTACACCACCAAAATCCACACACAAAAACACAAACACATTTGTAGAGGCTCTCAATAATAATCCGCTCAAGCATCACAGACCTCCAAAGCAGAAATGCAAGCAACCTCCACTCCCCAACACAACCCAGATGACACATAGCCCACAGACTGTGTGCCAATAAACCACAGCCCATAAGGCAAAACAATGTACCAACACACTAGTCATAGGTGACTCTATAGTCAGGCACACTGATGTCCCACTCACCAGGCTAAATAAGGAGAAGGTTACTGTCAGCAGCCTGTCGGGTGCCAAGATCCGCCACATAACCCACGCACTCAGGTCACTCCACAACAAGTAGAAATATGGCTCTGTCATTGTCCATGTTGGTGTGAATGACCTGAGATGTACCTCCCTGGACTACACGAAAAGAGACATGGAAAAGCTCTCTGATCTTGTAGCCCAGGTAGGTATGACCCTAGCTCTGAGTAGCATCCTGCCATTGCCCAGAATGATACCGCAGTACAAGGACAAAATTATTGACTTCAACAATTGGCTAAGCTTCTGGCATCATTCTAAGGGGATCCAGTATCTGTCTGAGTGGGACAACATGGTCAACAGACCCCGATGTTTGCCAGAGATGGCCTGCACCTGTCACCCCTGGGATTCTGGATATTGGCTAAGGGTCTTGCCGCCCCTACAGTTCCTTTTTTAGGCAAGGTTCAAATGACAAATTCACCACCATAACAGGAACAGGCAAGCAAAAACTGCAGGTAATGCTACTCAATGCTAGAAGTCTAAATCTCAAAATGCACCCACGTGAGGCACCCCTTAAAATGAAGAACATCGATATTTGTGCAGTGACTGAGACCTGGTTCAAGGCTCTAGAGAGCACCCCTGCATTACCAGGCAATAACTCATACCACACTTTTCGGCCATCTAGCCTGGACCAGAACACCAATGGTGGAGGTGTGCCCATATTCATTAAGGATATCCACACCTCCAGGCTAGTTGCACAGCATAATGCATCTGAGGTTATCCAAGTGCAACTAACTCTGGGCAAAACTGCAATCCAAATTTTAGCTTGCTACAGATCCCTCACCATGCCCCAGGATTCCCACTCCTCTTTTCTTGATATACTGGAAAATATTAGGGTTCAACCAAACACCCTAATAATGGGCGATTTCAACTACCCCACCATTAACTGGGAAAACTATTCATGTACCAACTCCTTCACTCAGTGCTTTCTGGAATTCATAAATTCCAATGCCCTGGATCAACTTATCGACACCCCCACCAGGGGCAACAATATCCTAGACCTAGTCATTATCAACATGAGTGACCGGTGTTCCACACCTGAAGTCAACTCCTTCTTGGTCAAATCCAACCATATGCTAATCACCCTAGGTATCCACATCCCGACTCCACCCACCATTAAGGAAACCAGAGTAAAAAATGTCTCCAAAGCCAACTTCATGCTTCTTAAGACAGAAGTGGTGAACTTCATGACACTGATACAGATGGACAATACAGTTATGACTGCTGAATCCTACACAAATGCACTCTATAAGCACTTACACAAGTGCATGGATTGTGCTATCCCAAACAGAACCAAGATCCTATCCTCCAAAAAAAGGAAGCCAATCTGGTGGTCCCCTGCCATAAACAAACTCTACAACAGAAGGAAAAAACTGTTGCAAAAGAGTAAAATCCCATGATTGGAGGAGCTCCCTGGTCAGCCTCAGTAAAAAGCTAAGATCCCTTATAAGATCCTTCAAAGCTAGCTATGAAAACAAAATCACCACTGATTCTAAGGGCAACCACAAATCATTCTATAGCTATGTCAAGAATCTCAATGGCAACACCCAGATCTGCTCTGAGTTACAGCACAACGGCATGAAAATTCCACTTGAGTGTGTAGCCTACCAATTAAACTAAGCAAAAACAAACTTTAAAAGTGCAAAACAAAACCCTCAGAGATACAGGCAGGAATGCAATAAAACAACTTTACAGAGCTTATTTAGTAAAAGAAACAGAAAAGTCTATATATACAGAAAAGCAGCTAAAACACACAAACACTTCAGATGCAGTGCAACCTAAAGCACTTGAGTTGTAGCAATATTAAGGCTATTACAGTTATAATAAATGCTCTGAAATATACTGTATATTTCCAAAATGTTTGAGAAGCACAGTCAGAACACAAGGAGGTTCAGGCGAAAAAAAAAAAAAATCCTTGTTTCCCGCCTTTACTGAACTAGAATAGTCCAGTCTTCAGGTATTGCTGATCTCTGGGCTGTGTCATAGTTCCTGTGTTGCCCATATCCTTATTTGGATAGGAGGAAGCTTCTTTGTTCACCAGTGAGAGTGGGGAGCTCTGAGCAGCCTATCTGTCCCTTGAGGAGTGGTTCCAGCCCAGTGACCTGTAGCTTATGGGCCGTTTTGTGTCATAGTTCCTGTGTTGCCCATATCCTTATTTGGATAGGAGGAAGCTTCTTTGTTCACCAGTGAAAGTGGGGAGCTCTGAGCAGCCTATCTGTCCCTTGAGGAGTGGTTCCAGCCCAGTGACCTGTAGCTTATGGGCCATTTTGGGCCATTTCGTATCTCTTTCTAACCCCCTGCTTTAAAGCCAGCTTTAGCGCACTTTTGCGCTTGTAATTTAAAGTTTGTCCTGTTTTTTGAATTTACCTGTTGAGGCTACACACTCAGGTGTGCTAGCCTGTGTTACATATTTACTGCATTTTCCTGCTATTTGTTGAAAAAAAGAAAAACAAAAAAAAAATATCCTTGTTTCCTGTCTTTCCTGACCTAGAGTAGTCCAAATACAGGCTTTGCTGCATTCTGGACTTTTGGAAAGTTTCTGTGTTGCCCATTTCCTTTCTTGGATAGAGGGAAGTTTCTTTGTTCACCAGTGGCAGTGGGGAACTCAGAGCAGCCTATCTATCCCTGGAGGAGTGTTCCCAGCACAAGAATCTGGTAGTCTATTGGCCATTTTGGGCCAATTTCTAGCTCTTTCAAATCCCCCTGTATAAAACCCGCTTTGGCGAGGTTTTTGTGCTTGTTACTACTCAGCCAAGCTCCTCGTGGTCCTGCAGAGTGGTGCTAGCAGCAGAGAGGCTAAAAGAGCGACTGCTAACCTGATAAAAGTGTTTTTTCCTGCTACTACCTGGGCGACTGTCGAATCTAGCTAAACTGCAAATATTTCTGCTTCTTGAACTGTTTTAAACTGTCTATAGTTGTTTTTGCACCTGCACTTTTAAAGTTTGTCCTGTTTGTTGCATTTACTTGTTGAGGCTACACACTCAAGTGCACTAGCCTGTGTTACATATTTATTGCAATTTCCTGCTGTTTGCTGCAAAAAAGAAAAAAAAAAAAGTTATCCTTGTTTCCCTTCTTTCCTGACCTAGAGTAGTCCAAATACAGGCTTTGCTGTATTCTGGACTTTTGGAAAGTTCCTGTGTTGCCATTTCCTTTCTTGGATAGAGGGAGGCTTCTTTGTTCACCACTGGCAGTGGGGAGCTTGGAGCAGCCTATGTGTCCCTGGAGGAGTGTTCCCAGCACAGGAATCTGGTAGTCTGTTGGCTGTTTTGGGCCAATTTCTAGCTCTTTCAAGTCCGCCTGTATAAAACCCACTGTAGCATGGCTTTGCTTGATTTTGTGCATAGCGCGGCATCGAGCAGCGCCGCTTATTTGGGTTTGAGCCTTGGAACTGATCTAGTTCTCATAATAAACACCCTATTCCTACGCTAAAGCCTAGCACTTGCTCACTAAAGCAATTATATAAGTCAGCACTAAAAAATTAAAAGCACTACACCCTCACAAACTCCCCTTGAGTAACTTGTTCCCCATTGGCCCTTTTTTCAATTATAAAGGAATTCCCAATACTATTCTAGCATGTCCAAAGGTCAGTTGTCAATCTCCTCTCTGGTCCAGCTGGTGAACCTGGGAATCTTGAGGCAATGTTACAACTGCCTAATGTACACAGACAACCCTCTCCTCCTCCCAACAAATTCCAACACATGTGAGAGATGCAACCATATAGCCAAACTGGAGGCTAAGCTCTCTCAACTCAGTACTGGCATAATCAGTCAGGAGGAGAAGGAAACCACACTCACTACAATTCCAGTCTCACATAGACCTACCACGACAGAAAACCAAACACATAAACACACAAAAACATACTTGGAGGCTCTAAATAAAATCTGCCTAAGCAGCAGAGACCTCCAAAGCAGACACCCAAGCAACCGCTACCCCAAAACAAAACACATGCAACACATAGCTCACAAAGCCAGTGTGCCGAACAGTCACAGCCCTTAAGGCTAAACAACACACCTGATACACTTGTAATAGGTGACTCTATCATCAGGCACACTGATGTCCCGCTCACCAGGCTGAACAAGGAGAAGGTCACGGTGAGCTGCCTGTCGGGCGCTAGGATCCGCCACATAACACAAGCACTCAGGTCACTCCAAGGCAAGTACAAATATGACTCAGTCATTGTCCATACTGGTGTGAATGACCTGAGACGTACCTCCCTGGACTACATGAAAAGAGACATAGAGGAGCTCTCTGAGCATGTAGCCCAGGCCGGTATGACCCTGACCTTGAGTAGCATCTTACCCTCACCAAGAATGATGCCACAGTATGAAGACAAGATTATCAATTTCAACAATTGGCTTAAGTATTGGTGTCATTCACAGGGGATCCAATGCCTGTCAGCCTGGGATGACATGCTCGACAAGCCACGATGCTTCGCTAGGGACGGCTTGCACCTGTCACCCCTGGGCTTTCGGATATTGGCAAAGGCTCTTGCTACCCCCATAGTGCTTTTTTTAGGTAAGGCTCAAAAGACAAACCCACCTCCATAGGTATCACAAGGGATAAGAAACTAAGAGTAATGCTACTCAACGCCAGAAGTCTAAACCTCAAGATGCACGCACTCGAAACTCTCCTTAGCATGGAGAACATCGATATCTGTGCAGTAACAGAAACCTGGTTCAAGGCTCTCGAGAGCACCCCAGCACTACCAGGTTATACCTCATACCATGCTTTTCGGCCCCAAAACTTGGACCGAACCACAAAAGGAGGGGGAGTATTAATATTCGTCAAAGATACCCACACCTCCAGGTTGGTGGCACAGCATGAAGCATTAGAGACTATCCATGTGCAACTAACAGTGGGTACAACTGCCTTCCAGTTTATAGCCTGCTACAGACCACCCTCCCAAACCCAGGAACCCCACTCGGCCTTCCTGAGAACACTGGAAAATATGAAGATCTCTCCAAACACCATTATATTGGGTGACTTCAACTACCCAACCATAGACTGGGAGCATTACTCTAGCTCCAACACCCTAGCCCAAAGGTTCCTAGAATTTATAAACTCAAATGCTATGGAACAACTTGTTACCACTCCCACAAGAGGGGAAAACATACTGGACCAGATCATCACCAACATGGGGACTCTATGCTCCAGACCAGAAGTGTATCCCTCACTGGTAAGATCAGACCATAAACTAATCTCACTGGATATTCACATCCCGACCCCACCCCATGCCCAGAAAACCACAGTGAAAAACTTTTCTAAAGCAAATTTCACACTCCTCAAAACCGAGGTGGAATCCTTCAAAGCCCTAGGGCCTCTAGATAATATGGCGCAGACCACAAAATCCTTTATAAACGCATTCTATGAACACCTTCAGGAATGCATGGATCATGCAATCCCAAATAAAACCAAGACCCAATCCTCCAAAGGCAGACGTCCTGTCTGGCGGACCCCAGCCATAAACAAACTATACAATAGAAGGAGGAAGCTACTAAATGACAGAGCAAAATCCCAAAAAGGGAAGGCATCTCTGATCAGTATTAGCAAAAACTACGGGCACTCATAAAATCGTCTAAGGCCAGCTTCGAAAGAAAAATTGCACAGGACAATAAGGTTAACCACAAGGCTTTCTTTAGTTATGTTAGGAACCTGGGTGGAATTCCCAGATATGCTCAGAATTAGTCCAAAATGACAAAAAATACACGAACCCACAGACATTGCCAACATCCTAGCTGACAGGTTCAGCGCAAACTTCTCCCTCCCCACCAAAGGGCTAATATCTATCCCAGCTGAGTGCTGCCCCCCTGACATCTCAGATGCTCAGGTAAGAGCTGCCCTCTCCAAAGCAAGAAACACAGCATCAATGGGACCAGACGGTGTCCCGGGCTGCGCCCTACATGAACTCCAAGAAGAGCTAAACCCAAACCTAAAACTACTGTTCAATCTCAGCCTTACTACAGGATATGTACCCAAAGAGTGGCGTACAGCAACAGTGGTCCCTCTCCACAAAGGTGGTGCCTCAACGGATCCTGGAAACTATCGGCCCATAAGTCTCACTAGCTTGGTCTGCAAAGCTATGGAAAGGATCATCATGGACCTTATAAATAAAGATATTGGGGACCTACAGACACTGGATCCTACCCAGTTCGGCTTTGTTAAGGGCAGATCCTTCCTCTTAAACCTGGTCGATTTCTTTGAAACAGTCACCAAGGCCATTGACAAGGGGAAGGTGGTCCACACAGCCTACCTGGACCTCGCAAAAGCCTTCGATACAATACCCCACTCTGGCATTATAGATAAGCTCACCAGCTTAAATATAAACCCCTATGTCACTAGATGGGTTGCAAACTGGCTCAAGGACAGAACCCACATGGTTAGAATAGCTGGAGCCATGTCAGACTCCAAACCAGTTACAAGTGGCGTCCCACAAGGCTCAGTCTTGGGACCTCTCTTGTTCGGTATATATTTCTCGGAGGTACAGGCCAACATGGAAGGACTGTGGCTGACCAAGTTCGCAGATGACTGCAAACTTGGCACCATAATAGACTCTCCAGCTGACACAAGCATCCTCCAAAAGGGCCTCATAGAAACAGACAACTGGTGCCAGAGCCATGGCCTCAAGCTAAACGCCAAAAGTGTATAGTCATCCCCTTTGGCAAAACAAAGTGCCCACAAATTACCACATAGGTGGTAATCCATTAAGTACAGAAGAAGTAATTAGGGACCTGGGGACCCAAGTTGATCGCAATCTCTCATTTGACAACCACGTGGCCAAAGTGGTTAGAAAAACATTTTATATAGCCCACCTAATCATGAAGGGATTCACATCTAGATCAGGGAGGTCATCGTGCCTCTTTACTCATCCCTCATCAGGCCCATAATTGAGTACAATGCCCCTTTTGGGATGTACCTTACCAGACACCTGCAGCAACTGGAAAGACCCCAAAAGTACCTCACCAAGAGGATCAAGGGGCTCAAACAGATGCCATATGCTGCC
The DNA here is from genome assembly GCF_019279795.1 of Protopterus annectens. NCBI lineage: Eukaryota > Metazoa > Chordata > Ceratodontiformes > Protopteridae > Protopterus > Protopterus annectens. The sequence continues at coordinate 277,616,306 of NC_056726.1, read as the reverse complement.
GGTTAAAGAAACTCCAGCTCTACTCAGTGGCATACCGCCTGCTCAGAGACGATCTGTGCCTGGCGTATAAGGCCATGTCCAACGCGGAATTAATGGACATGCTGCACCTCAGAAAATCCAAATCCCATCGAGCTACGGGCTCGAGGGACTTAAACCTCAGCACTAAAATAAATAGGACATGCTGGAGGGACAGATTCATAACCCAGAGGCTCCCTTCACTCTGGAATAAAATCCCAGTCCAGGTTAGGCAGAGTCCCTCATTGACTCTCTTCAAGAGGAATCTTGATGAGTGGATGGGAGATCGCAGGTTTACCCCGGGTATCACTTCTGTGTCACTGTTAGACAGAGGCACAGTATACTAACCTCGAAAAAGGGCATAGCAAAATTAATTTAAAATGGGTGGCGAAAGCCATACACACTCTGGCTAGGCTTATAAATGCCCTAGGGCAGATAGCCTAGTGTGAACCTATGAACCTATGAACCTATGAACCAACTGATATTGCCAACATCCTGGCAGATAGGTTCAGTGCTAACTTTGCCCCCCTCTCACCCCCTAAAGGGCCCATATCTATACAGGAAGAATGCAGAGTCCCTGTAATCACATCTATGCAGGTAAAAGCTGCACTCTCTAAAACCAAACACACAGCATCCATGGGACCGGACAACATCCCAGGCTGCATTTTACATGAACTTCTGAATAAACTGGCTCCCCACCTAAGCACATATTCAATCATAGTCTCACATCAGGCTTTGTGCCCACTGAATGGTGCACAGCAACAGTTATCCCACTCCACAAAGGGGGAGCCACCACTTACTGATCCTGGGAACTATCGCCCTATTAGCCTGATGAGCCTGGTCTGCAAGGCCATGGAACGTATCATAATGGAACTCATAAACAAAGACATTGGTAACTTCCAAACTCTGGACCCCACCCAGTTTGGGTTTGTGAAAGACAGATCATGCCTTCTGAACCTGATTGACTTCTTTGAGGCAGTCAACAAAGCCGTAGGCAAGGGTAAGGTGGTTCACACAGCCTATCTTGACCTCGCCAAGGCTTTTGATACCATCCCCCATTCCGGAATTATAGCTAAACTCACTAAACAAGGAATAAATCCCTAAATCACAAGATGGGTTGCCAACTGGCTCACTGACAGAACCCACGCTTTAAAAGTTGCCAACTCCAAATCTGACTTCAAACCAGTGACAACTGGAGTACCACAGGGTTCAGTCCTGGGACCTCTCCTATTTGGTATCTACTTCTCTGAAGTACAGGCTAACACAGAAGGCCTCTGGCTAATGAAGTTCACAGATGACTGCAAACTAGGAACCGTAGTCAAGTCCCCAAATGATGTGGACATCCTACAGAAGATCCTCACTGAGACAGATGCCTGGTGTCAGAGGCATGGCCTCAAGCTCAATGCCAAAAAGTGCATTGTCATCCCCTTTGGTAAAAACTCTGTACCCATGAACTGCCACATAAATGGCAGTCTACTTAATGCCGAATGTGTGATAAGAGACCTTGGGATCCAGGTGGACAGTAGTCTCTCCTTTGATAATCACAATGCCACAGTAGTCAGGAAATCCTTCTATGTGGCACACCTCATCACAAAAGGGTTCTCATCCAGGAAAAAAGAGGTAAGTGTTCCTTCTACTCGGCAATCATTAGACCCATTATAGAGTACAATGCCACTTTTGGAATGTACCTCACAAGATATCTGCAGTAGCTGGAAAGGCCACAGAAGTACCTCACAAAGAGGATTACTGGCCTCAAACAGATGCCCTACACTGACCATCTCAAAAAACTCCAGCTTTACTCCGTAGCATATCGTCTACTCCGGGGAGATCTCTGCCTAACATATAAATCTATGTTAAACCCAGAGCTGTTGGGCATGCTACACCTAAAGAAATCCCAATCCCTCCGAGCGACACGCTCTAGGGACCTAAACCTTGTCACCACAATAAAGGGGACATGTGGAGGGATAGATTCCTGTCCCAGAGACTTCCTATACTCTGGGACAAGCTACTTATCTATGTCTAGCAAAATTCTTCATTAGCACTCTTCAAGAAAAATCTTGATGAGTGGATGGGAAATAGGCAATACACCCCGGGGGATCACTTCTGTGGCTCTGCTTGACAGGGGCACAGGAAATTAACTTTCTTGAGTGACATAAGCCAGGGAACCTTGTTACCTAGACTTACTTAAGCCCTTGGGCCGATAGCCTAGTACCTACCTATGAACCTATACAAGTATGTTGTAACCAAAAACATCCAAGGTATTGTAGGCAGATGCAATACCAATGTTGAACTGAAGGGCAAACCACACAGTCTGCAAATAACAATGTGAAAATTAACATGCCTGCAAAATTCAGACATCCTGCTGTTGCTTGCTGATCATGAAATGTTTCAAAATAAATACCTATCTGCACAAACATCTGAAAACACAGTATACAAGTATGTTGAAACCAAAAACACACAAAGTACTACAGGCAGATGCAATACCAATGTTGAACTCATGGGCAAACCACATAGTCTACAAATAACATGGATACAGGCTAGTAGTAGGCTAACTGTATTGTGGGCCATTGCAAGCATAGCCAATTATCCCATGTGAGAATCAAACCCTGCACTTTGTGTCCGTAAGGTAAAAACCTTAACCATTATGATAACAATATGAACATTAACACAGAAGATACACATATAGTTTGCAACAAAGGAGCTATGCACAACATATTAATGAAATGAAAACACATCTACTTGCTAAAAGGAGCAGTTAGAACACTACAGATTTACATACATATCCTTCACTGCACCATATGTGTGACAGATATGAAAAACCCAACTGTAATTTAGGTTGTGGCCTACATTTTATATACTATCTTCAGAAAACATAGCTATATGCTAAATGATATTTCAGCATATTTGCATTTCAATCAGACTTTTAAGCACAGATATACTGTGATTATTGCACTTTCCTTACTGATGCATGATGGGTATTCAGGCAGTCTAAGCAATATACATGGTAATGTAAAAATTTGGGACTGTAACAAGGATCAGATGCATTTCATTTAACAAAACAGAAAAATTAAGCAACACACCTCTCTATTTCCACTGCTCCACATGTCTGTGCATCCACTAGATGCACATGGCATGATTCCAGGTTTTGGCCTCATTACCTGAAAAAAGAAACTATGAGTGATGTAGTCCTCAAATAACAGTGATACACATTGCCCAGATCAGGTTCTAAGAAATGTATTTACATTTTACAATGTTGCGCACAGATTTTTATGTCCTTCAACACAATTTAGAGGGCATGAAATTCAAACCTGCAGCTCTAGCATACATCTAACATTGTTACACTGTCGGCCTAGCTAATCTGTCTTAACTAAACAGATCCATTGTGAATACCATAAGCAGACTTGGAATTATAATATCTTCTGGATGGAGAATGGGATGCTACTATGGATCATGAATTAGAATTTCAAAACATGAACATGTGCTGGACATATAGCACTGTGGTTACAACCATTAAATAATGGAAAACTTTTATCCCTCAGACAGTATGACAATGGTACAGTGTCATGTATCACATAACTTCTGTTAAGAGAGACATAAAAGGTGCTGTACTTCAGGGACACAGTAAAGTATGTGGGAGGACTACATGTAAAGATATTCCTTGACAAAGTGCACACCACAAATCAAATGCATACATCACTGTATTTCCCTGTTCTGCATTTTATCGATAACTCTGACCATCTGACTCCCTCAAAAGTTAAGGATGAGGTGGGTGTTGAAGTGAATTTAATAATGAATGACAAAACAACACTTGATAGCACTTCTTTTCAAAATAATATCATATTGAACAGAACTTTTTCAGACAAACAGAAGCCTGGAGCAAGCTTTACTAACATTGCAGTTAAACAGCTACTGTTAACAGACCATCACAGATTATGGATATATTTGTAGGAACTTGACGAGTAACTGAGTTATTTGTAACCATACACAAAATAAAAGTTAATCTCAATAAGCAGTTGTGTAGAGAATATCTGACTATATGTGAAATAAACCAAGATAACAATTTAATGATATGTTGCCTTATGTGGATTTGAACCCACAGCACACCAAAATACAGGCATGATGGCTGGTGTTCTTATAAGATAAGCTAACAATCAGCATATGTCACTCTTGAGCAAGCAGTTTACTACTTGTGTGCTGTTTGTGTTTATCTGTGTTCCTGTGAATAACAGATGAAAATAGAAACTTTTAACACATTGACCATTATAATTTAAAGAAATAACAGCTATCAACACATAACTGAAAACATATGTGTAATCAGTCGGACAGGCATCTCTCTTTGGTTAAGCAAACAGGACTGTAGTAACAATGTTCACTTTATTAGGAGGAATGAAGTAAACAAATTATTTATGAGTTCAGGCATATACAGCTACTGTAGGTGATACTGTTGTACAATAACAGATAACTATGAAATGTGTAGTCATCAGCTGCTAGGTGCTATAGGAGTCAGTGACACACGACTATAGTGAATTTGTGAAATGATGTTGTTATACGTTGGAAAACAGATATATATTTACAAAGTTCAGAATTATGTATACTATAAACATTAGTAAATAAATTAACATCATGGGAATAGAACCCATACTTAAATGGAGAGCAAAAAACACATCTTTTAAATTATCCAGATAATCTGATTGTCAGAGCAGCACCTTAATAGCTATAAAAGCTATGTATATGATATATCTTGGGCATAGCTCTATCTCTAAATTCCATAGGAATGCTCAGGTATATGTGGGACTGTGACACTTACAGTAGGGATCCACTGGCTGTCTCTGTAGCTCTGCAACCCCCTGATTAAGCTCCTCTGCATCATTCCATTGTAGGTCCTTGTAGCAGTGGCAAACCTGCACTCCAACTGGCAGATCTCTGTACATCATCAATGTTCACTCACAATCCGGTTCTAAATGCTGATCATCATAAAGTTCTTTGGTCTGGCACTCATCCGATGCTGCACTCCAGTGTAAATGGTCAGCATTTGGGTGGTTTCCTCCTTGGTCCAGTTGGGTACCCAAACCCATCACAGCTCCTTGCAAATAGCCATGTCAATATTCCAATAGAAAATGAATTATAAATGGAATAATACTCATTGAGATCCCACTCAGTTCTCAGGTAGCAATGGTGTGATCTGAGAATGCAGAAAACTCAATATTTAAAGTGGAACTTATGTTCATGTTATCAGAACATTGGAAGATAATGGGCACGTGCTACACTTGGCACCATTTATCAATACCTATTGGGTACTTGTGCAGACCACCTGCCCTTTACATTGACCTATTGGTTAATGCATCAAATTTTGAGAAGTTACGTGGACGTACACAAATGGGATTCTCAAACCTGGAGTTTTAATGAACCTCATTAATTATGTATGGTACAAATAGTACTTAAAGATGGATTCACACTAGGTGCTCTTACTTTCAGTGATACCTGAGTCATAGGTAGCTGAAAAGGTAAAATGGCAACTGCTAGCATTTCTGTTTTGTGGAATATTACCTCTGTTAACATTATTCATTTTTAAATGCACTTGTTTAGAGTTATTTTTATTGAAAATGTCTGCTTCAAGACAACTGTTTAACTTACTGAAGTGCTGTTTGATTTACCTTTATGCGTACATATATTGCCATTTCCATTAAGGACATGGCATTAATTTCCTATATGCAGTTGTAATAGACAGATTTAGATAACAAAAGTGAGCAGTATATAAATATGGATTTATGGATCATATATATGTCTTACAGGTACCTCCATCCATTCTGAGGTGTAAGTAGAGTAAACTACAGATTCTGACATAATCCATATCTACTATGTTCTTTTACTGTTATGGATATTTATTCATTGGTGGTCCTTAACACACGTCTTACTGGCTCAATATAAAGAGGATCCATATGCTCTGTGGCCTGCTTATGGATACTGAGGTTTTCTGATGCTTTCCGTAACTTGTTCAATTGATAATTTGTATAGTATTTTAAGGTGAAATACATGCAGACTCCTGTGGCATGATGTGGTTGGCTTTAAATCTCCATTCAACAGATATGTAATGTAAGGGGTTTGAATCTCACAGGCAGCCTCTACAGATATCAGCAGTTATGTTGTATGTATGCAGGCATTGTTGCTACTTTGTATATGTCACAGCCAGTGTTTCATAACTATCAGTGAAACTATTCGCAGTCCCCTGCTGCTCAAGGAGCAACTCATTTGTATGCTGAGAAGTGTTGCTTTGTTGGTTAACCTTAGGCTGTGCAAAGTATAGTTACACTATGAAATTGGAGGCAAGACTCTGACATACAGACAAATCAAATGCCAAACAGGTTGACAACACACACATCACTTCCCACACTAAATAACGACTTGACACATAAGCCCATGTATGCATATGTACTCACTAGTAACTTACCAAAATTTATTTATTTTATTTTATTTTACATTTGTTAACCGGGAAAGTCCGACTGGACGGAGGTCCATTTACAGCGGAGTCCCAGGGAGAAAAGCTCCACTAATACAGCTACATGTTTGGAGGTAATATACACAATACTAGATATTATTTATAATACAAGATATACACAATACTAGATATTATTTATAATACAAGATATAAAAAACAATATGAAGAAGTGATTTGTATAAAACTAATGAAAGGACTACATTGTATCAATACAATCATCAGATATATCACATATTATAGCATGATCAGACAAACTTTGCTGATGCAGGACTGAGCATGAGCACAGGAAGGCACTGTATATCAGTTTTGAGGAGAATTTAGTACTGTAGTATAGAGATAGAAAGCAGGATGTAGAGTGGGTCGGAAGTATTTGGGTAGAGCAGGAAGTATTTGGAAAGCCCACAGGCTTTCCAAATGTTGCCTTCAGAAACCTCATATACACACAACAAAGAAAACAATTATCATAAAACATAGTAATACATGCATCAGTGTCTCAACCAACAAGCCCATAAGATGTAACATCGCACACTCCTACATACCAGTCATAGGTGACTCCATAGTGAGACACACAGATGTCCCCCTCACCAGGCTGGATAAGGAGAAGGTTACATTTAGCTGCCTGTCAGGTGCCAGGATCAGTCAGGTCACACAAGTACTCTAGTCACTCAGACGTACGTACCAGTATGGCACCCTCATAATCCATGTAGGTGTGAATGACCTGAGATGTACCTCCCTTGACTATATGAAGAGAGACATAACTGAGCTCTCAGATTATGTGTCACAAGCAGATATGAGCCTAGTCTTGAGCAGACTTCTACCTTCACCAAGAAAGATGCCACAACACAAGCAAAAAAATAATTGACTTTAACTATTGGCTTAATTTCTGCTGTCAGTCCATGGGGATCCAATATCTGTCAGCCAGGGAGGACATGGTCGACAGGTCATGTTGTTTTGCTAGAAATGGTCTATACCTGTCTTCTCTAGGCCTTCTAATACTGACAAAGACATTAACCACCCCTATTGTGCCTTTTTTAAGCAGCATCAAAATAACCAACCTCTTAGCATAACAAAATCTTCTCAAGATAAACTGAAGGTATTGGTACTCAGTGCTAGAAGTCTCAACAAGAAACTGCACTCCTTGGAAACACTCCTCACTTTGGAAGACATTGTCATTTGTGCAGTCACTGAGACATGATTCAAAGCTCCTGAAATCATGCCAGTTGTGCAGGGATACAATTCCTTCCATACATTCATATCACAAATTGAGCAAGAAAGAACTAAAAAAAGAGGTGTATCCATCTTCATAAAAGATAAGTACACCTCAAGACTGGTACAACATTATGACTATCTTGAGCTACTCCATAGCAAAATCCCCTACCACATCATTGCTAGCTATAGGTTCCCCACCATGAACCAAGAAAAGCATACCATGTACCTGGACTTACTGAAGTAACTTACCATGCAGCCCAACACCTTACTCGTGGGTGATTTTAACTATCCTACCATTGACAAATGAACATACATGACCACAAATATGAAGTTTCAAAAGTTCTTGGACTTTGTCAGTGTAAATGATCTGGAACAGCTGGTCAGCAAATCTACAAGGGGCTCAAATATCCTGGACATAATATTCACTAACATGGAGGAGCATTGCACCACCCACCCCTTTTGTGATGATTTTCTTTGAAAGATCAGACCATAAATCAGTCTTTTCTGAAATAATTATAAAGCCAGATACCCCACCAGTCTCAATTTTTTTTAAAAAATGTTTCCAAGACAAATTACTTCCTATTAACTGATGGCATAGGAAATTTCAAAGCTCCCCCAAACCCAGAAACATGGACTCCTATGCAGAGATGTACACCAGCACCATGTGTAACCACTTAAGCAGTTGTACAGACTCAGCTGTACCAGACAGGACTAAAACCAGTTTTGCCATAAAAACAAGCCATCCTGGTGGATCACTGGACTAAACAGGCTATTCAACAAAAGAAATAAACTAATGTCCAAAAATAAGTGGGAAATGGCTCAGCAAAGGAAGAAACCCCTCACTAGTCTAAACAAACACATTAGAGATCTTGTAAAGTACTTCAAAGCAAATTACAAAGCAAAAATATCATTCCCAAGCAAAGGAAATTTACAAGGCATTTTTTAACTACATCCAAAATCTTAAGGGAGTTACCCAGCTGTGTGCAGAGCTGGTTGTGAATGGTACCGACCATATTCAACAAGAGGGAATAGCCACCCTGCTAGCTGACAGATTTGGATCAAACTTCACACCCCTGTCCCCACTGATCATCCCCCAAGGTACACCTGCCACCATTCCTCAGCCTATAATCTCAAGACAGCAAGTCATCTCTATGCTATCCAAGGCCATAAACATGGTATCAATAGGACCAGATAACATCCCAGTTTGCCTTTTAAACAACTTAAAACATGACCTAGTAGACCCACTTGGATCCTTATTTAATCACAGCCTCCAGACAGGCTAAGTTTCAGCAGAATCAAGGACAACAACAGTCATCTCTATTCAGAAATGGGAACCATTAACCAACCCAGGGAATTATAGACCCATAAGCCTGACTACTCTTATCTGCAAGGCCATGGAAAGAATCATTTTGGAACTTATCAGTAAGAACATAGGTAATCTCCAGACTCTGGACCCAACTCAGTTCAGATTTGTTAAGGGGAGATAATGCATGGTAAACCTAGTTGACTTCTTTGAGAAGGTCACCAAGGCCATAGAGGAGGGAAAGACTAAGCATACCTCTTACCTTGACCTAGCCAAGGCATTTGAAACAGTTCCCCATTCAGGTACTATAGAGAGTAATGTGTTTCAGCTTCTCCTGTTAGGGGTTGCCACAGTGGATCACTGGTCTGCAGATTGATTGGCCATGGAGTTTTTACAGTTTCAGGTTTCCAGCCCAGCACGCAACCTTCACAAAAGGCACACTCACACACATGCACTTACACACACCTGCCTGTGTGTCTTTTTAAAACTCACTCAACCACAGGAAGGACATACAGACTCTGCACAGAAGGCACTCCAGCCAAGAATCTGACTGGAAAACCTCAAGCTGTGAGGCAATGACATTAACCTCTGCACCACTGTGGCCAACATTTACTCAAGTACTATACAGAAACTCTCTGCATTGGGAATTAACCCCTATGTCGCCAGGTGGGTAGCCAAATGACTCACTGAAAGGACACTTACTATCAAAGTGGGTGTATTCACCTCTACCAAAAGGATAGTCGCCAGTGGCATACCAAGGGATTCTGTGCTGGATCATCTACTGATCGGAATTTATTTCTCAGAAGTTCAGGCAAATGTGGATGGACTATGGCTGACCAAGTTTGCTGACGACTGCATATTGGATTCAATCATTGAGATGGAGAGACCCGAGAGATTTCTTACCAAGAAAATGCAGAGTACACAAAACAAATCCTAAGCAGAAAGATTGAAAGCCCTATCACTATATTCTGTCTTCTACAGGCTATTAAGGGGCGCTCTGTGTCTGGCTTACAGGGAAGTCTCTGACCCAGCCCTGATGGAAATATTATACCTTCATAAATCAAACTGCATGAGTGTCACTCACTTCAGGGATCTTAACCTAGCCCCTGACATGAACAAATCATACTGGAGAGATAGATACATCTCTCACAGACTACCCCTTCTTTGGAACAATTCATGTGAAGCAGAACCCCTCCCTGACCTTCTTCAAGTGAAACATAGATCAATGGATGGGTAATCATAAAATCACTACTGGGGTGGCAGCTGCATCCCTCATGGTCACAGGTCGTTGGTATTAATTACCATATCATAGGCTCATGTGAACTTTGTTCACCTAGCTATTGATTGTTGGGAAACTCAGGATAAGTATGGCTAGGCTTGTAAAGACTCTTGGGCCATTAACCTAGTAACCTCCTATGAACCTGTGAACCTACAGATTTTTGCATTGCACAGGAATGCATACTGTTTATGCTAAAATAAGCTGTCCATATAATCATCTGCAAAACTGGCTCCCCACAAGAATATGATCATGTGCATATCACTGTCTTTCAAATAGTAAATAGACCTAGGGGCATCAATTTCTCCTCACAGGAAAATGAAGTTATACTACATGCTCCAAGACAACATGGACAGAGACTTCTTGGACATGCTGGGAATACAATATAAAGGAATGAAGTGTGGACCGACATCACCAACATGATTAATGTGGTTGGAGGTTACAATAGATCCCATGAGGTCTTTTGGAGATGTTGCTCTGACATGATCTTTCATGCAGCCAACAGATTGTGATGGTATGAGAGATCAAAGGATGCCACTGGTGGTGGACTACCATTGACACCCCCTGATGATATCACAATATTTCTTGCTTCCCTATATATGGCAAGTGGGGAGCAATGCATACCTGGGGGTGGGTTAGAAACAGGAGATTCAGGCCAAACATGTATGTCTTACTTTGCATGACATGGATGACTATAGAGTAAATCATCACATACTGATGTTGTATGCATATTCATGTAATGCCATTTTGGATTTACAGCAGCAGAACTGAGTTGTGTGCACAGATCCACACAAAGTGATAACACTGATCATAAGTGTAATGGCATGTACTCATACCAGTGCACTACAGACAGAACAATGCAACCAGCATGTGTAATGCTGTTTGTATTTATATTCACAGGTCTGTCTACTTCTGGACAACAGCAGGAAATGGCAGGTTAGTGTCTCCATTAAGTTCTGCTATGACCACTACCTGTAACTGTCTCAGCCTCATGTCATGGCAATGCAATTTTCTGTCATATTGATATTCCCCTAACATTGTACACTACAGGTGCATCCAGTGGGGCACAAGCCATGGAGGTGCAAGTACAAACAGACCATGTATGTTACCACAACACGTTCATAGTTTGCAACAATGTGTAGCAGACCTGTGATAAATGACATTAATGTTACTGTTTTTCTACACAGGGACATTTCGCAGGGACATCTGACCAACAGGTGCAATGTCCGTGTTACTGTGTTGTACATGTCATGCTGTCAGTATTCTGGTGCCTGCATACATGACTGTGTCATCTTTCTCTTTACTTTCTCACTGCAGGATCTGCAGTATAACACACAAACTCACAGCAATGGGAGCCTGTTAGTGATATGCTATTACCAATCTTTCATACATCATTGCTGTTACTCCTTTTGTTGTTGTCCATTAATATTGCACCCCTGTACTCATTTCTAGTTCAGACTGCATCATCATCATATGCACAAGCAAGTGTAATGTCTATGTAAAACATTTTAATGTTTTTGAATGGTTCATGCTGATGATGTGATTAATAATGATGACTTTTTTCCTACAATAGTTGAAGTTCATCCCTCTACTACTCTAGCAGCTTCCCACAAGGACTTGCCAGGTGTGTATTATGATTGTGTTCATCAAATATGTCATGTATGTTGACTACGTAACCTAATTGTCAACTCCCTGTTATGTAGATTTTGTGACCCATACACAGACAAGACCTTATGGTTAAGTTGGTATTATCTGAAACATTGCAGTGAGATACACGTGCCATATGTCCTTAATGATATTCATCATGTGATGTAAGCATGTTGTCCTGATCTGTGTCATTTGTATTTTCTTTTAGCGCAACAGCTATCTATATCCTCTAATATCCCATCAGTGATTATGATGTGGGATCTGATGTGTCTCAGCATGGTAGCAGGGCCCCTGGCACACAGCACACTGACATGGTGATACAGTCCTGTCAAGATGGTGACAGTCATGTGGATGCAGCTGTAGTCTAATGTGGAGGGAAACTTACTGAGCAATTCTGAAAATGAGGGAATATTGGATGGTGAACAGGATGAGGCCTGTGAAAAATAGGCCCATGTTAAGACTGCTGCTGATATTGACAGTTCCCCACAATATATTGACACTGGCCATCACCGTAGGTTCATAGGTTCATAGGAGATTACTAGGCTAATAGCACTAGGGCTCTTACAAGCCTAGCCAAGTACAACCCTTATTCTTTTAAAGGTCTAGCGGTATGGTCTATGTTATAAACAGATTTAAATCAGCATCAACTGCCCCTATCCAAGAGGGATGCAGGTGAAACCTCTGGGGTAAATTTGTGGTTTCCCATCCAATTGTCCTAGTCACGCTTATAGGTTCATAGGAATAAGTATATTTTAGCTGGATTTAACCCCTTAACCAGCTGCATTCGTTATCTAAACTCACAGTCTTACTCTTTGTGCCACAGAAACAGTTGTGCAGCTGGTGTGAATGGGCAGGTGTCAGAGGGTGTCTACTTACTCCTACAGGCAAATGAATATTCCCAGCAATGCCACAGATCTGACCTTCATGCACTTGCCCATTCCACAGATCATGTTGCAAAACAGCTGAGTGTGCTGCGTGAAGGACAGGAGTGCAGACATGGTGAGGAAATGACATCGTTGGCTGATCTGAATGAAAGTATGTTATCAGTGGCATGGTTAGTAGAATCCCTGGCCTTTACAGTACAATAGCAGTGCCATAGTACAAGCAGGGTTCTGCCTGCCCTGACTGTGCTTAGATGGTTGCCACATGGAAAAGGCATGTCCCCTCTCAGCAGAACCTACCTTGCACATCGGGCATCAATATCTATGCTCCACCCTGTACACAGTTCCTTTGTTGACCCATCTGCTGTGGGCCTGGCAGTCACAACCAGACAGTCAAGTCGCAGCCAAGCTCGCTCACCTCCACATGCTGGTGTCACCCCATAAGTGTTCTCTGTGGAGCAACCTGGACCAAGTGTTTTCTTCAGTGGTAGAGGCAAACCAGACAGCAGTGTAAGACATCAGTGTGGACACCCTAGACTGTGTTACAGTAACACAAACAATTGATCCACTCTGTCTGGTAGTGTCAGTCTTACCCTGTGGTGATGATGATTGCTGTGCAGAACATTGACAATGTCATCTGTCTGTGTTTGCTGCCAAGTCTGATGCCACATGCATCCAACAGTTTTAATTAACATAGCTGACTCCATTTATTACATTACTTTATCATGAATGTACTGTAATATTTTTGGCTTGTGACAGTAACATTTCTGCATATGTCCTGTGTGGATTATCTGTTTGCAGCTTTTTATAAGGAGATATAAGAATGTGTTGTACTGATGTGTGCCCCTTGTAGTGTGCCATACACTGATACAACAGTCTGATTCTGTATGCATACCTGTGTTGGTTGTGTCCTGAGTTGATGATCCCTGTTGTGATACATTTTTATATGTTCATGATGTTATATGTTATGTCTATGGTGTTACGTCTGATGCTCAGTATGTACATCTATTGGGTAATTGCCATTAGGTGCAATCTGTGCTGTTGTGGTGGGGCAACACTTGAACATCAGTGTTTAATCTGTGTACTCATGTACGTGTGGCTTGCCATGACTCAAATATGTGGGTCAGGCACTGCCATGTTGCCTGGGCCTGCACTTGTGGTCGCAACTTAAGTTTTCTATGCCTGTGTCTTCTGCCCCTATGCCCTTCTGCTCCTCTGATACCTGTGGGATGTTATCTTCAGACATCTGGGGTTTTGGAGAAGTTCATCCACACCTGCAGCTGGAAGACTGCTATATGCTCTTGTTAGCATGTTATGTAGCATGGCACACACCATTGTCATCTGTGCTGCCTTCTCAGGTTTGTATTGCAGTGCACCCCCAGATGTGTCAAGACATCTGAACCTAGCTTTCAGTACACCAAACACATACTCTAAGGTGTTTCTGGTGTTTTCATGTGCACTTCGGTATGCCTCCTCTGCAGGGCTGGATGATTCACAGTATGGGGTCATTAGCCATGGCTCAAGTGGATAACCACAGTCACTTGATCTGGGGATTAAACTCACATTTTGTCAGCATGGATGTTGTTGGGAGGGATGTCCTTAGCTTACATCCTAGCTGTTTTACTTACTTACCCAGTAGTAGTCCCTGGGGCATTTCACCATGTTGGGATGTAGCCCTCAGTCTACTTTCCCTCCATATGGCAGCATCATGGACACTTCCAGGGTGTGTTGCCATGAGGTTTCTTATGCTGCCATCTACTGCACACACAGCCTAGCAGTTCAGAGTTAGGCAGCCCTTTCTGTTTGTGTTTCATTCCGCTTCAGGATGTATTGGTGTCTTGATAGGGATATGCTTACAATCTATTGAACCAAGTACATGAGAGAAGTTTGCAATGATGTAAAACTGGTGCATTACAGTTCTCTCCTCCATAAGGGTGGATGGAAACTGGATGTAGTCATCCACATTGCTGTACATTGCAGCCAGGAATTGTGCCAGGATATGACTGGCAGCTGTCTGTGGCACTCCCAGAGCAACCACCACCTATATCTGGAATGTTCCAGATGTGAGTATACCCAGGGTGAGACACACTTTGGTTTCAAGGTGGATGGAATTTCCTCTAAGGGTATGCACAGATGTGTGGGGCACACATGTTACAGACAGTCTGCACCAGCTTTCTGTCAAGTCAGTACATGTCGATTATTTGTTGGTCTGACAACTGGTTTAGTTACAGCTTTGCTCTGACTCTAACTGGCTGCCTTCTACAATGCACAGCCACATCCTCATTTATAGCTTGTATCATTGCAACCTGTTGCAGTTCATTAACTACAGGTTGCGTTTTTCTTTTCTTTGTTTTTTTTTTTTTTGTATTGTTACTGAATACATCAGATTCCATAGTAGTAGCTTCCATTCTTTGATGGCGGTATAGCATACACTGAGGAATTCAGAAACAGAGTAGGAATTGCAGTTTGTTGTCTTTAAGTTGCATTGGATGCATGCTATGTGTTTTGGAATCAGACAAGCATGTGCAGAATCTGTAATTATCCAACACTGAATAGCTAAGTATTTGGTATTTGGAGTGCTTTCAGCAAGTTTTCTGAAATCGCATCTGCAGCTGATGTGCTGAAGTCTTCCTTTCACGTGCTGTGTTGTCTGCAAATAGCTTCTGCAAGCTTTATGGAATCCAACCCAGTATGTTGGTATACTTCTCACCTGTCCAGAATTTCACAGAATATCCATATATTTTCACATTTTGGTCTGTACCTCATAAAGATCTGTGTTTTTTTTGCAAACCTTTGAGGATTGAAATCTCTAAACAGTGACATCCATTTGAGTTTTGGAGTTCATATCCTTCATAAAAGGCATGCTAACACAAATCCTGTTATTCAAGCAACTTTCTTCATTGATAAGAACAATATTTAAAAACACTGTCCCTAATTTTAGGCCTTTGTCCTCCCATTATTTTTGGCTTTGTCCTGAATTCTTGTGTTAAGAGGTTAAGAGCTATGTATGTTGCTGTTCAAAAAAAGTACTATGTTTACTGCATAGTGGAATAATTTAGTAAGCTAGAAAAAAACTGCTACAGATTACAGGTGGCCTAATGGCTAAGGTGTTTGCCTTACAAACGCAAGGTGTAGAGTTTCAACCTTGCAAGGAATAATTTGCTAGGGTTGCAAGGGTAGTTAGACTAGTACAAACTTATATTTCCATTACTTATTCCTATTAAAAAAGGCAGAAAAAAAAGTAGCTTGAAAACTGAGATTACACTGCAAACCAGGGATGAATGTGGATGCTTACAACTGGAAGCCTCCCTGGTCATAAAGAAGTCTAGGTTTCCCAGCAGTTTAAAAATAAAATTATTTTTTTTTCTTCATATTTATACAGTTTCTGTAAGCAAGAACCATTACATAGTACAAGTGGAACACTAAGAGATGGACTATCAGCCAAAGGTACATTTTGTATTATACTTGTAAGCTTTGTACATATTTAAGATAGCACATTTACACTTACACATTTTTAAAAAGTTTACCACATTGTTTATTGGGTATGCAAATGGATATAAGCCAATGAAGTTAGAATGCAAAACATAAACAAAAGTCAGAAACTGCACAGATTTCTTCCTAAATAAATTTTCGTTTGTAAATAGAAAAGACAAGTACATATTTATCCGCATAGTTTTTGTGAAAGTATAATGTTGCATGATAACAGAACTTTGGTTGCATCTATGCACTTAGATGCTAATTTGTGTTTTTGGCAGCTTAATAATATTTATTTGTGGAAATGAACTGATTTTCTTTTTTTCATTTTTTCATTATGTGTTGTCTTGCATACCTATATGAAATGGTGAGCATATTAGCACATACTACCTATTGCAACAATTTCCATTGCAAACCATCCTGTAGTTTTCATTTAAGTATTGCTTTTAGACAGTTGGTTATTCATGTTATAACTCAATGGAAGGTAAATGTAGTCTGTTGCTGTTTGCAACTAACTGAGGTTGGACAGTCTGGTATTAATTTCATGCATGCAATAAACACAGATTCATAAAAATATCACTGGCATTGCTATTTGGACAATGCTGCAGTATCCAGTAGAAAAATGATATAATGGGATTCAGAAACATAATGAACCCCCAGTGAGAAGCTGCTTTGTGTCTCTGAACACTGTGCAGTGACAGGTAACCATGGTAGTGCTCTCCCTATCAGCCTATGCAATGCAGTTGCTCAGGCATCTACAGACACACACACACATGCACAAGGACACAAATACACACACACACACACACACACACACACGCACACACACACACACACACACACACACACACACACACACACACACACACACATTCACACAAGCAAACAAGCATACACAAAATACACACACTCACACACACACACACACACACACACACACACACACACACACACACACACACACACACACACACACACACACACACACACACACACACACACACACACACACATGCCCACACACTAACACTTCCCTCGCTATTCTTTGAAGTTTGATGAAAGTGTAAACAGTAGACATTATTGTATCCTGAGACTTGAATTTATACAGAAAATTATGTTTCTTCCATTATTTATCCCATGCTGCACAGTGAATGTGTAAAATATAGGATTATGAATGGGTTGCCAATCATAACCAGCTTATTATATGTTCAGGACGGATACCAAGAAATTAATCTAAACAGCGAAGCTTGAGAGGGGAACTGAGTATCCATGTCAAGAACACATAATAATGGGTTATGATAGGAGACCGAATCATATTTCTTTGCAGTGCATGGAGCTTTATCTGGTTCCATGTACTACCTGTTAAGGGGAAAAAAAATTGCAAAGTGGTTTGCTGGCTTCCAAAGCCATAAAGCGCTTAGCAAGCACTGTCAGAAGATGGTGTAAGAGATTCTGCTATGTTAGAAAAAGTTAGCTACACATTACTGGCACAGACAGTAGGCAAAAACAAAAGTGCTTGTTATTCAGTCACTGTCATTTGTTAGTCAGTACTGGCAGGTTTAACTGCCTAGTGTGATACACGGTCTTCACAACTTAAGCACAGGGGTGCTTAACAATTATTAAGATCATATCTTACATTACAAAAGCTATTAACTGATTTTTTGTTTAATATCAGAGTGTAATCACCATGCGACATGCACTATAATATTATTAGTCTTACTGTAGGGCTTTGTGATATGCACAGTCATGAACTGCTGATTTCTGCTTTATGAATCATATATCTGGGATTGATGCTGTCTCATTGTTTAACACATCTCTTTTGTTTCCCACCATTCCAGTGAACTTATGCCTATCACCTAAATGATTATCAGTTTTTCATATGTATTGGCCTCAGTAATCACTGCAATTCAGCACTGTTTCTGGGAATGCCTGATGTCAAAAGAGTGGAAACGATTTGCAAAGCAAGAAGACAGCACAGTTGGTAGAGACAAAGCGTTCTTTCATCCAATTGTATTCCACTGGCTTAGCCAAAATATTTGTATTGTACAGGGATGGCTTATCATGGACGCATATCTCACCTTGCTGTTAAAAAAGAACATTCATGTAAAAATGTGGTCACCAATGTTGTTATATAAAGTGTGCAGCACTTTTCATATGTTGAGATCTATAATTTCAGTCCCAGTTATGTTTAATCATCCCTAATTAAAATTTTCTTATGCAGAAACGTTTGCATCTGCAACAGTTTTACACTGCAGAATACACATTTTTTTCAAAGCAACCTACAGTTTTTGCTCTTTGCTCAACTGGAGTACAACATATATTTGCAAACATAGCTAGAAAACAAATTCTGTTGTACTTTGAAAACTTAACAACACATTTTAAATAAAATATCTTTAAGCAGCTTTTTAAATATACTAAACTACTTCTCCTGTTTGACAACTGCTTTTCAGAAGTAAAAGCCATTACCAAAGAGCTCAAGCTGACTAAGTTTGCAGATGACTGCAAGCTAGGCGTAGTTATTGAATCTCCAAATGACTTAGTCATCCTGCAGAAAGGTTTGTTCTAAATAAATAATGGGTGCCGAAATCATGGAGTGAAACTAAATGCCAAAAAACACATTATTGTGTCTTTTGGGAAGTCATCTACCCCAGGGAGCTACCACATTGACAATACACTCCTAAGAGTTGACCTAGTTCAGGATTTGGGAACTTATGTGGACAGTGATCTAACAGTTGATCAACATGTGTCCATTATTGTAAGAAAGTCCTTCTATATTGTCCATCTTATAAACAAAGGGATTGTGTCAAAATCTGAGGGTGTCATTGCCTCTCTTTACTCAGCTGTCATTAGGCCAGTCATTGATTAGAATGCCCCCTTTGGCATGCATCTGTCCAGACACATGCTGCAACAGGAACACCCACAGAAATTCCTTACTAAAAAGATAAATGGCTTAAACAACATCTCCTGCATGGAGTGACTCAAAGCCCTGTCACTATACTTGGCATCCTACAGACTGTTAACAGGTGACATGTGCCTGGCATATAAGAAATCCTCCATCCCAATACTGATGGATGTCTTGCAAATCAGCAAGTCAAATGCATCTAAAATCCTTGGCTAGGTATCTAAACCTCTTCTGCAACATCAACTGAATGGTTTGGAGGGACAGGTATATCTAGCAGATGATACTTCTGCTCTGAAACAGACCCCCTATCCACATAAAACAAAGTTCATCCATGTCTGTTTTTAAGCACAACTTGAATCTATGGATGGAAACAGAATATTCACCCCAGGACTCCCCCATGTACTACTAATGGACAGAAGCAGCTCCTAAATGCATTATCCCATGCACGGGTCTCCTGAAATTATGTATGTATGATCTCAGCCATTCTCATTAAGGGGTAATATCTAATTACTGACCATGGGGTGAGTAAGGTCAATCTGCAAGCAAATGGGATAGGTTAATAAGAGCACAAAAATGGAAAATGTCTAGTCTTAAAATGACCTGCAATGGCAGCTAGCCTAGTGCTTACCTATGAAACTATGTACTTCCACAGTATCATGACAGTAAATTTTCAAATCTAGTATTGCATTCCATTGCATTCAAATGTTACACTCTTCATTAATTTTTCTCTAACAATATCTTTAAGGGCCAGGACATTGATGGCTCTGCAGAAGTTTCTGGTGTAATGGGTGACATGGTCAAGTGACAATAAGGGTATAGCAGCAATAGACAGGAAAGACATGGGGATGGGATTTACTAAACAGAACACAATACTGGTAGGAAGGTGGGGCCAAAACAGCTAGTAGGGAGGGTTAGAGAAGAGGGGTTGTAAGATTGGGGAAGTCAGGTCATTGCACTTTCCTACAAAGAGAGCAAAGAAGATTGCAGAATTTGAAACTGTAAGTGAGTGGTTGGGCAAACTGTGGCCTTGCAACATCATTGCTGCAGGTGCTCACTAAAACGAGGAAGGGAGTGGCTTAGTGTTCAAGGCTTCTGAGGGCCAATCCATTGCAGACAGTTTTAACAAATGAAAGTGAGAGAGAGAGAGACAGCAAGAGACCAAAGTACATGAAGAAGGTAAGGAAGCAAACATCTTTTAGTTAACCAAAGATTTTTTTTTGTTTTCTTGTTTATTTGTTTATTGTTTGTTAACTGGGAAAGTGGGTTGGTCCATGAACCATTTTCAGCCATGACCTAAGCCATGACAGCAAAAGTGTATATCTATATCTATATATTTATATCTATATCTATATCTACAGATTGACAGATGGACAGATACTTTGGTTTAGCTAGGAAACCATCATGTTTTGCAAGGTGGAAGGAAACTGAAGTATATAGAGAAAACCCATTTGAGAATAGGAGAGTACATAAGCTGCACACAGGCAGTGATGGGAGATCAGTGCTTATCCCACTATCCTGGTATTATGAGTCATAGATCGAGCAAGGATGGATAGTTCATGTACTGAACAGTATGCCCAAATTGCTTTAGGATCTCCAGGGCTCACCATTTTGTCTGCTGCCTGTACTGTGTCTCACTTTAGTAGTAACAGTGTAGATAGCTATAGATAATAGCTTCAGGAGAAGTAGATATTAAGCAAGCTGAAGAAAAATTTGAAAATGTGGCTTGTAGTTAGCACTTAATTAAAAACAAAGGGAGATGCTTAGAGATTTTCTTCTAGAACTGCACTGTGGAGATTGCAGCACAAGGGGATTCTAAAAGTTAAATGTGTACAAAATAAATAGAGATAATATACACACATACATAGAAATACTAATGATGATGATAATAATAATAATAATAATAATAATCATCATCATCATCATCATCATCAATCCTCATTATAAAATGAAGATTATGATCAGGTCACAAATGAAAACCAGGATGTAGTGAATGGAATGTAGTGATTACGCTCCTTTAGCTGGAGAAAGACAAATCAGTTAGACACTTCTATAGTGTGAGACACAATCTTAACCAAATGTTAAGCACCCCTGCTTTAGTTGTTAAGATCGGATATTGCACTAGGCAGTTAAATCTGTCAATAGTGACTAACAAATGACAGCGGCAGAACAAACACCAAATGTCTGCCTGCTGTCTGTGCTGGTAATGTTTCCCTGATGTTGTAACATAAGAGAGTGCATTAGTGCCTTCCTGACAGTACTCGCCAAGTTCTTCTGAAATTAGTAGTACATTGAGTGGATAAAGCTCCATGAACTACAAAGATTTATGACTGGGTCTTCAATCATAACCCTTTATTACATGTTTTCAACATGGATGCCAAGATCACTTCTCAAGCTTCACTCAAGGTGAATTTCTTGGTCTCCATGTCTCAAACACAAATGTAGTTATGATCGGTGACTTACTTATAATCCTCCATGTTCTGTTCCACTTCAACAGTGATGCTAGAGTGGGGAATCTTGACATCTATATTGAGAATACATGACTTATATGGTTATGATGAGAAAGATCTAATCATAATTCTTTGTAGTATGTGGAGCTTTACCTGTTCCCATGTAATACAAAAGTTAGAAAAAAAAGACGAATGTAATATCAGCAAGTGTTTTACAGCTTAGAAAGCCATAACAGACTAGCTGTTGCACACAGAAAGTAGCCAGCCAAGAACAGCATTATGGAAAGTGGCAAACACTTTACTCAGACATACAACAAAAAAGTTTGAATAAAGAATTTAAATTGGTTTAATGGCTTCCAGATGCTCTCTTGCTGTGGCCATTGAACACTGTTAAGCATGAGACTTTTGGATGGGTAACTTCAAATTCACCTTGGAGTAGGAGAAACATGTAAATGTCCCAAGATATCCTTGTTCAGATGGGTGAAATTATAAGGGCTAGAAACTACCATGGGAATGTAAGGCTAGGTTTCTTCCAATACATATATATAATTTTCCCAGTAAGTATTATGAACCTATGAACAGCACTGAAGGGGTGTTTAACAATTGTTTTATTCAGCATTTCATTTATTTTGTTTATTCAGCACTTTTTTGAAAATGTTTTAATTGATTCAATTGTTTTAATTGATATGTGGGCGACGTTGGTTTTGTGTTATTTAATTTTATTGTTACTTACATTATTTGATGCTGCGCTTTCGCTTTTGAAAAGCGCTCTCAAACTTTTTTACGTTTAAGATTTTTAACAGCTTAGTCTTCCTAGGGCTGTTTTGTTTGTGAGAGAGCAGCAGCGCGTTTTGGAATTGCTGCTACTGTTTGGTGTACTTTGTGGATCCAATTCGCATTTTTCTGGTGTAACAATTGTTAAGCCATTTCTTTACTTCAGAAAGGTGCTTAACAAGGCTGTATTTTCACTGATATTGGAGTGTTGTTGTTTTGATGAGCCATGCACTGCAACAGACAAAATAATGTAAACAAGGTATGGAATAGACTGCCTATGCTGTATGCAGTTCATCTCAGTTCTGGATGCCTAGCACATACATAGTCATTCAGTTTCCTCCCTCCCAGTAGATGTTTATGGTGCATATTGGCAGAGTATAATGTGTTTCAGTGTTTAGCATGTTTTCATAATTCAAACTTATCCATTTATTTGATATGATTACTGAAGTGATAGAAAACAATAATTTAGAAGTATGCATCTCAGATTACTTTGGCGACATGCTGGTTAATATGCTATAATGCTATATTCTTAGTGTAAGTTATAATGAACTGAGATTAGCTCCATTTGCAGCCAGGATCTGAATCTTGGGACTGTGTGTGTGTGTGTGTGTATGTGTGTGTGTGTGTGTGTGTGTGTGTGTGTGTGTGTGTGTGTGTGTTGCTGTGTGTGTGTGTGTGTTGCTGTGTGCATACACACATGTGTGTATGTGTCTGTCTGAAGTGGCCAGAAGGCTTTGTAGTTGGCAGTGCTTGAGAGGGATCATAATAAGTTGGCTAAAACAGTTATTATTAGAATGATGCAATATTGGGGGGTTAAAAGGGGTAAATATATATGGAAGTGCAAAAATGTATAAACACTGTAAAAGATGGTGAAGAAGAAGAGAGCAGTAAAAGCAACACACTTACAAGACAGGTGACAGGAAGGAGTTTAACAAACTAAGTCCAATGCTGACCAGTAAGGCAAACAGGTAAGTACTACTAGTCACTGTGTAGTCATCGTGATTAGCAGGTAAGGACTACTAGTCATTCTGGAGCCTTTCTGACTAGCAGGTAAGGGCTACTAGTCATTTTGGAGACATTGTGACTAGCAGCTAAGGACTACTAGTTATTTTGGAGATATTATGACTAGCAGGTAAGGACTACTGGTCACCTTGGGGTCATTGAGACTAGCAGCTAAGGACTACTAGTCATTGTGGAGCCATTGTGACTAGCAGGTGACTACTACAAGTCACTAAGGAGCCATTGTGACTAGAAAGTAAATAGTACTACTCACTGTGGCGCCATTGTCACTAGCATGATGCAAACAAATGAAGAAAGTGCTAAAGTTTTTAGGGATACTGATTTCATATGAAGTGAGTGGTTAATGATGATGATGTTATCTGTAGAAATCAGGGTGGGAGACTGAGATAGCAGACGCAAAGGTGAAGGGATGAAGGGTGGGGTAGGAAAGGTGAGGTGGTGCATGGTGAGCACAGCAGGCACACATCATTTGAATGACATGTGTACTGTGAAGATCCCCAATATAAGGAGAATGCCTGTACTGCTGGCTTATAAAATGCTCTTGGCCTTCAGCCTCCTGCAGACATCTTCAGCAGTGCACTTACCTAAGTATAACAGTGCTTCACTATTATTAATGGTGTAGCTTGGCACAGTGTGTTTACTCAGCCAGTATACAGTATTTATTAGCACTTCCCAGAAAGATTAGGGTTACAGAAGTTAAACGTTGCCTGCAATTGTCTTGGTTCTTGTAACACAATGCTTTACACATCATGGTTAAAAATATATGAATATAACCTTTATTGACTGTTTATTTTAGTAGAGGTGCAGCAGCTGAAAATGGTACCTTTTTCTTAAGAGGTTAGGGGGCAGAATTTGGAAACGTGCACTTTTTTAAAGGAAACTGACAGTGAAAGAACAATAAAATAAAGATCTAGTGCAAAATGTCAGTTTTTAATTACACTCCAAACTACAATATTTTATAAGTATTATTTGCTACTTCAATATTTGCTTTTTCTTTCCTCCGCTGAAGTACTTGGTCTATCTGCACAAACAGCTGCAAAACAACCTTTAATAAACGTTTTTTTTTAATCTTGAAAATCTAACTAAAATATGTTTAAACAGCTCTTTAAATAAACATACAAAATAACTACTTTTATAGGTTTTGCGTTAATGTTTAATACCACGTTCTTACATTTAAGACATTTCTTTCATTAACTCGTACAAAATGAAGGTTTGAAGAAAAAATTGGCGCACAGGTATTAATGCAGTACCACAACATTGCCCTTGGGTATTACTTTTTCTTGTGGTTGTAAGCAAAGGCACTAATTATGTTTTCGTCTGGCTCAGGTAGATGTTATCTTACACGTCCTCGATATTTTCACAATCATCTAAGAAGCTACAGATTCAAGTGAAGTGCGACTTTTGAGAAATAATTATAGGGGGGTGACGCCTGCAACTTTTTTTCCTTCCTAAATGTACTGAGGGGCATGTGTTTTGACGTCAAAGTCAGCTGGTCAAGAACTTTTAAAAAGCTCTTAACACCAGCTTCAAGTTACAAAAAAAGTTTTGCATCTTCCTCACTTTGGAAAAGGAGAGGTTTAAAGACAAGTTTCGGACTGTGGGCGTAGTTAATATTTTAACAACCATACTTAGCATTTCAGACGCACTGGATCTGCAGCTAACAGAAGTAAGTTTGTACCCTTTAAACTATT
Source organism: Protopterus annectens (assembly GCF_019279795.1). NCBI lineage: Eukaryota > Metazoa > Chordata > Ceratodontiformes > Protopteridae > Protopterus > Protopterus annectens. The sequence goes on along the minus strand of NC_056726.1, from coordinate 277,591,171 downwards.
TGTATAGCTTTCCTGGACTTTTTATTTGCCATCATTGGGGAAAGGGATGATAATTGTGTATTAGTATTCAGAATGAGCTGCCAATGACAAACTAAGGAGTTTGCAGAGAGATAATGAAGCAGTTACTAGTGATAAAACTGACTAGAGTTAAGCAGTGTGGATGTTTACAAAATGATGTCAACTACCCGAAGTGGCCATTTATTCCCAAGTATACAAAGTGCCTGGAGAATGCACGGATGAATAAGGAAAATGTCTCTGTGAACAGCTGAGCTAGGCTATTTGTCTTTAGAAATTAACCACGGGTCTTTGTTGTTGTCTTCTGTTTTAATCCCAAATCTCTTCGCACTATACAGTCTGTCTTAAACCTCAGACATTCCTTGTGTGATATGAAAGCACTGGTACATCAACAACTTGTTTTTAAATAAAGAACATTCAGAGAAGCATCGTGTGTGTGTGGGTGTGTGTTTGTGTGTTTAAATCTACCTACCTCACACTCTATGTTAATTTACATAGATAGGTATACGAGAAATAATAAAACAAGATCAAGAGAAATAAATATGCTTTCAGGTGTCAGAAACATTAATCTATGGAAAACGGTGAAGCGTGCGGAACTCAATGACAACGTATAGCTCATTACAGAAAAGTAGAACATGGTGTTAAAGAAAGTTGCTGTATGTACTGAGTGGGAACCGAAACACGTTTTCAGCTGGGTGGCTAGTGCAGTATGTTGTTTGGCTTCCAGTGCGTGCTACAATAACTTAACAGGAGGTGGCTCCAGACGTGAAGGTAAAGATGGCTGGAGTACCTTCAAAAGGTGATTCTTGCTTGGAAATCATACCTCTCAAGTGAACCGTATGAGGGGAGAACATTCTTCATTTTAAGTTTTAAGAAGTCCATGTTCCTCGTAGTTCCACACTGAAGGGATCTGTCATGTATTCAGAGTTAAATATTTTAACAGCTGTCTATGATAAATAATGCCCAATAATATTAATTAATCCAAATGAGATTTATGAGTATAAAGTAACAGAGGTTAAATATCCTGTGAGTGTTCTAGATGAAGTTGATAGTAAGTATTCCGGTCCACGTATTGCCCATAAGTGCCACATTATAATAAGAGACGGAGGTAGTGGCCCACGTTTTGGAGATGGAAGCTTGACAGCTATGCTTGGAAATATTAAACTCTGTCTTTACTACATTCACTTATTACCTTTCAGATTTGGACGGTTTTATAGCAATCGGATTATAGGAAACTTTCCTCAGGGGAGTAATGCCTGCATGGATTACATGGCTATCCCACTTCTTCTTTCGGCTTTTCCAGGTTAGGGGCCGCCATAGCGGATCACCTGTCCGCTCATGATTGGCAGTGGAGTTTTACGGTGTTGAGTTGCCAGCCCGGCGTCCAACCTTCCATAGAAGGCACACACACAGCTGTGGGCCAATTCAGAGTGTCCAATCCACCTACAGCATGTCTTTGGGAGAAAACCCACGCAACCACAGGGAGGACAGGCAGACTCCGCACAGAAGGCACCCTAGGCGAGGATCGAACCAGAGAACCTCTTGCTGTGAGGCGGCAACGCTAACCGCTGAATCATCGGATTCCACCGCGGCCGCCCTAGATGGCTATCCCACTGCACCCCCTTAAACGTGCTCCTGGGGTACACAGCATCGGGAACGTGCTCAGCTGTGTTTTTAGCATGGTAATACTCATATTGGAGTCCGTTCACTCCTTGTAAAAAAGTGCGTGTGTGTGTGTGTGTGTGTGGGGGTCCAGTTGGAAACGTGCATTGTACTTACTGACCGACGCGGTTCTGACTCTTATTTAAAGTTCTGTTCTGCTCCAATTACTGACAAAGGACTGAGCCTTGACTGCACATCAAGCTCTTACATCAACATCTCGTACAGCACAAAGACCAGCTGTGCTCAACCACAGTACCAGTGGACAGCACCTTGAAAAACTAACATAAAACTAACATTTATTGTGATGGACTGTCAGAGGCAGATATACTATCTGTCGCCACCTGAGAAGAAGCTGCTTGCAATCCTGAACAGGACTGGTTGCAGCTGTAGATGTCGACTGAAGGCAAGAGCAAACTTTGACAACTGTACACCTAACTTCTTCGCTCAGCAGTGAAATTAGCACATTGAAAAAAGAGATTAAAATGTCCAATAAACAACAGATAAAATAAATACGTGTAATGAAAAATCGGAAGCTGAAATGATTGTCTTCGTTATTTTAGCCCTCAACAAAATTAATATTATATTACTACCACCACAACTTACATAAACATATGATTATTATTTGAAATAATTTCAGCAGCGTCCCCCTCGGTGAGCTACTTTCGAAATCTTTACAGGTGTCATTCAAGCTATTCACCTCTAATAAGTAAGGTTGGTGTTTTTAACATGCTGAAACTTGTTAGCGGGTTCCTGCTTGTGGCAGCCTGCAGGTTTTAGACTTACAGACAGGAGCTAATAAAATTTACACACCTCTTCAAGAGAAATGATATATGCTGTGACAGATGAATCACGTAAGTTGCTAACAGCACATTCCACTTCAGCGTAATAAATACCGCTAATACTTTGGCTATATTTTATGGTTTGAGACTATGCGCGCGCGCAAATATGTACACGCGCTCTCACACACACACACACACACACACACACACACACTTGGTACTAAACGGAGAAACAGGGTTTGTGCTTCCACAAGCTTAGTATAGGAACCAGCTGTCTCTTGTCTCCGCGGCCATTCGAGTTACTGCTTACACTATGTCGAAACAAATGAGTTACTGCATGCTACAAAACATGCACAGTTCTTAGGGCCACTATTTTAGGCAGGATTTAACAGAGCTGAGATGCAGTACCTAGTTATAACAGGACACTCCCCTCCCCATTTTTAGTAAGAATACTCCTATAACTTCAGAGATGGACTTTTCTTAAAGATTTATCATTGACATATTTTCTGCAATAATAATAAGGGGGATTAAATTAAAGAAGTAGAATGCAAAGAGATATGCATTACTCATCTATTTAATACACAGTATGACATGAGCATGTTCAGATGGATACTGACTTATTCACTACATGTTAGAAATTATGTGACACAAGATGTTGTTCATTACATGCTTTGTGTGTTTGGCAGGCAAGAAGCAGCACATCTTTTTTTTCACCCACAAACTTTGAATATGTAGACGCAATACCTTGCATATTAGACTGTATTATTGTGGTTATTAATATGCACTAAAAGTATAATCCTGTTTATTATTTTTAATTCTCATTAAAATAAGTTACACAACATGAAACACTGCAATCAGTAATTAGTGATTACTTTTTGCCACCAAATCTGCAGATTTTTTACTGCCCGGTAGTTGAATATATTCCATGCATTAAAAAATATATATATTTTTTCGAAAGTAATAGTCAATCTGATCAGCTGAATGACAGATTACAAGATTGTTTGCATGTATTTATATTAGAAAATTGATTACAAGAATATAATTAGCAACAGACTGAATTAGAAAAATAAGTCTAAATAAGTGTTGCAACCACAGAATACCTCATTTTATGCATCCAGGAGATAAAAAAGACAGGGAAGAGGAATGATGTGACTGTTTACTATTTTGCCAGAAAAACAAAACAAAAAAACAACTCCGCTATTAGAAGAGAGTGCTTGTATGGGTCAGTATCACTTCCACGGTAGGAACGTCAATTCCCAATGCAAGTGGAAGAAAAAAAGCACAGTGGGTGAACTCAAAATATCCACAGAACATTCTTTAGCAATGCCTTAAGTTAAGGAATAGTTACAACCCAAATAGCAAGCAAAGCGTATGATTTTGTTACAGACAGTGTAAACAGGCTGGCAGGCTGGGCAAAGTGGATTGGTTACCACCTCTCTCTCTTCTTGTGGGAATATAGTTCACTGTAATAGGTAAGCACCAAAAGTTGCTCTTCAGTCAAGAACTTAACTTTTGCTTATCTTCTTTTTCATTATCTTTTAAAGTGCCAAACTTGTCTGATACGATGCTTTTTGTAAAAATTGCATTAGATAAATATTTAACTTAAGACACATAGTTTCAAACTACTTAATAAATATATAAATACTTGTACTCAATATTTCAGGCCATTTTATAGTTTAGTAAAATAGTTTAATATTCTTGATGAATATCAATAACAGTGGGATTAATAAATATTGAAATGACAATTTTCTGACAATAGTAAACTGTAATAAATGCCCATGTTCTTCTAAAACAGATGCTTAAATAGATTGCAAAATATGCAATCACCACTTAAGTACACAAGTAAGTAAGTAAAACTCAATGAACGGTATCAGGGCTGTATGACATTTTACATAGTTGCAGTCTGAGCAATAATGTCTGATTTTCACTGCTGTCTTTCTACAAGTAGGTGGCATGTTCACAGAGTTCACCTAATTAAAAAGTATTACCAAGAATACTGCATAACAATGTGTTGTTACTTTTCAAACGTAGGTGCTGGTTTCTTTTTAATTAAGTAGGCTTAGCATACTAATAGCAGATGCCACACAACAACATTAGTATGCTTAGGGACTAACAGATTCAGCACATTTTTTGTCATCTCAGCATTTCCCATCTGAGGAACTTACCATTTAGCTGGCAGTCAGTGCAAGTTGTCTGCTTGTTCAGAATGTCAGAATTTGTACAACTTGCACAGCTATACTGACCTAAGGCATCTATCTACTCTGTCTATTGGCTGGATTCATTGACAGTACGACTGGAAAGCCAATCCAGAAGTGGACAATTGTGTAGGCAGTGGATAGCTATCCTTCCATGGAAGTTGATTAAGAGACTTCTATGCTGCAAAGTTTGCCTTCTGGTATAGATCATACGCTAGTTCTGAACAAGTGATAACTTTTGTCATAAAAGTGCACATGGCTGGGTGTGACCTTGCAGGCATCTTGAAGCTAGCTATTCGATGTGCAAAGGTTTTTTAATGTAGACTGCACTAGGTCCAGTCCCTCCATACTCAGTCATGGGAACAGGATCTTTTAAAATTGAAACTCACCCTGATGTTGGAGCACTGAGGTGACTCCATGTCATTTAATTGCCAATATAGGCTCTACAATGCAGCTTCTGAAACTGTGGGGCTGGCAAATGCCATTTGAATGAGCTAACCTAGGGAGGGATATGCTTAGCTCCTGGGGAAAGGCTCATGTTAGTCCAGAAACACAAGTAGCTGTTTTATAAACTCTTTCTAGGATGGTCCATTAAAAGGTATTAAACTAATCCTGTGCTCCAGTGTTTTCTGTTAGGAAACCAGAATGGTATTTATGCTCTTTTTCTGCATAGCCTGATATGACTTTTCAGAAAGTCAGCAGGTCAGTGGCTTACGACTCTTCCCCAAGATATACGTAAAAACCTTTAGTTAGGTGGCAAACCCAGTTATCACCCAAGAGGATTACAAAGGTTCTGCACATATGGCTGAAGAATGAATAGGTTACAAAAGGGGAGGTCTGTGGGTCAGACAGTGTGAGATCAGATGAGAGACGGGGATAAAAATATCACAATAAATAAAGATGCTGCTCAAAGGAGCATAGTTGGTTTAAAATTGTTAGCGCTAAATGCTGTGTGAACTGCTTTTCAGAAAATGCTACAGCCAGGTATCTATGAATTAGTAAGGAGAAAATTATAAATGGTTTTCCTGTAGTTACCAGGAAATGGAAATATTCTAGTTTACTAAACATCGATGGACTGATACTGATTACTTTAATTATGTAATATATCTAGCTGATTTACAGAGTTAAAACTATGCAAGCCAATAGAAGGTGCTGCTTGTCTTTTAATCAAAGTTTGTTTAATTTTCAGGGGAAAGGTAACATACATAGTAGGAAGACAAGTACAAGTGTCTGGTTTGTAAAAAAAGTATTAGATCTATGAAAGTGCAATCCTGCAAAGTCTTATTTAAATCCACACAACAATGGAGAAACTCTAAAACTATGGACCTTATTTAAATATGTCAAGTTGATTTTTTATGTTTTCAGAACATTGTATGAAATTTAAAGTTAAGTTAGTATACTGCTTTATGGTTATGTTACTGGAATTTTAAATATCCGATTCAATTTATTTATCAGGCAGAGATTAAACAGGCCAATTCTGGGATAAGTGGAAAAATGAGCATGAAAGAAACAGGATGCTGTGGTATGGGTGATGAAATGGATGAAAAATGCTTGTTGCCATTTATAAAGGTGTCCCAATGAGATAGGGCATCTTCATTTTTAGATACTTTTATTCATTTTTAGACATGTAATAGGCATTTGAACTGTTTGTTGTCAAGGCAAGCATTTATTTGTGACAGACAGACGTTATCCTAAAATATAGTTATGTGCACTGTTTCCAGCATAATGTTTATACTTCTTGACAGTTTAAATTGTTTTTGTGGATGTCATTCCAGATTACAAGGTTTTTGCTAACAGTAAATTGCTTATTATCCTTAAGCAGAGCTCTGAAGCCACTGAATCAAAAATGAGAAAACCATTCACATGACTAATGCAGTAATGCAAGGGTAGACTTTAGTCTGATGTTTGTAGTCTGCTCTCACCAACACTACTGATGGGAAAAGAAGAATGGAAGAGTTTTACAGTAATGAGTGCAGTGAAATTATTCTTTGTATAGTATTCTGCAGAATATTTGCTGAACTTGAATATCCTGCTGTATATTTGCATTTTTATAACTCCACTCCCAGTGACTTTACAGACATTTTCTTAGTCATAAGAAGATAGGTTGCCTACCATATGTAAGCTTTCATCATCACAGAGGCTGAGATTCATAGACAGTGTGTGCAACATGCAGTAAACCTTTGCATGGGAAGTGGCCACATGCAGTTAAGTTGTAATTCATAATTCCTGATAGCACTATTGACCAGCAACAAAACAGCGCAAAGATAAGTGTATGCAAATGATGGTATAATTACATGCAAATGAAAGTGAACAGTCTAAAGAGTGCATATGGATGAGCAATTGAATGCCTCTAATATCCAAGATGTTGAATGCACCATGTGCAACAATTTGCATGTCGCTATAAGAAAACACATGCAGGAACCTGTGGAATTGTAACAAGCAAAGATGCTAAGAACTGCATCTTTTATGGAGCTGCACATTAAGTGCTGCTTCTGCCTGGTGGTGCAATGCAGCAGCAGGTGGCATGGATGAAAATGGTACTGGTAGTTTGTCATCTATGACCATCTAACTGACCAGCAGGTGACAGATATTTTTTTAGTGGAGAGAGATATTATGCAGGTGTCAGCTGATGTGTTGTCCACAAACAGGACTGGGAAGAATCTGTGGCCTTCCCCTATCAGTGGACATTAACATACGTACAACAGTTCCTAAATTTGAAAATTTGGTAGCGGGAACTTTCAGTGAGTAACAGGGTGCACACTGGACATATCACAAGTGTCAACCTGAAGAATGCTGAACATTTCTAAACATGCCACTTCCACATGTTGATAAACATGCCTGTTTCCCCACCATGCCAGAGGAGAGATCCACCATCACCCTGTATAGATACTGTGAGATCAGCCACTTGTTATAAGTACTGGGCACTATAGACTGTGCTTACATGGCAGCAAATACCCCATCTATTTTTCTTGGGCTGTGTTACACCTTTTGGAACAGTATTTTATCAACTGCCAGGTAAGGTGCAACACATAGGGGTTTATCATCAATGTATCTAACAGCACCTTGTTAAAGCACATGATTCCCACCTCAGTCATATATGTCATCTATATTGCAGCTTCCTGAGAGTGAAATTCCACCGGGCAATTTAGTTGGTAAGTGCAGGTACTACAGTAATCTGATCTTTATAATGCAGAAGACTCAGTGTTGTACATGTCTCAGCTTCCATATGTTCCTATAGTATTTTAGGTGATGCTAGCTACCCACTTGGAGCATTGGTTGATGTTGCCCATAAGGAACCCGTATAACCTGACCAAACTACAGTATAACACCACCCACGTGAACCAGAAATATTGTAGAGAATCTGTTGGAGACATATGCAGAGGTATCTGCAGCTTGGCTGTGTGCAGAGCTATTGTATGCTGATTTTGTATGGTTATTAACCCAGTGCATCTCCCTCTGAGACATGTCAGGATTGGCCACTCCTGAAAACCTGTGTCCACACCTCCAATGCCTGCATCATCCCCATACAGCAACAATAGGAACTAATTTTCATCAGTTAAGCTTGCACTGTGGGCAGCCTGCATAAACAGGCTGACCTCTCTGCTGTTATACTGCATGCCTTTCTGCAGACAAGCTGGACAATGTTGGTGGCATGCTCCTGGCATTACTTTGTTGTGACTTTTACTGCAGACTGCACTGATATCATGGAGCAATGTCTCTCAGATGTGGTCTTGTAGAAGATGGGGTGCACCTCTTTCCCCAACAGGTGCATGTCATGGGTCCTGAGTAGATGTAGCAGGACATTATTCTTAGCTGTGCTGAAGCTGTCCAACATCTGCACTTCCACACTCTCCTGTGGACGTGGTGACATCTATGAAAACAAGAGGCACTTCTTTAGCCTTGTGAAGGGCTGGAACAATAATCTGACAAATTCAAACAGTGGAGTTACCATAGGAATATACAATAACTGGGAGGGAACACAGTAGGCACTGCAGATACATAATGCTATGGAGAGGGGAACCCCAATGATACCCCAGACCAGTGCTTGGGATAGACATGTGGATGTATACTGAGGTGGTTGCTATACTGAAGCCCACAGATGTACATACACACACACACACACACACACACACACACACACACACACACACACACACACACACACACACACACACAACAGTACGTAGGAGGTACCATGGCAGTTACAAGGTCACATGTGACAGTAGGCTACTAGGCTATGATGTTGGGGTTACTCATGTAGAGCCCAATTACAGTTGTTCCCACAATATGTACACACCACACGTTTGTGCAGAATATACAGGATAGTGTAGGGATATGCAGACCTGGTATAGTGGGTTGCCTTCTCATAGCTAGTTTGTAAATATGCAGCTGCATATGTTACACATGAGCTGTATATGCAGATACCAGTTGCATATAACCATATAATGTAAATTAGTATATGTACATATTTTCTTTTCCATGGCAAGGGCTTGCATGTACAAAAAAAACAGAGCAATACATCTTAGCAGAGTTCTTCAGAATACTGTGCACCTCTTCAGGACTGTTTATTGTTTTCTAATTTGAGAAACTGACATCAGACTGCCTTAGGTGGGCTGCTGCTGTTTCCCTTTAAGTGCATGTTCTGGAATTAAAATGGCATTGTAACAGTTAAAGCCACAAATATATATATAGTATTCTGCACAGTGTGTATTCAAATGTAGGTAGGGTACACCTATGTCTATGAATCCCTATATTCTGATGAAGTTTATATTGGTAACAAAAGTGTAGGTATGACTCACCACATTTTGCTGGTAAAATATTCCCAAGAGCTTGTACAGGATGCCTGCCCATGTACATCTGTCACACTTCTGTGTGGTACTAGGTTTTGTTGCTCTCAATTCTGATATCAGATTTCCAGCATGAATCACTGGTTACCATTTTGTTCCTCATGAAAATGCACCCATTTTCACAGGATATTTATGCTGATGGCTGCCAATGCTAGTACCCTACATAGAGTTCTTGCCTGGTGTGCTAAACAGGTCAAAATAAGATTCTTTTTTCTACACAGGCAGTTCATGGAGTAGCTGTTGGGGTCATTTGCAGGAAATTTAGAAAGGTGGATGCCTAATTCAACCTGGTGAGCCACAGACTGAAGCTAATGGCATCATGTAGACTGGTGGGCAATGCAAGTACCAGTATGTTGACCTGTGTCCCTGTTGCCCTAAAGATTTCTGGAAAAAGGGAAGAATAGGTTAATCAGGAACACCCCAAATAGTATTGTAAATGTTTAGCATTGTTGTTTTTTTCTAAACTAATTTTAAACTGTGATTTTGTTGTCTTCCAGAGCAGTAATTCTAATAACAGATATTTCCTGTGACAGATACTAGGACATATTAAGCTGGCTACTGTGAGGACCGTACCTCTGCTGTGCTTGTTGCTTGTCACTGTATATCATGGCATTTCTGCTTATTATGGGGTAATGCATGTTGTTGGTTAGTTGTTAGGCAGTGGGCACCGTGTCAGGCTTTTGCTGACGTGCTCCTACATGAGGGACTGTGGTTTAGTTGTGAAGCTATAGGCACCTTTCCAGGTTTTATTATCTTGCACATACTTGCAGGAGAAAAGATATGCACTGTATTAACAAATGCTTCACATTCTTACTAACCTAACCTTCCATCATACTACCTATTTGTACCTTTCAACATCTGCCCTTTCCCCACTTTTAGGGTAGACTTGTATCTTTTTATTTTTATTTCCTATTGTAGTAGACTATACTTCTAATGTGTTTGCATATGCTGATTGTTACATTTAATTGTCATTTTTTTATTTTTACATTACTGGTTTCTCCTCATGCTTTATTGCACCCTGTGTATTCCACTATCAAACTGTATGTATATATGTTTTTTTTAATTACATTTGTACTAGTGTTTTATTTGATGCTGTTTAACTCTCTGGAATTTTTCTTCCTGGGATTCCACTAAAAATGGGTATTTATTACCCAGTTTGGACTTTTCTGGTAAAATAATGTCAATAAAGAAATAAATATTGTCTGTATTTCACATTACAGATTTATGCTGTCTTCAACTTACATATGGAACTAGGTCATTAATGTGATGTTGTGGGCACCTTTCCAGGCTCCTGCTGTCATGCATTTACATGGAGAAATGTGGCTTTTTGTGAAGTGCTGGGTACCTTTTTAGGTTTCTTCTATCCTGCACATATATGTGGGAATGCCATGTTTTGCTGTTGTCTGTATCTCACCTACATCTGTGTGCAAAGGCTGCTGCATCCAGTTGTGTCCACTTTGTCTTTCAGCATGGGCAGAGCGAAAGGCCAAAAATGCTGATTGCTGCAGGAGTCGGCAGATACTCTAAGCACATGGGATTAGTTTGTCTAAATTCCTACTGACCTGTACAATGCATATCATAACATTTGTAGAACACCTTCACTTACGTCACCATTCCTACTGTCCCTCCTGCAGGTCATGATGATGTCAACATGTATGATACTGGCAGAAATCACTGTGTACTCCTTTCCTAGCTGTGTCTGTGATGGGTACAAGTGCTGGGAGTAACTCCCGGGGGGCTTTATCTCTCCCAAGAAGGTAGTCCAACTCTGTTCATAAGTTTATACTAGGCTAATGACCACTGGGGCCTTTAAAAGTCTAACTAAGCATTCAAATTGTATCTCGCAATTTTGTGTGCCTTCGATGTTATTTAAAGGGGTATATGTTAGCCTAGAAAGGATTTACAGGCTTCCTCTGTCCATTATAGAGAGATAGGTGCTAGATCCAGGGTGTATTTCCGATTTTCCATCCAGTGGTCAAAATCAGGGGAAAAACTCTGTTTCACCTAAATGAGAAGCCTGTTCTAGAGAAGGGGGAAGGGAATTTTCTGAGAAACAAGCCTGTCCCTCCAACATGTTCTATTTATGTCACAAACAAAGTTTAAATCCCTTGATCGAGTAATTTTGATGCTGTTCCTATTGTGGATATGCAAAAGGTCCATCAGACTAGGGACTACAAGTGCCTTGTATGTCAGACATAGATCTCCTGTCAATGGTCTGTAGAGTATAGAGATAGGGCTTTGAGGCAATCTACTTAGGACATGCTGGTTATGCCCTGTATTGTTTTTGTGAGGAACCTCTGCGTACATTCCAGATGTTGCATGTGCCTGGTCAGGTACAAACTGAAGGGGGCATTGTACTCAATGATGGGTCTGATGACTTGATGAGCTCTGAATAAAGTAATGACTTCTTTGGATATAGATGGTGGTGCACTGGTGCAGTGGTTAGTATTGTTGCCTCACAGCAAGATGTTGTCCGGTTTGATTCTTGGCTGGGTGCCTTCTGTGTGGAGTCTGCGTGTCCGTCTTACGTTCACGTGGGTTTCCTCTGGGTGCTCTGGTTTCCTCCTATATTCCAAAGATATGCATTTGGAGTGTTTCTTCCTGGGCCTCTGCTGAAAATGGGCTCTATCCCAGTCGGACTTTCCCGGTAAACATATGTTCAATAAATAATAAATAAAGATGCCATGCCCTTGCTTATAAGTCGAGCAACATAACATGATTTCCTTACTACCTTAGATACATGTTGGTTGAAAGCTGAGTTACTATCTACATGCTTTACCAAATGCTTGACTACTAGTACTACTCTTAGGGGTGTACTATTGATGAGGTAATTTCCTAGGCTGGTTGAATTCCCAAAGGTTGCTATTATATATTTCTTGGCATTTAATTTTAAGCCATGGCTTTGGCACCAGCTATTTGTCTGTTTTAAGGTCTTGTAATCATCTGCAAGCTTGGTCATCTAGAGGCCCATGACATTGGCCTTGACTTCCAAGAAGTTGATGCAAAAAAGGAGCAGACCCAGCATAGAGCCCTGAGGGACTCCACTAGTGACTGGCCTCTTTGTGGAGGTGGTCTCCCCTATACTAACTTCCTGGACCCTGAGAGTCAGCTGGTTATCCAGCATGCAACATATGAGTTTAAGCCTATATCCCTGAGTTGGTTTATAATTCCTGATTGGCTATTGCATCAAATGACTTGCTGTATGCACCATTTTGCTCTCATCTGTTGCCTTGGTGACCTTCTCAAAGAAGACCATCAGGTAGAGTATGCACGATCTGCCCTTGATGAAACCAACCTGGGTTGGATCTATGTCCTTATTAATCATTTGCATGATAATTATTTCTATGGCTTTGTATATGATACTAGTTAGACTTAATGGATCTGTAGTTCCTGAAGTCCTTTGATGGCTAACCCTTGTGCAGAGGGATGACCATTGTAGTTCTCCATTTGTGTGGTACAAAGCCTGTGTAGAGGTTATGGTTTAACATTGATGCCAGTAGTCCTGACTGAGGGTCTATTCAAAGTAAATGGCTGAATTATTTAAACTCATATGGTCAAAACCATATGATCAACAATTCAGTCTGTTGAACCGTTGTGACTGAGACTGCGGTGCAGTGGGAATCAGGGATTTTTTTCCCCACTATAGAGTGATCTTAGAGTTGGTATATATAATTATCAAGGGTTGTGGGGGGCACCACATCGGATGTGAAAGGGGCTTGCCTGCCTGCAAAAGCATAATTTCTGTTGTTTGCAGGTGCTGTTTTGGTTTGCGTTTTTTGTCATCGGACTGAATTGTCAATCATATGGTCTCGACTATGTTGGATTCAATAATTTGACCGTTAGATACTTTATAATAGATCTGTGACAAGTCATGTTTCAAGCTATTTAGGGGCATCCTGGAATGTTATTGGGGCCCATCGATGCATTGTTTTTGCCTTAGAGGGTGCATGTAGGACCTGCTCCCTAGTGATAGTTGTGTGGTTGTCTAGGAAGAGTAGAGGAAAAATGGGAGCCAAACTTATGTACCAACAGATTTGCTGTATATTCTGGCTCCATGTAGGTGGCTTCGTATACAATAAGTTCTGCATACTGCTATCACATGTACCTAAAGAAAGCCTTGTGGTTGTTCTTCTCCTGGGAGGCTATGTTTACCTCACATTTGTCATTAATATATTTAATTTGCCCTCTTAATTTTTTTTTTAGATTGATGAGTGTTTTTACCATGCTGGGCATAGCACTTCCTAACTAATCTTGGCTATGACTTTTTTCTTTTGTTGTATAATGAGTTTATGTTTGGATTCTGCCTGGAAAGCTTGTTTTTTGAGTTAGCTCTGGACTTATTTCTGGTAGTCATAACTGTGTCTATGCATTTATTGACAGGATTGTTTGGGGTTTCTGTGAACAATTGTGCATAAGCATATGTGTTCTCAAGATTTGTTTGGGGAGAGGTGGCTTGCAATTTTGACAGAATATCACTTAGTTGGAAGTTTGCCTTAGGTGTTTGTGATTACAAAGTCCGTGAATCTCTGGACCTGTAAGATTTTGGTTGGTTATGTATCCCAGTTTGTAGTTGGTTAATTTAAGTCACCCATGGACATGGCATTGGACTGAATGTTGAGGGCCTCCAGTAAGTCCAAGTATGACTTATGTGTTACCTGGGTGATAGAAGGTGGCCTAGGGCTTGTAAGGATATGATAATGGGACTTTGTCTATGGAAATCTGGACATTGAAAAGCTCAAGTGTATCATCCTGCTTGTCTAGACTTGAGGTTAGTTTGTTGTTGATATAGAATGAGACACCTCCACCTGTGGTCTCTGCCTATACAGTAGCTGGTCTGAATGTGTGGAAAGCATTGTAGCCTTGCACTGCTGGGGCTGCTCACCACAGTTTTAAACCATGTCTCAGTTACTACACAGATATCCACATTCTCCAGGTTGAAGAGAGCCTGAAGAGAGTAGACTTTCTTGTTTAAACTCCTGGAATTGAGCAGTGACATCTTTAGCTTCTCCTGGGTTGTTTTTGCTAAGTCAGAAGGTTTGCAAATTTGGCATTGCCTAAAAAAAGGCAGTATGGGGGAGGACAATGTTTTAGCCAATATTTGAAAGCCTAGAGGGGAGAGGTGCAGACCATCCTTGGCAAATAAACAAATGTGGTCTATTGGCCATATCCTCCCATGCTAACAAACATTTTACCCCTTTGAATGACAGCATAAGCTAAACCAATTATTGAAGTCAGCCATCTTTTGTTCATATTGTAGCATCATTCTTGATGAAGGTAGGACGCTGCTCAATGCAAGGCACATACCAGGCCAGGACACATATATATATCTCAATCTTAGCCCAAAACATCTGGATAATGCCTGACATAATGGGGGGCACAAAGGCCCACAAATAGGGGCAGATTTTAAATATTGCTCTTACAAACTTAAAAAGTAGGTAGAATAACAGGATTTGTGTTAAAATGAATTTTCTAAAGGAACTGAAGTCTAAAACTCAAATATATGTCTCTGTTTAGTGACTTCATTCCTCAGAACATCCCAGTGAGTTGACAGAAAACCACAAATTTTCTGAGCAACAGACCAAAATCTTTAGGCAAAAATTTGGACAGTGTGCAAAAATCTGGACAGTTGAGAGGTAGCTTTGCAATGTCTCTCTTCATATAGTCAGCTCGTTTGCACCCACATGGACTTTGATTGAGTAATACTGGCACTTTTGGTCTAATGATTTCAGTGCATGGGTGATTCGGTGGATCCTGTTCCCTGATAGACAACTGACTGTAATTTTCTCCTTATTCAGCCTGCTGAGTGGGACATCTGCGTGTCTCACAATGAAGTCTCCTATGATTAAAATACTGGTAAGTTTGCTGGCTTGCCTTATGGGCTTTATAGTTGAGGTTCCACAGAGTCTGACTATATGTGTCATGATGGCTCTTGTTCTAATGAAGTGTTTTTGGGGTTGCTGAGGATTCTTTTATTAGGACAAATGTGTAGGATATCTTTGTAATTTAGGAAAGTTGCTTTTAAGTGTCTCAGTATGTGCTGGCGTGTGTGTTGGGTCAGTGCTATGTGTGATGGGTGTAATGCTTACTTTACTGACAACCTGATTGTTATTTTGAGTGCTTTTCTGTGAGAGTTTTGCCTCCAGTGACACTGCATAATTACATCTCTCACATACTGTATCCATTTCTGTAAGTCTTAGTTGGTTGTCAGAAAACATGAGACAATTCCTCCATTGTATCAGGATGCCCATATCTACCATGCTGCTGGCAGAGAAATTATTTATTTATTTATTTTACATTTGTTGACTGGGATAGTCCGACTGGATACTTGTCCATTTTCAGCGGAGGCCCGGCCCATCCATGGTGTCAGGTCTTTGTTAGGTGAACTGCAAAGGGGTGGTACAGCAGGATAACTTGGGTGTTGCGAGGGTAGAAACTACTACTAGGCTATGTATGACTGAAGCCATGCAGCAGTACATCTCAGCATGCAAACAAGTTGCCACTGAGCAATGAGCAGTGGAATTTATAGACTTAAAGAAAAGTCAAATTCCATAAACTAACTATAAATCCCTTTTGTGAATGAAATGATCATTCCCTGTGTGTTTCCCAATTTGGAGAGGCCAAGCTACCTGTCTACTGCCATGAAAAATTCAGTCGCAGTCTTCTTCTTCTTCTTTTTTATAAACAAGAAACATCTTTATTGAATTATCACATATGATATAGGCTAACATTTTTTTCTCTAAATTAAAACAAACCATATTGACATATGTTCAGTTACAAATATTATACATCACATATAATGTTCGATACCTCCATTGTCCTTCAAACATTACATAGGTCATTCACTTCCTGCCTTCCCGTAAATGTCATTCCTAACATTATTCTGCATGTACCGTTTCCACAGTTCTCATTTTTTCCTATGTAATTTGCTCTTACCCTTTTCTAAAGATCATAATGCCAGTTGTTTTGTCTCTATTACTATATTCATTGCTTCTAATACAGTTGGTTTAGACTTTGATTTCCATTTTCTAGTAATTGCTTTTTGGCAGCCACCATAATTAGAATCGGCAAGGCCTTACTATGTCTAGGCAATTCTGATTCTGTATCATAGCTCAGAAAAATCATTTCCCTAGTTACGCACCAATTTGCTCACCCAACATCTCTGATAGAGTAGACGGCAGGGAATTTTTAAAGTCTGCTAACACATTGCACTCCCACTCTTCTTAATGTGAAAACATGCTAATTAGCCAAAGAGAAAAGGTACCAGAAACAAATCAAACAACTCTCTACAACAAAAAAAAATTACAAGGTGATTAGAAGGCAGGCAAGCAAGCAATGAGGAACACACCCTTTAAGGTAATTTCAAAGCACACTAGCAGCAGCTAGACTAAGGAAAAGCAAATAAATTTTACTGTGATGAAATATAGAAAAATGCAATAAATAATTTAAAGATACAGCAACAGCTTTTAGAAATATAATAGAAAAGTACAAAAGTACAATATTGCAATGTAAAATGCCTGTCTTGGCCTGGATGTCAACAGATGCAAACCAGCCCAGCTGTCAGTAATTTAGGTGGTGGAGGGAGTGTTTGGCAGGGCAGTGTGATTTTCTAGGTAGCCACTACCATGCCTTTCCTACAGCACACTGATGATTCACTTGATTGGTCACCCCCTGCCACTGGAAAACCAACTGAAGGTGTGGCCTCTGCCATCAACCTCCCTACCTCATCTCAGCCATCTAATAGGTCCCACAGAAATCCCTTTGGGATAATCAGCAGCCAGCATGCTGCCTGCATGCAAACCTATGTCCAGCCAATTGTACCGCCATCCTATTGTACCACATTCTACCCACTATAGTTTGTCTACTCCACTCCTTCACCACTTGCACGGCCTCTGTTTGTCTCTTCTGTCCAACCCATGTCTCCTTTTCCTAGTGTGAGTTTTATGTTCACTCCTGTTTGTACTGTCCTGTGATTGTTTGTGTACCCCTTTTCACTACTCATCCTCACTTTTCCTCACTTACCCTGTTTTCTTATTTTTCTTACTGACCTTCCTCATCATTGTGTGTGTGTTTGTGTGTGTACATATAAAGTGGAGTACCTATTCCCACAAAGTGTTCTTCACTTGCATTTTCCTTTAACATTCCCTTCAGTTTGTACCTCTAGTTGCTATGTCTCTTATTTCCTTCTGACTTATACTTAATTTTCCTCCACTTTCATGGCACCAATAGGTTTCTGGCTGACTGGACACCAGGCATCAGCTGTTTACAAAGTGCTGTAAGTTGCTACTGTGCAGGATGTGCTGGTTGCTTGCTCTTCCATGTTCTATCTCAGACTATGGTATTTTGGTCTTGTAATGCTTGTGGTAGCATTTGGCCACTGCCTTGCTCTGAAGCTTACTTGTTGCTTTTCTGTATTGTGATTGGCTTGTGGCATTTTTCTATTGATCTGGTTTCCTCACTGGAGAACAACAATCTGGTCAGATGCACACTTTTTCATCATTTGGATATGCACATGTACTTTACACTGTAATGTATCACTACCACGTGGCATAAGCCTTACACTGGTATGCACTTCATCTCTGCGAATCCCACCCCGCATATCGAAGTTATGCTCATGTGAGGTATGAGATGCTCCCCATCAAAGAAAAAAGAAAAAAAATTCTACAAATTAATCACTTTCTACCTTGTACCTATATCAAAATTCAACCTAATTAATGCAGGATTTCTCCTAAGCATCTGTTTTTTTGGTTTTCCTTAAAAACAAGTAATCATTTGGAAACATTATATAAAGTTCAGCCAGAAGAAAGTAACTGTAACACAAAAGTCAGAATGTCAGAAAATTTAGAACATTCACATGTGTAGACATCTTTTTTAAAGAAATTTCATAAAAATGAAATGTGTCCTGCACAGGTCATATTTGTGCCATTACAATTAATATATGCACACATACATATACACATAAATACATGCATACATATATTTATATCTATTTGTCTAATTTGTATATCATATATATATGAACACATGCTTAGTTGTTGTTGTTTAGTCATTTAGTCAAATCTGACTCTTTGTGACCACAAGGGCATCTGCTCATAAGCCCTTGAAGAACTGCTTCTATAGGTTCTTGAAAAGTCATATTCATTAAATGCTGTCTATCACTGATAATCTCTGCTGCTCTCTTCTTCATTTGCATTTCATCTTTTCCAGTGTTTGTGTCTTCTCTAGTGAATTACATCTTTATATTATGTAGCTAAAGCTTTAATATCAGAACTTCTTGTATGCAGTCCTTAAATGTTGACTGATTTAATCTTTTTGTAGTCTATGGAATTCACTGGTTTTCTCCAACACCACAGTTTGATAGCATTGATTTTATCCTAGACACTCCTATTTATAGTCTGGTTTTCTCAGCCGTACATTATCACTAGGAAGAAACTTTGACTATATAGACCTTTACTGATGATGTGATGTCTTTGCTCTTTAAAATAGTATCAATAGCTTTTCTTCCAAGAAGTAAGCATTTTGTTATAATTTCCTGGCTGCAATCACTATCTGCAGAGATGTTTGAGCCCAGGGAGATAAAATCTGTAACTGCCTCTACGTCTTCCCAATCTGTTTACAAAGAACTGGTAAGGCAGGATAATGTTCAATGCTGAGCAGCAAGCCAACATTTGCACTTTCTAGTTTCAGCTTTATCAACAGGTTGTTAAATGCTTCCTTACTTTCTTCATGAGAGCGGTATCATCTAATTATTAAAGGTTGCTAGTATTTCTCCCAGCTATTTTGATTTCAGCATTTGGTTAGTCTAACCTGCATATGTGCAAATCTGTCTGGCTTATTTGTACATCATATATGTATACATACTTTGCTACACTTGTTTAGTCACTTATATGTATGATATATTCAGCATATAAATGAAACTAGTGACATGGCAATATATAGCCTTGTCATGATCATCTTCCAGTCATGAACCAGTCAGTTATTCCATCATTGATTCTAACTGGTCTTTCTTTCTCTGCATACAATTCCTTAAGAGGCAAATAAAGTGGTCCAGTATCCCAGTTTTTTTAAGAATTTATTGAAGATTGCTATGGACTTCACAATCACAGACTTTAGGGTAATCAATAAAGCAAAAGTAAATATTTTTTATGGAATTCATTTGCTTTCTGTGTTATCTAGTGGACATTGTTTAAATGTAATCTCTGGTATCTCTGACCCTTCTAAAGCTAGCTTGTACATCTGGAAATTCTTGGACTATGTATTATTGAATTCTAGCTAACACAATTCTGAATATTACCTTGCCAGCATGTGAAACCAGTGTAAGTATTCAGAAATTTCAATGTTATTTAGGAATGCCTATTTTGGAATTGGAATATAAGCTGACCTTTTCAAAAAATTGCCCCCCCTCCTCTGATTTCCAAATCTGCTGGCAAATTTCAAGCAACTCAGCTACGGTATTGTTTTGTAGGATTTTAAACAACTTAATTAGAATCCTATCAACTTTTGCAGTTTGATATTAGCAAGGCTTTCTGAGGTCTATTTAACTTCACTCTTCTGGATGTGAAGTTCTTATCAGAATGTATTCTATCATATGCTCCTATTTATATTCTGTTTCCTCTTCTAAAGATCTTCAGCTTCTCTTTTAGCTGGTTCCCATACATTTGTATCTTTTATTATGCTAGTTTTTAGCTGAAGGTTTCCATTGACACATAATATTCTTGAAATATCTCTTGTTTTTCCCATTTTATTCTCTTCTTCTATTTCTTTCACTGTTAGGTATTCCTTTCTATCTATTCTTGCTATTTTCTGAAATGTTGCATTTAGTTAGACATATTTTCCCTGCCTTCATTTCCTGTTGCTTGCCTTTATTCCTTGGTCACTTTTAAAGCCACTACGGATAGCCATTTAGTCTTCATAATCTTCGTTCTTTTTGAAATACATTTTGTTGCTACCTCCTGTACAATATCACAAACTTCTGCTCTACGTTCTTTAGGTGCCCTGTCTACCATGTGCAATCCCTTCAATTTGTTCTTTACCTCTACTGCATATTCATTTGGATTAATTGGCTGAGAGGTTTTTCTTATTTTCTTTAATACTAAATGCTGTAGTAGTTTGCTGATGGTCTGATCCACAGACAGCTCTGCATCTTGTTTTTGCTGGCTGTAAAGACTTTTCCATCTCCGACTGTAAAATATATAGTCAGTTTATTTTTGGTATTTACCATCTGGTGACATCCACATGTAAGGCCACCCTTTTGGCTGTTTAATAAGAGTGTTTGCTGTTACATAGTCAGTTTGATTTTGGTATTTATCATCTGGTGACATCCATGTGTGAGGCCACCATTTTGGCTATTTAATAAGATTGTTTGTTGTTACCGGTGAATTATCTTGGCAGAGTTCTACTCAGTGTCTCAATTCATTTAGTACTTAAAGGCCAAACTTAATTTTACTTCAGTTTTGAGATATCAACTTTAGCATTCCAATTGAGTATGATATATATAATTTTCTTTATTTTTGGTGTTATAGATGCTTCAGGTCCTCATAAAGCTGGTGGATTTTCTCTTCTTCAACATTTGTCATTGGAGTTGTACCATTGTAATGCTGAGTGTCTCATTTTAGAGTCTACACATACATCTATATATCTGTATATCTTTAATTGTATATGTCCCAATGTATGTGTGTGTGTGTGTGTGTGTGTGTGTGTGTGTGTGTGTGTGTTTGTGAACTTCAGTATGTAGTTTTGCATAATTCCTGACCTAAATTTATGGGGACTTCGCCCAAACATCCCTCCTCCCTTTACTATTATAAACACCTCACAGTGTACACCACTCCTGCTGAAAGGTAGGGCACTTGATGTGTTTGACTTTCAAAGAGCTTTCCCTCAATTAGTAGCAGGGATTAAAGATTTGAATGTTTGTATACATGTATGTATGTATATCAAAATACATCTATTCCTAAAGGTGTACACCCTTTATACTTTATTAGAGGTCACCTCTTTCATAGTGAAATGTCTCCTCTAAGTCCACATGTTTTTAATGCATGGAAGTTAACTATAATTCTACAGCAGCACTCACTGAATGCAGAGAAACAGAAGTTGGCAACAAAGGACATTTGTTCAAAATATAAAAATCCTTCTGCCACATAAGATGCATTCTGTGAGAATTAATGAAAATGTAAAATGCAACATAGAATAAAAATTCCAAGAGGACCAGTTATACTTATAATAATTCATATTAATTCTGAATTTCACAAGTTGTATGAGGCTGTGAAATGATTTATGCCATCTCATTGATGAATAACTGTAACTATCTGTAGTTATTCCAAGGCACTGCTGTGATGAAGACTAGATGATGTATGGATAGGTATAGTATAAATACATTACTGGAAGTTTGAGAATCAGATATAGAATCTGAAATGGAACTGGACTTGATATCTTATGAGGAAGTTCTAAATGTAGAACTTAAGAAAATGCTTTTCATTTAAGTCTAGTGAGATGTGAAAGAAATGGCACAAAAAGCATACATGCAACCCTTCTGAAAGATAAGGATACAGTTGAATTTTAAGCAATACAGAATGAAATATGCACCTAAGAACATTATCGTGCATAAATTACACTTTTAACATTGTGTTTCCTTCTGTAAAAGTAAAATTAAAAAAAATGCTTTATGGGACATGTGTTTGCAATGAATTTCAAAATCCCTTTGAAGAGTGTTTAATTTGTTGCAATTAGGCAATAAATAAAAACAAACAGCAGCAGAGCAAAGTTCAAGAAGCATGTTACTAAAAATCATCCCATACTATTATAGTGGAAATGGTGCATTTCTGATACACTAATGTAGCAACATATTATTTTGCAGGAGATTTACTCCAATGCGGGAGTTGAATTGCATTATATTACTACTAGCATACAGTGACATATTATAAAATGGCTGGTTACTTTACATGTCTAAAAAGGGACAGGGCAAAATCACAGATAAAAATAAAATGTTTCATATGTATTACATGAGTAAATTAAAACAAAAGTTGTATAGTTAACTTGGTTGGTTAAATGGTAGCTTTCAGGCATAAATTTCATACCTGTTCTTTAACAATCCTATGAGTGACATTAAAACCTATTGTGTAGAACAACATCTTATAACCAATATGTTGCTGCTTTAGGAATCTCTTCATAGGTCTTGAAAATTTTCTCTTCATAGGTCTTGAAATTTTAAGTCCTGCAGATATGCCATTATATAAAATGCAATGTGTATAGACTCATCCTGTGAGCAGTGACTGAACAGTCATTGGTTCAGGATAATCTGGTTATCACATCACCAATGTTCTTTTCCCAAGGCTGGTATTATTTGAAGGAAGTGCTATAGGGTATATAAGTTCTGACTGAATAGGACACATAGCGCTGAGCACTGAAGAATGTCCTTGCTTTTGAGGATTTTATTGCTGAAACAAAAAAAGTCCAATATCATTTTACCCTATCCTGATAGATGGGTTATCAGATAAGATTTTATGTCTGTGATTCTCTCCAGGAATTTCATTGTCTGAGAAGAGACTAGTATAGGTCTAACTTTTTGATGTTGAAAGAAATACCCAGACACTGAAAGCAAAGAAGACCTTGCTGAGTTGTAAAATGCAGGCCCTGTAAGAAACTAACTTAAGCTGTCTTCTATATAAGAAGAGTGGGTAGAACTATACACAAGGCCTAGGCATTTGTCAAACATGAGGAACCATAGAAAGGCCAATGAGAAGGAGGTGATTTTAACAGAAGCCTCCCACACAAAATGTGAGATACTGTCTGTGAGCCTAATAAATTGGTCTTTTCAGGTGGACATCTAGCACATTCAGGATTACCTGCTGGTATTCCATATCAGAAGAAAAATAGAGTTTTTATTTTAGAAATATTTATTAGTTGCTGATTTATATTGCTCACAATCATTACAATTAAACTATTTGCAATTTTAAATGACTTACTTTGAATTAAAACCATGCAAAATCATAAACCATCAAATATGTATATTAAAAGCAATATGAATTTCATAAGAACCCATGCCAGCAACAGGTCAGTAGTATTTAAATACCCAGATCAAATCTTCCTATGTTAGCAGCAGATCAATAATATTTAAAGACCCAGTAAAATCAAATCTTCCTGTGTCAGCAACAGGTCAATAGTATAGTATTTAATTACCCTGTAAGATCAAATCTTTAAAAACACCCAATCAAACAAGTAAGCAAATTAATATAATTGCATAAAACACTTTACACTTGTATAGACTTTTATATATATCTATATCAATATATATATCTATCTATCTATATATATATATATATATATATATATATATCTATATATATATATGTGTGTGTGTGAGTATATGTGCATATTTGTGTATTTTTCTGTGTTGCATATAAATATGTCCATTAATATAAATAATAGTTAAATAACAAATCTTTTACTGTCAGCTTAATTTTTCACAGTTGCGCTGCCCTTAAAGTCGAGGCCATACTAATATAGGTGTTACCATTCAGTCCTGGTTGGTGGACAGCATCTAGGAGCAACTGCCAATATAGGTCAACATACTCAAGCCATGACCCCTAACAACCTCCCCTTAATGAACATGGAACCTTTTCTATTACATAGAAAAATAATTTATTTTTAAAATGTTCATACACCTTAGCATGTCTGTTTAAGGCATTAGTTTTATCATTCCTAAAGGGAATTCTGTTTTACCTGCAGAAAAGGACGAACACATCAAACATGTTGCAATGTACACTGCCTCACTGCTATTGCAATTAAATTTACCATTATTTTCAAGTGATCTAGAATAAGAGGGTACAGATATATTCACTCCATCAGAAATGTATCAGCATTGGGAACAGGCCTCATATTTGTACATACCTCTTTAAATGCCCTGGAGGTATGAACCTATATCGTTCCTCCTACCATATATGCCGTCAAATGTCTACCTCTTTTGTACATGAAAATATAGCTTATTTTTAATGGACATGTCATTTCAGGATTTATTTATCAGCAGTGATTCCCAGGAGGCAGTGCCAATGAGCACACATTTCATTACAGTTTCCCAGAATAACTCGACTCTGCTTGTTAAATTACTTATTCAGCTGGTGCAGAAATTAAGTGTTTCACGTAAGGTCACACACTATAGACAGGAGTGACAGTAGCAGTATGGATCACAAATGGTGTTTTAGCAGTTTCCCTCTCAGTTCAAGCTAATGGGAGAGAGATACCATTGGATGTTCCTGGTTACAACCAAAGGGGTTTGGGCAACTCAACAAACATTGGTGAATGCTCAAATTTAGTATGTGATAACCCCCCAGGTTTTGTTTGCCCATTGTTGGTGATTCCATAATGCAACTAAACAAACGTATTGACTTGGTAATTCATCAAGTTTTAGTAGTCATACTAATGAAACAGTATTGGCAAATAGTAAAATGTTTGAGAAGCTGCTAACAAAATACAGATGTGTACAAGACAATTTTTTTAATGACTGTATTTGAGACCAAAGTGACGGGATGAGATAACGGTGTTGCAGGCCAAGATAAGCTCTGATTTATTATTTGAAAAATGTGATGAGTACTGTGAATGGTTTAAATGTGTGAGTGCAAAATGTGATTTAATTATAAACAGCAAAGAAAAAATTAAAATGTGACAGACAGACAGACCTGTGATACCAAAACTGCCTATTCCCAGCCATGTTGTAAGGATCGAAGAGCATCTAACTCTGTAGATACAAATTAAGGACCAGTTCTTTAAAGTGAACATGAGCAATCAATATGAAAGATGGTATTCTTTGGAGGTTCCTCCTCTCCCTTGTAGAGTTCTGTATCTACATAGAAGTTGCAGTCGTCTGAGAATCTACATCAGGGGATATTCAACAACTAACAGCAACATCAGAGTTTTAACAATCTGAGAGTCAGCAGAGGCTTGGGGGAATGCAGATATGGACAGCAATGAACCATACTTCAAATATGGTCTGCAATTTTAATGGTTTTCACGGTTTTAATTATAGTTACATTGTTGTTTTATAATTTATTCCAAAAATAATTCACCTTTGTTCCTTCTATTAAATATAATATTGTGGATATCTTAGTTGAATGTAAGGTGTTCACTCAGAAGTTTAAATTTGTACTTTAACAATATAGAAAATAAATATGCTTATGTCTCCTTACAGGCTCATAGTATTTTTAACCCCCGCTATTACCTTATATGGCCTTTTCTGAAAAATTATAGTGGAACAAGTTGAGACCAGTGATGAATGGAATATCTGGGAGACGTTTTTACAATATTACTTATGATGAGAAGAATTTACTAAATAAACCAAAAAGGGATAGAACTGTCAGAATAATGATGCCAGTCAATGACAGAGGAGGGAGTATTAATGAATTCTATCAACTATTCTTGTAAAATGTTTAGTTATTTGTACAATGAAAGATTTTATGTGTCTCAAAAGAAGATATGTACAGCCTCTACTAACATTACTCAGTGGGTTATTAGTATTTTTCAAGAAAACAACTTACCTATCAGCTTGAGGAACTACCTAACAGTTAAGCAACCAGTAATCCCTGCTAGCTTTGGCATCCCAAAAAAACTCAGAAGAACTAGCAAGACTCTCTGCTATGGGTCTTAGCAGAAGATATTGCAAGACACTTTGCTAAGACCTGGAAGCCTCAGGATCAACGACTGAACGAACAACAAAATTTGTTGATGAAAGGCTTAAAACCATTAATGATAAAACACACATGTTGAGAAACTTTTGTTACTGTCTTAACATGTAAGTTAACTGTGAGTTTAGTGAAGATGATATTTTTGCAACAGCTGATATTAAGGACTTGTTTTTGGTGATCCCTCTTGGGTCAGGCTTAGAATGGTTTCAAAAAGCCTTAGAATATAGGTCAAAATTGTATTAGATGACACCTTAATATTTGGCTTTATGAAAATGGTGTTAAAGAACACCTCTATTTGCTATGATGGTGAGTACTTCTGACAGGAATGAGGCATAGCCATGGCTGCAGCATTGGCCCCTGTCTTTGTGAATATTGTATTGTGGCACTGGGAAAGGAAATACATTTCCATGGTTGGCCAACATGAACTGGATTACATTTCCTATTCAGTTAGGAAGTGTAATTCCGTTCCTGTTGGCCAACCATGGTAATTCGATATATTACATTTCGTAGTTTAGGTGTTTCAGCGTATTCACTTTTCGCTTACTTGGTGTCGATGTTAAAGCCGTTAGCTATATCACGCTTCGAGTGCGTGATATAGACCCAATTCATTTACACGTTTGATTGGGAATTTTTAAACATGTGATCTTACTGGGTATTTAAATACTATTGACTTGTTGCTGGCACAGGTTCTGATGCACTTCATATTGCTTTAACTGAACAAAAGAAATTAACCTTATTAAATATTTCCTGAATATCTGTGGTCCTGTCTGATGTGTTTTTGTTTTATTTTGTTTCTCTTAAGCTGGACTGGAAAGTATTGCTGGTAGCTATGTATGTTATTTGCACTGGATGGACATTTTAAGTTGTCACAATTATATGCAATTTGATGGTTTGTTAAAGTATTATATTCAGAATGGCTAGAGCTATGAAAGCATATAGTGTATTGATTAATTTGCCTGTTTGATCAATAGTTTCTATTAGTTTTACTTTGTATCAAGGTTTAGGAGGAAAGATCTTTGAACATAATGGTTGTTTCTTAATTTCAAGTTATTTCAGAATTATTCATTTTAGCATTGCAGATTTTAACGACAACTTATTGAGCTCTTTGTAGTAATGAAATTAAATAAATGTTTTCAAGATCTTTAATAAGCTTCTAGTGGCAATCCTTTATGGAATTGCAAAGAATATGATGTTGCCTCTCCAGTGTTTACTGCTGCTTCTGTATTGTCTGTTGTTTTTCAGATTTATTTGAGAACTTAGGGATGGGAGAATGAAACATTTGCTTTCCATTGTTTAACCCTTCTACTATAATGCTTTTAAAATTGTCTGAGATGAGGCTCAAACCAAAACAATTTTGGTCCAGAGATACAAAAGTTGACCATTGACATCATAAGCAAAAAGTAGTGTTCAGACCCAGCAGCTCCAAAGTTTCCATTTGCAGAGTCGTAGCTAGATTATATAATTTGTATGCTGGTCTCCTCAGTTGCTTGCTCTTATTTGGAACTCTTTTTTTTATTTCTTTTTCCTTCACAGAGACATCAGACTTTCTGAAATTCCTTTTGATACTATATTGATGTAGTTTATTGAGCTAATCCCCAGAGTATTTACATGTTTATTTATTAACTTTGTTTGTTTGTTAAGTGGGATTGTTCAAATGAGAAATTCTATTTGTATGGAAATGCAAATCATTCATCTTTCTCATTTATATCTTCTATACCATGAACACATCTTTGACTATTTTTTTTTTCTGCCTCTACCCTTCCTACCTGAAATAAATATAAACCAAATCTCAATGAAATTTGCTAAATCCCACACTTCAAGAATGTCAATATATACATACATCTTGTAGAAGACTATTGTATTGTATATAATATAGTTATTTCCTACATTATATTCTTGTATCTGAATAGTGTGTATTTATATCTTATTCTCCTACCTCATTATTTATCAAAATGTGTGTATTTGCGTTTAGTTACATTATGTTGTAAATTTATCTGGAGTTTTTCTCCCTGAGCCTCCATGAAAAATGAGTAACTATAACCAGTTGGACTTTCCAGTAAACAAATGTCAAAAATTAGAAGTAAATAAAAAAGTTCCAGGGAGAACAAAAAGTCTTCAAGTACTAAAATGAAGAATGAGACAAGGATATCAAACGAGTCATATTAAAGTTTCAAGAAATAGATTGTAATATAATTATTACAATTTATGTAATATAAACATTGCATGACAATTAAATTAAAAATAAAAACAAATAATAAGATTATCAAGAGACAATTACATCAGTAATTTTCATCTAGAAATTAGGAGAGGGATTGGTTGAATTTAGATCGACATTTTACAGGGGAGTTACTGTGAAAGATTGATTGGGAGGTATGACCTGTCAGAAAGAAAAAAAAAATAGGCAATATAAGCAATGTTTTATGACATACTTGTTCTTGGTCCAGGCTATATGTAAATGAGATATCAGCTTTTCCTTGAAAGATATCTTTTCAGCAACATATTTTGTGACATCATTTTCATTGGTCTAGGCTGTATGTAAATGAGCTATCAGATTTGCCTTAAAGGATTTCTTTTCAGCAGTGCATTTTATGTTGTGTGGAAGTTTATTCTATAATTAGTGCATGAATGTAGGAAATCTGGAGTTACCAGATCTGTTTCAGGATTTTGGTATGTTGATTAGCTAATTCACTAATCATGTTACCTCAAGGAAGGTGTATCTCCAGTTAGAGTGGAACAGTTAGGAAAATATAAATTTGGGTATAAATAATAGCTGTACTGAGGCTAGGTGAGTCTGAAATTCCAACCAGCAAAGATTCTTAAGTAGTAAACAATGGTGTTTTTTACTATAATGACCAGACGCAAATGTTGTAATTCTATTGTAAGCTTGCTTGTTTGAATGAAAATGTTAATATCAGACATGTATTGAAACTATTTATGCATGATAAAGGTATTATGTATTTATTTATACTTCTGCCATGGTTACATTTTATAATTCTAGATTTTTATAGTATTTGCATAATTTTTAAAATTTATGATAGTTTTTAGAAAAGTGTGTTTATAGAGAGCATTATTCATGTCCTTTTAATCTTATTCCATATGGCTAAATTCTTTGGATAATCTTCTAGCTTGTCATTCTAAAATAAAAAAGACCTGCATCTAGAACAAATGCCAATGCATAGCACAAAACTACTTTTACAAGATATAATATTTTGCAATATTCAAAAACAGTTTAAATGTGATAGGTCAATGTTAATATCTCATATACAATTTGATAAAAAGGACATGTTCTGCACTGGAACATGCCATTGACTTTATAAGAACTAATCACTATCGGTGGTACCTCCAAGAGGTTTTCCAAGTTCTTTGTTTCACCTTTCCTCTACTCCAAGTTCTTTGTTTCACCTTTCCTCTACAAATCTTGGACAGTTGCCTATAACTTTAGCTAAGTCATCATTCTCAGAATGAATTTCCCATTTTAAATTATTACCCTTTTGTTACTTCCATCATCTACACCTAAGCACAAAGCTACATTATTTTTTGTGCCTTAGGGATTTAGCTGTGGTATTAATGTGTCCATCAGTTGAAAGAAGTTTGCATAGAGAATGCCTCTGTTGTCTTAATTGTACTTAAAAATCTTTGCAATGCCTGAATGTTTAAAGGAGTTATCAGTATCAACTTGTTACTTAAAGAAAACTCTCAATAAAATGGAAACACGGTGGAAAATCACGTTT
This sequence comes from Protopterus annectens, assembly GCF_019279795.1. Lineage (NCBI taxonomy): Eukaryota > Metazoa > Chordata > Ceratodontiformes > Protopteridae > Protopterus > Protopterus annectens. The sequence continues at coordinate 277,561,272 of NC_056726.1, read as the reverse complement.
AAGTATAGCAGCAGTAACATATTGACTAGAAAGTATATTTATAACATGAATTGTCTGAAACAAAGTTAACATGTACACAAAGCACAAACTACTGGTTCTTGAGTACAAGGAGAGAAAGAGATTTGTTGCTGCAAAAAAATTGCAGACCCTTAACAGTTAAGTGCATGAGCTGGCAAATGAATATTAAATCCCTCAAGCAGAACGCACAATAAACATCAAAGAACAAGCAGAGGTCAAAGAGTATTTAAAGGCACTCCTCACAAAAACTGAAAATAAAATTAAAGACTTGGAACAAGTGCAAGCTCATCACAGGACATGACTTCCAAACAAAGATTTCTTTAAGGGAGAAATACTTTGCTTTGACCCTGCTGTTACAAAAGATAAAAGTATCACAGCTGTGGAAAGGCAGTAAGCAAATTTTAATGTGTTTTCTGCAAGAGAATACCTTATGTTAGCATGTATGTAGAGAATGCCAAACTAGAAAATGTGAATGCGCAGTTAAAATGGCAGCTAATAACATAAATTGCAGTGAAGTAGGACTAGAATAAAAATGCTGATGTAGACTGAGAACAGAGAGAGAAAAATATTGTAGCAGACAGTGACTGTAAAATTATTAAAGCAAAGATATTCAAGGAGTGGTAAAAGTAGGCATCATGCCTACTGCAACAGTAAATAAGTATGGCATGCAAAAGAAAAGTGGCATTGTTCCTACTAAAGGTTAACAGAAAGAAAATACTTAGGGAAACTGGGTTGTATGCTGTGCTTAATATTACAAAGGAGGGAGCTTTTACAAGTCATACTAATATGTTGGGCAATATGATAGATGGTAACAGCCTTAATTGTGTTTGCAATGAGCATAAAACAATGTGCTGTACTCCTTCTGACAAAATAAGGAAAGGTATCAAAACTATGGAAAAGGTATAATCTACAGTTAGTGAGTTTATTCAGTATTTTATGATTTCAGTTGTTTAAAAGTTTTATCTGTCAAGATATTACACACTGAACTCATTCCTAGAATAAATTAAACTTCCCAGTAGTTCTTAATATCTGTTTCTAACAGTTTGCAGTTTAACTGTTTTCATCTCAGCAGTAACAATAAGAGCTGTTTGTTGGTACTGTTCATTTTCATATTTCAGTTCAACAACATGCAAACTGTTTTGATCACACTAGTTTTTTTTCTTTTATATATCTTTGCAAAATGTCCCTTTGTAGTACACGTTTTGCAGAACTAAAAACTGGCCACTACTTCCTCTCATGCTTTCAGCCACAACTATTGCAGGTTTTAATTAAGCAATTCATTCAGTTTAGCCTTCATGACTTTCATTTAGTACCATTATTGCTTTTATTTCTCATTTGTGTTTGACTCATGACACATTTTACAGATACTCTTATACTTAGATAATTTTTGACTTTGCACAATTCATTTTGCTTTTTGTGCACATTGTACCTGAGAATATCAAAAGAAATTCTGCCTCTTACAAAAATCATGCAACTGAGCAAATTTACAATCTCTGTCTGTGGTCTTTAAATCAGTAACATAAGCATCTTTAGTTTCTGCAGGGTCTTGGGATCCTGTAAAGAATAAGCATCTAATAAGCAGTAATTTCGTTCTGGGCCTACAGCAGTTCCATTTCTTTCTTTCTCTTCATAAAAGAGAGAAAAGGAGTTGAGCATCTGTATAGGTTCCCCAGATACATGTAGGCATGTAACAAAATGGACCTTTTCAAGATTATTAGATAATCTCCATAAGGTAAGTAAGAAATACAAATTCTGGATAAAAGCTTTTCAGGTTTCAGACATATTCCTTTTAGTACAGTTATTTGGAAGTTTGCATTTGAGCCATATTTTCCACTGTGAATTCTGCTTCTGTAATTTCATACAGAGAAACATTTGAAAACAAATATATGCCATCAGTTCTACAAATATATTTATTCTCCTCTAGCTGTCATTTCTTCACTCCTATATATCATCTGGTGTTTGGTTGTGAATAAATAAGAGATATATGGGGACATACTATTACTTCTCTGATGTGAATATTCAAACTACTGCAAGACTAAAACTGTGAGAGGAAAAGCACTACATAAAGTGAAACTTCCTGTAACTAGTTAGTTAGAATTAAACTTATATATGCCATATATTATACAGGTTAATAGATAATATTCAAAAACAATAATGGTTGGAAACAGTGTCTTATTCGGGATTGGGTGAAGGATAAAATGGAGTTCTTTTTTTTACTTTGTACAAGTATTTTGAAGACTGAACAATTTTGGATGGGATTGGTGAATCTAGTGCTGTCTTTAGTAAAAGACCAAAATATATTTCTGGACAAATATGGAATATGTGATTTTCAAAAGCTAAACCAGAAACAGATTTTTGTCTGTGGAAATGTGACACTTTATCTGTTATTTTTCTGCATTATGGTCAGTATTAGAAAATACCCCACCCCTAATATGCCTAGTCCATATATATCCCTACTGTAATGCCTGAGAAATCATCTAGCAAAGGAGCAGCAGAACATGGAGAGTCTCCTGAATGTCAAAAGGAATTGTCCTCCTGATTTATAGAGACTGACTTTTTGAGACTTTTTAATTTGTACCTGGAGAGTTTCCAAAATCACATGCCATGCTGATCACAATTTTACATACTGTAACAGTCTGTCTCTGTGCAGCTACTTCTCCTGTAGCCATTTCTTGCATAACTGACATATTTAGGAGAACAACATAACTAGAGGAGAAGGAGTGTGAATTCTAATACTAGCAGCCGCAAGAACAGGCATCTCACTTATTAACCAGACTGGAGCTTTTTAGCTGTCAATGTTGGATGCTTTGATGCTTCTGATATGTGCTCCATTAGTTTTCATGTCATAATGCCATGAAGAAGAGATTCTCTGCACTTTTTAAAAATGTTCCATCTTCAAATGTTTTTTTTTAGAAGTAAATTTCTCATTAAAATTAAATTAAATGAGAAATCACTATAAGAGAAGCAGGGTTAAAACAACTGACTTCTGTACTTCAAAATATTTTCAGACCATTAGTAATGAAAGCTGACGTCTTACTGAATTTCATTTTTCTGTTACTTTTCCCATTGAATGCTGACCATTAGACTGTCAAGCAAAAGATACAATGCCCCATTTCTCTCCCTTTGTGGCATCTAGCTGTGGAAGCCATTACCCATGAAGCTATCAGGGTTATGGGCTTAGATCTGATTCTCTTTCTCACTGCAGGCTGACATCATTGGCTCTCTCAGCAATGGCCAAATGTCTTTCATAGTCATGTTCATGATTTCAGTTGTCACTATTTGTTAATGCACAGCATGATGGGTAGGGATGCCTCAAACCTATTGCTGCATGCCACAGCACCAGCACTGCTGGCTGTCAGTCATGCTGATGATAGGTGATTAGACACTGGCCATTCATTTTCAGTCTGTCTGACCTGCTGTTCTATGGTAGGATGAGTAATGTATCCTAGGTCATCTGAGCCACAGTCAGGGCTTTACCCTGTTTGCCAAGGAGGCAACCTTTGTATTAAATTTAGAACAATTTTTACAGTTACCAAAGTCATGACTCTGTTCTCAAAAAAAATGCAGTTAAGGTTGTTTTGAAGAATGAAATGTGCTTGCGAATGTTTATTATTAATTTTCTCAAGGGAAATTGCTAACAAAAAATGCTATTTGAGGAACACTGAAATATATCATAATCAAAGTGAAATAATGAAATGTTTGTGCTTAACATCACAATGGTTGAGGCTTAGGAACAACTGATGGAGCAGCAAAGCACAGCCAGTCATCATTCACATTGAGGTTCAGAAAAGGGTACACAGTATGTTGTGTTATAGTGCTAGTTTCCCTCTAGTGTCCATAGTTACATTCTCCAAGGGAAATCAGACTGCTGAACAACATCAGTGTTGGGAGTAAGGTCCCTTTTCAGCAATAGCTCACACATCTTTACAATTAATATGCTCATGCCTGAGATACTGAGCAAATAGAAAAAGGGATCTCACTTATCTGCTTTAATAAGCTGAATGAAATGGCTGAGTAGTCACATTGCACTGAATAGGAACACATTGTCTCCCTGTCCAACACAGATCTTTAAGTGTTACGATGTGCCTCATCCAAAGAAAATGACTTCCAACTGCCCTTGCCTACTGTAATAGGCTGAAAGGCATAGCTGAGTGGTTGCACTGCTGGGAACACATTTCTTCACTGTCAGCAGAGATCCCTAGGTGCCCCAGTGTGCCTCATATAAAGAAATGGGCTTCCAACTGCCCTTGTCTATTGTAATAGAAATGCATTCTCTCCCTGTCTAGAACAAATCAGTGGGTACCTTGGTGTGCCCTCATTTAAAGAAAAGAACTCTCAGCCACACTTGTCTGTTGTAATGTAATTGCTTGGCCATTATGTAAAGACTTTCTTTACAAGGAACCCAACAGGGACCTTAAAAAAAAACCTACTTGTCTGGCTCAGCTCCTAGGAATATTAAACTTGTGCATACAATATACTGTTTTTCAACTTGAATCCAATAATAACATTTTTAAAATTGTGACTTTATCTCTGTCTGTTAACTCTTTTCCAATATCCCTGCTCCTGTCTCTTTATACCTATATCCCCTGTCAGGTACACATCAATTTTTCATTGATAAGAGCCCATGTCACAATGGGCACCATTTAACAATAGGTGTAAAACTTTGTCCTGCTTCATTCTTGACTGCAACTTTAATCTTCTTCTTCTTTGTCTTCTTTTGGCTGTTCCTGTTAGGGGTCACCACAGTGGATCATCTGTTTCCATTTCTTCCTGTCCTCTGCATCTTGCTCTGTCACACCAACCACCTGCATTTCCTCTCTCACCACATCCATAAACCTTATCTTAGGCCTTCCTCTTTTCCTGTTACCTGGCAGCTTCATCCTTAGCATCTTTTCCCAATATACTCTGCATCCCTCCTCAGCACATGTCCAAACCAACGTAATCCTGCCTCTCTGGCTTTGTCTCCAAACCTTCCAACCTGGGCTGACCCTCTAATATACTTATTCCTAATCCTGTTCACCCTCATCACACCCAGTGCAAATCTTAACATCTTTAACTCTGCCACGTCCAGCTCTGACTCCTGCCTTTTTGTCAATGCCACTGTCTCCAACTCATATAACATAGCTGGTCTCACTACCCTCTTGTAGACCTTCCTTTTCCCTCTTACTGGTACTCGTCTGTCACAAATCACTCCTGACACTCTTCTCCACCCACTCCATCCTGCCTGTACTCTCTTCTTCACCTCTCTTCCACACTCACAATTACTCTGAACTGTTGATCCCAAGTATTTAAACTCATCCACCTTTGCCACCTCTACTCCTTGCATCCTCACCATTCCTCCATCCTCTCTCTCATTCACACACATATATTCTGGCCTAGTCCTGCTGACTTTCATTCCTCTTCTCTCTAGAGCATATCTCCACCTCTCCAGGGTCACCACCACCTGTTCCCTACTCTCACTACAAATCACAATGTCATCTGCAAACATCTTAGTCCACGTGGACTCCTGTCTGATTTCATCTTTCAACCTGTCCATCACCATTGCAAATAAGAAAAGGTTCAGAGCTGATCCTTGATGTAACCCCACCTCCACCTTAAATGCATCCATCACTCCCACCGCAGACCTCACCGCTGTCACACTACCCTCGTACATATCCTGTACCACTCTTACATACTTCTCTGACACTCCCGACTTCCTCATACAATACAACAACTCCTCTCTTGGCACCCTGTCATATGCTTTCTCTAAGTCCACAAAGACACAATGCAACTCCTTCTGACCTTCTCTGTACTTCTCCATCAACAGTCTCAGAGCAAACATCGCATCTGTAGTGCTCTTTCTTGGCATGAAACCATACTGCTGATCACTAATCATCACCTCCCTTCTTAACCTAGCTTCCACTACTCTTTCCCATAACTTCATGCTGTGACTGATCAATTTAAACCTTCTGTAGTTACTACAGTTCTGCACATCACCCTTATTCTTAAAAATCAGTACCAAAACACTTTTTCTCCATTCCTCAGGCATCCTCTCACTTTCCAAGATTTCATTAAACAATCTGGTTAAAAACTCCACTGCCATTTCACCTAAACACCTCCATGCTTCCACAGGTATGTCATTTAGACAAACAGCCTTTCCATTCTTCATCCTCTTCATATCTTTCCTTACTTCCTCCTTGTTAATCCACTGCACTTCATGATTCACTATCCGCACATCATCCAACCTTCTCTCCCTCTCATTCTCTTCATTCATCAGCCCCTCAAAGTGCTCTTTTCATCTGCTCAACACACTCTCCTGACTTGTGAGCATGTTTCCCTCATTATCCTTTATCACCCTTACCTGCTGCAGATCTTTACTAGCTTGGTTGTAAACACTCCTGCACTTCCTCATTCCACCACCAGGTCTCCTTGTCCTCCTTCCTCTTTCCAGATGTCACACCAAGCACCTTTCTAGCCATCTCCCTTACTAGCTCTGCTGTAGTTACCCAACTATTCAGTAACTCTTCACTGCCACCCAGTACCTGTCTTAACTCTTCCCTGAGCTCCACCTCACAATTAACCTTTTTCAATTTCCATCATTTGATCCTTGGTGCTGCCCTCACACTCCTCCTCCTCTTCATCACCAGTGTCATCCTACAAACCACCATCCTATGCTGCCTAACTACACTTTCGCCTGCCACCACTTTACAGTCTCCAATCTCCTTCAGACTGGCCCTTCTACATAAGATGTAATCTACCTGTGTGCATCTTCCTCCACTCTTGTATGTCACCCTATGCTCCTCCCTCTTGTTAAAATATGTATTCACCACAGCCATGTCCAACCTTTTTGCAAAATCCACTACCATCTGACCTTCTGCATTCCTTTGTTTAACACCATACCTACCCATCACTTCCTCATCCCCTCTGTTCCCTTCACCAACATGCCCATTGAAATCTGCTCCAATCACCACTCTCTCACCCTTGGGTACAGTCATCACCACTTCATCCAACTCACTCCAAATTTTTTCTTTCTCATCCATCGCACACCCAACTTGTAGAGCATATGCACTAACAACATTCATCATTACACCATCAATTTCCAGCTTCATAAACATCACTCTATCTGACACTCTTTTCACCTCCAAAACACTCTTAGCATACTGTTCCTTCAGGATAACCCCTTTAATCCCTTGGCAAAACCAATACTTTTTTCAAACATTATCTCTCTTCTTTCATTTCCTCTTTCTGTCTGTCTCTTTCTCTCTCTGTCCATCATCTGTGGATTCTGTTTGTCTTTATGATCCCTTTCAGAGGGGTGGATACCACTCCACTTAGTGACTCTGTTTCCTTTGCCTCCTACTTTCCTTGCACATTATAATGGGCTGACCTAGGGATGACACCCCAAATTCACTGACTGGTTTTCACATTCCATTTATTGGGCTTGCCCTGCTCTGCTTCTCTCCCTATACCTATTCTCACCCATCCCCTTATCATTTCATTTTTAGCCAAGCAAACAACTACCCTAACTTCATCAACCAGTCATGAAGTCATACATCATACTAATTAAACCATCCAGCCTATTACATTAAACTTTCTCCTAAACTCTTTTAAATAATCTCCCCGCCTTCTACTCCCATATTTTCTATATTCCTTGGCTGTCATACCTCACTCCACTGTAATATTTGTCTAACTGCTTTACCTCCCCCAATTCTTTGGGTCTGTTCCTACATACCTTGTTTATACAACAAACTCACTCTCACCCTGTCTTGACCATTTAGCATAACTTAAGTCATACTTGCATCCCACCATCTGAATTTCACTACTTACTCCTTCTACATAGACTATATGAATATTTTCAGTCAGGAAATAAATGCACTACTCACTGAGTTTGCTTCTTTCATAGGCCACTTTTTATATACTATCCCTATATCCCCAAGGGATATTAAGCCTGCTGTAATATTTATGTTTCAGTTAGAAATAAGGGCATCAAACTAGCCTGCATTAATATTTGGAGTATTAGCAATAAATGGGCCTCATTGGAATCTTGGATCTTCATTGAAATCTCACACATTCTAGCCTTGACAGAAAACTGTCTAAAAATTATATTTATCCCTCCACCTTCATCGATTATAACTATACCATTATCCATGATAATAGTCTAGGTCACAGAATGGGTATGGGTTTTATGTTGCTAATTAAACTAGACTCATCATTAAGTATTACTAACTCCAGTAGTACCAACCAATCTAATGACAGGACTCCAAAATGGATTATTAATAACATAACAGATGGTAATAACACCTAATTTTCAGCACTTATACCATTCACCCTTCTTCTTTTGCAGTGATTAAAAGTACTTTCCAAGAAATCTTTCTTACTGGCTGTCATAAAAAACATCATTATACTAGGAGACTTCATCTTCAGTACTGCTGCCCTTGATGGTAAACATTTCAACGAAATGCCTCTTCAACTGAAACTTGAACTACTAGTCAAGGGTGAAACTGGGCCAAACCTGTAAACAAGAAACCATTTAATCTTGGAATTTAACATTACAAATTTGGCAAATTGGTGTACCAGTATTAATATTTTATACATTCATTATGTGCCACTGCCTTGTACTCTCCTACCAGTCATTTAAATCAGCTACACCCAGCCCCAAATTGTAACTGGTCACTCTTTCCACAAAAAAAAAAAAAAAAAAAAAAAAAAAAAAAAAAAAAGAATAGTCATACTTGACATACAACTTAATAGCATCAACTAGTCACCTGTGTATGCACTCACTGAGCCAACAGCAGCACTAATATGTTACATTAACACCCTTTCCTACAATCAAGATCTACTTTTCTCCTGTGCATGCAGAAGGTTAAGAAGGAATAAATGTTCCTGGTTATCAAATGCCATCAATAAAGAAACTCATGAAACATGAACATTGTGGAAGCAAAACCATTCAGACAATCATCTTTGTCAAGAATTCCTCTCTCTGCAAAAACAAACCAAAATTACAACAAAGTCTGCTAAAACCCTCTATTTAAGACATAAACAAATGTCTGCCACTAACAACTATAACTGTTGTGGAAATAGATAAAGCATCTAACTAATATAGTTATTTGTCTTGCTTACTCTTTAAAGTCCTTATCCAACAACTCTAGCAGCAATCCAGCTGAGGGCTGTAAATCATTTCTCACTTCTATTTAATTTATTAGCAAATGCTTTCTTTGCAACACCCACACTGACCTATCTTCAGATGATAATTCACTTCCCCAGTTGTACCTACTACCATGCTATGCAGCCGTCTTTTTTTGTCCAAGATCTCAGCAAAAGATGCTAACACCCAAATTAAACACTTAAAGTACTCCTCTGCAAAATTCCTAATATTCAACCTACATTCCTTAAGAAGGCAAAAGTCAAAAATCACCAAACCTCTGATTTACATCTTCGCTTAGATCCCTTAGTCCCTTAGAATTGGAATAGTGTACCCAGCCCTTAAATATCCCAACATAACCCTTCTACCAAAGGTTCCTTTAACCAAAACAGAAAAAAACTTTACACCTGTCTCCAGTCTCTGTCCACTCACTAAAATCTTTGAAATAAATCATGCATAAATAAATGCTCAAATACATCAAAAGTTATGGTCTGCTCTGACAGGCAACATGGCTTCAGAAATGCCTTTAGTTCCACTGTAGCTTTTCTAACAATCGTTGACTGTATGCAATGCAAATATTAATGAAGACCTTATCATTGCTAATATCTTTATTGACACAAGATGGGCTTTCGAAATTGTAAACTACCATCTGTCCACTACAAAATTACAAAACTTCAGCTTTGGACAAAACATTATTCGATAGTTCCAAAATTATCAAAAAAAAATTCAGGTCGTCTCTAACAAATACTGTTTATCAGTAGCCATCCTTAGCACTGGTGTCTCCCAAGGCTCAGTATTGTGCCCCTTAATGTTCTCCATCTTAATCAAGGACCTCGCTTAAGACCTGCATAACTTAAATATAACATTTTATGCTGATGAAGTTCTTCTCTTACAAGCCAATAAATACACCACTGATCTTCAATATCAACCTCAGCAGTTTTACTCCCATCAGCTATAAAAAATAACTTTATTCTTTTTGTCTGCACTCATCAAGTCTCTCTACAGCCTGTCTTTTCCATTACAGATATCCAAAACGCAATAATACTATAATTTCGGAATGTAACTACCTAGTGTTCAACTTAGATCCTTCACTACCCTTCTTAATGTAAATTGACATCATTAATAAGGTTGTCTCCCAGCTAAAACCCTGCTATAAAATTTCACATTCTCTCTCCCCTCTTGATCATGCAGCCATTGCCAGAAATATACTACTGCCACCCAAAGCCTGAATATGGGATCAGCCATTGCCAGAAAGATACTACTACCACCCAAAGCCTGAATATGGGATCAGCCATTGCCAGAAAGATACTGCTACCACCCAAAGCCTGAATATGGGATCAGCCATTGCCAGAAAGATACTACTACCACCCAAAGCCTGAATATGGGATCAGCCATTGCCAGAAAGATACTGCTACCACCCAAAGCCTGAATATGGGATCAGCCATTGCCAGAAAGATACTGCTACCATTCAAAGCCTGAATATGGGATCAGCCATTGCCAGAAAGATACTGCTACCACCCAAAGCCTGAATATGGGATCAGCCATTGCCAGAAAGATACTGCTACCACCCAAAGCCTGAATATGGGATCAGCCATTGCCAGAAAGATACTACTACCACCCAAAGCCTGAATATGGGATCAGCCATTGCCAGAAAGATACTGCTACCACCCAAAGCCTGAATATGGGATCAGCCATTGCCAGAAAGATACTGCTACCACCCAAAGCCTGAATATGGGATCAGCCATTGCCAGAAAGATACTACTACCACCCAAAGCCTGAATATGGGATCAGCCATTGCCAGAAAGATACTACTACCACCCAAAGCCTGAATATGGGATCAGCCATTGCCAGAAAGATACTGCTACCACCCAAAGCCTGAATATGGGATCAGCCATTGCCAGAAAGATACTACTACCACCCAAAGCCTGAATATGGGATCAGCCATTGCCAGAAAGATACTACTACCACCCAAAGCCTGAATATGGGATCAGCCATTGCCAGAAGGATACTGCTACCACCCAAAGCCTGAATATGGGATCAGCCATTGCCAGAAAGATACTGCTACCACCCAAAGCCTGAATATGGGATCAGCCATTGCCAGAAAGATACTACTACCACCCAAAGCCTGAATATGGGATCAGCCATTGCCAGAAAGATACTGCTACCACCCAAAGCCTGAATATGGGATCAGCCATTGCCAGAAAGATACTGCTACCACCCAAAGCCTGAATATGGGATCAGCCATTGCCAGAAAGATACTGCTACCACCCAAAGCCTGAATATGGGATCAGCCATTGCCAGAAAGATACTGCTACCACCCAAAGCCTGAATATGGGATCAGCCATTGCCAGAAAGATACTACTACCACCCAAAGCCTGAATATGGGATCAGCCATTGCCAGAAAGATACTACTACCACCCAAAGCCTGAATATGTGATCAGCCATTGCCAGAAAGATACTACTACCACCCAAAGCCTGAATATGTGATCAGCCATTGCCAGAAGGATACTGCTACCACCCAAAGCCTGAATATGGGATCAGCCATTGCCAGAAAGATACTGCTACCACCCAAAGCCTGAATATGGGATCAGCCATTGCCAGAAAGATACTGCTACCACCCAAAGCCTGAATATGGGATCAGCCATTGCCAGAAAGATACTGCTACCACCCAAAGCCTGAATATGGGATCAGCCATTGCCAGAAAGATACTGCTACCACCCAAAGCCTGAATATGGGATCAGCCATTGCCAGAAAGATACTACTACCACCCAAAGCCTGAATATGGGATCAGCCATTGCCAGAAAGATACTGCTACCACCCAAAGCCTGAATATGGGATCAGCCATTGCCAGAAAGATACTACTACCACCCAAAGCCTGAATATGGGATCAGCCATTGCCAGAAAGATACTGCTACCACCCAAAGCCTGAATATGGGATCAGCCATTGCCAGAAAGATACTACTACCACCCAAAGCCTGAATATGGGATCAGCCATTGCCAGAAAGATACTACTACCACCCAAAGCCTGAATATGGGATCAGCCATTGCCAGAAAGATACTGCTACCACCCAAAGCCTGAATATGGGATCAGCCATTGCCAGAAAGATACTGCTACCACCCAAAGCCTGAATATGGACTCAGCCATTGCCAGAAAGATACTGCTACCACCCAAAGCCTGAATATGTGATCAGCCATTGCCAGAAAGATACTACTACCACCCAAAGCCTGAATATGGGATCAGCCATTGCCAGAAAGATACTACTACCACCCAAAGCCTGAATATGGGATCAGCCATTGCCAGAAAGATACTACTACCACCCAAACCTGAATATGGACTCAGCCATTGCCAGAAAGATACTGCTACCACCCAAAGCCTGAATATGGGATCAGCCATTGCCAGAAAGATACTACTACCACTCAAAGTCTGAATATGTGATCAGCCATTGCCAGAAAGATACTGCTACCACCCAAAGCCTGAATATGGGATCAGCCATTGCCAGAAAGATACTGCTACCACCCAAAGCCTGAATATGGGATCAGCCATTGCCAGAAAGATACTACTACCACCCAAAGCCTGAATATGGGATCAGCCATTGCCAGAAAGATACTACTACCACCCAAAGCCTGAATATGGGATCAGCCATTGCCAGAAAGATACTACTACCACCCAAAGCCTGAATATGGGATCAGCCATTGCCAGAAAGATACTACTACCACCCAAAGCCTGAATATGTGATCAGCCATTGCCAGAAAGATACTGCTACCACCCAAAGCCTGAATATGGGATCTCCCTACTTGTTTTCCACTCCATCTAGGATATCCCAAGACTACAGATTTCTGAAACAAAATATGATTTGCTCTGCTTCTTTATGCTTACTCACACCACTGCTGTTGTGTCTTTCGGCTTTTCCCGGTTAGAGGTCGCCACAGAGGAACTCCGGTCAGCTAATGATTGGCAGTAGATTTTTACATGCCGGGTTGCCAGCCCTGACGCACAACCTTCAACGAAGGTACGCCCATTCACACATGTCTCCACACAGAAGACGCTCTAGCTGAGAATCGAACAGGACAACGTCTTACTGTGAGGCGACAATGCTACCGCCGCACCACCACCGCAGTTTACTCAGACCACTGAAATCTTCTTAATTGGCCTCCAGTAACTAAAAGATCAACTTATTTTTTATACTTCCAACTTTATAAAGTTAATACTGGGGTACTGCTATCCATTGAAAAGAAAAGATTACTCCTTCTTAGGGAACAAGTGCATTCCCTATGGAGCACCCAAAAAAGACACTTATCATTCCCAAAACCCTTTTTTAAACTGTCATGGGTGAACATGCTTTCTCTAGACTTGGCCTAGCCTTGTGAAACAAATTACCAGCAAAATGAAGAGATAAAATTCTCTCCAATGACTGAAGAGAAATGTGGCACAACACCTCTACAAAGAGATGAAGTATGCCTGCTTAATGGACAGAGTTTAACTGCTGAAGTGACTTCATTATGACTATAAATACATCTCTCCTTTGGCATTTGTCTGCTTCCATTATTTAATTTACTGTTGTATATTTTGTATATATATTGTTTTCCTTATATATTGTACATCTTCTGCCTGTTATTTTTTTTGCAAAATTCTTTTAGTTATCTGTTTTGCATAGTGATTGTTATTCTTGTATTAGATGGCCTATACTCTTTGACTGAATGTACTATTTTATATCCTGTGTGTTCTTGCCTCTGCTCCTAGGTTATTGCAGAAAAGGGTCTTTGGAATAGTCTACCCACTAAGTTACCAATTAGTAAAAAAAAATATGAGAATAATGTCCATCTATTGCTTTTTAGGGAAGAGGAAGTGTAAGATAAAAATAATTTGGCACAACGGCTTATGATGGTGTTTATAAAAGCATGGGATAATAGTGGCAGGTGGACGTATAGATGACAGAGTGGACTGTAATTTAGATGAATGAGGGGAGGAATAAGGGAAAAGTTAAAAATGCATTTAGAGTTGGAATTAATTTAACAGTCATGGAGCTCTGGGAAAGGAGCAGGGCCTGAATGCACCTGAGTGTTAGGGCCATGCTGCTTGTGTATCATAACGGTTTGCCAAAACAATGGATGGCAATAAGTTATGTTTTGGGTGAGAGTGAGTAGTGGGGATGGAACAGGATATTTATGTGGTCAGTGAGAACAGACTTTGGGAAATAAGGATGAGTGAAGCAGCAGATATGAAGGAAGTGATGGAATTGTAAATGCTAATCAATTGCAGATCAACAAACATTAAACTTGTAATAAGTTTAGGAAGACTTATATATTTAATTTCTTTCCCATAATGCTTAGTTGAATATTGTTAATATGTACTTACACCCTTCACTTCTATATTTTGCGCACCTTCTAATTTTCTTACATTTTACTACTACAGTAAAGGCTTGGGATGACTTACAGTGCGGTGGCTAGATTTGCTGCAGGCCTTTACTGTAGCACATATCGCTACTTAGCACTTTATAGTCTGTTATGGTCAGTGATTAATCAGCAGCTGTCCTGGATTCAGGTTATATTTGAGCATAAACTTGTGTAACATCCAAGTATCCCACTCTGACTAATAGTCTATCGTGGCTACAGCATACATTGAAACTGTACAGATTTCTGCAGAATGTCCAGATTTTTGCCTGATATTTTTGGTCCACTTTTCATAAAAGTGTGGTTTCCCAACAAATTATTAGCAAGTCATTAAGAGTCTAAAGTCAGAAAATGATGACAGGTGAGTTTCAGACTTCATACCCTTCAAAAATTCATGCTAATGTAAAATCTTTTATTCTATCAACTTCCTAAGATTGTAAGTGCAATATTTAAAAATGTGTCCTATTTTTGGGCCTTTGTCCCCCCCACTATTTATGGCTTGGTCCAGATTTCTTGTTCTAAGAAGTTGAGATGTATGGGCTGTACATGAGCAGACTGTTTAGAAATTCTTCTAGCCAATATTACAAAGACAGAACGATGAAAAAAATGGAGATATTTCCATTATCCAATACATACTAGCAAAATGTGAAGCAAGCATACAATGTATTACATTAAGATACTTCTTTGAAAAGAAGGTATTTAAGATATATTTGAAAATATTTGTAAATGCAGTGGGATTGCCATTGCAATCTAACTTGTTACTTTATCACTTGCTACTGAAAACTATGTCCCAAGCACTCCAATTATTTATGTACTAACTTATAGGTTACCTGTAATACCATGTTGTTTGTAATGCAAACATAATGTGTAACCATGTGTGCTGGTATTTCTTTGTTAAAAATTTTGTTTTTCCTCAGCTGCTATCATTTGAAGCCTCACACATATGCGTCTATGTTCTCAAAGGACCTTTGTAAGCAGTACTGATTCAGATTAATATTTACTTTGTGCATACAATAATATTTTTATTTCAACTCACACATCTCTGTACCATAGTGTAATATATCACATAGAAGCCCCAAACGGTTTTTGATGTATACTGACTTTATATACTTGAATATTTCTGGAACTTTATTTCTCTGGGACTACTCTGAAAATGAAGACCTCACACTTTTTTTTAATTATTTGTTAACCAGGTAAGCTCATTGGATGCATACACTCCTGTTCAAGGGCACCCTGGGATGAATGTCTGGTTCAGTGACTTGCTGTTTGACACACAGTAGACAGATGGCAGTGGAAGTAATTAAATCCTGTGCCCTTGACTACAAGAAGCAGTTCATTAACTGGCATACCATTAGCATAGCTCTGATGAACAAATTATGAATATGTGTAAAGTAGAGCAACACCCCTTTCACATGGTACTTAGCTCATTTTTAGGGCATTATTGCAAAAAAAAAATAATAATAATACCACAGTCTTCTAAATGAGGAGATTTCAAAAGGTGGAATGAATCAAAACACTGTTGTTTTTTTTTTTTTTTTTTGCTCTGATAACTAATCTGATTGTCAAATTTTTGATTTTCAGGCAAAATTTGGTGAAGATGGGTGACTGGAGTGCATTAGGAAAACTGCTTGACAAGGTTCAGGCCTATTCTACTGCAGGAGGAAAGGTGTGGCTATCTGTTCTTTTCATCTTTAGGATCCTGCTTCTAGGAACAGCAGTGGAGTCAGCCTGGGGAGATGAGCAGTCAGCTTTCACTTGCAACACTCAACAGCCAGGTTGTGAGAACGTCTGCTACGATAAATCATTCCCAATCTCCCATGTCCGACTCTGGGTCCTGCAGATTATATTTGTTTCTGTACCAACATTACTGTACCTGGCACATGTGTTCTATGTCACAAGAAAAGAAGAAAAATATAACAAGCTAGAAGAAGAACTTAAACAATTCAAAAATGAAGGTGGTGACGTTGACATACATCTTAAGCAAATCGAAATTAAGAAATTTAAATATGGCATAGAGGAGCATGGTAAAGTAAAAATGAGAGGGGGCTTGCTTTGTACTTACATTATAAACATATTATTTAAATCTCTTTTTGAAGTTGCCTTTTTACTTATCCAGTGGTACTTGTATGGTTTTTCATTAGAAGCAATTTATGCTTGTGAAAGATATCCATGTCCTCATAAGGTCGACTGTTTCCTTTCTCGTCCAACAGAGAAAACCATTTTCATTGTTTTTATGTTAGTAGTTTCCTTAGTGTCACTGTTCTTGAATATTATAGAGCTATTTTATGTCTTTTTCAAAAGTCTGAAAGATCGTATGAAAGGTAAAACAGGTCCTTTTTCTAGCCCTGCTGCTAATGTATCCACACTACCTAAAGAAAGTACTTCCCTGAAGTATGCTTATTACAATCAGACTTCATCTCCACTTTCTCCGGTGTCCCCCATGTCTCCACCAGGATATAAACTTGTTACTGGAGAAAGGAATAGCTCTTCCTCCCTTCGTAATCACAACAAGCAGGCCAGTGAGCAAAACTGGGCCAACTACAATACTGAACAAACTCGAGCAGAAATGGCTGATATCACTATTCCCAACTCTCATGCTCAGACCTTTGAATTTCCAGATGGCCAACAGGACAGAGTAAAACCTACATCTGCATATGAGGGACACCCGCTCACATATATAGGTCAGCGGCCACTGAGCAGAGCCAGCAGTCGAGCCAGTAGTCGACCTCGACCAGATGACCTGGAGGTTTAATCTCAGCTTAGTAAATATTCTGCGGGCCAGCAACTTGCATTTTTATGGCTTAGTGGTAATTACAACAGAAGTACTTTTAAGCATGTAACTAAGACCTCAGACTCACCTAATGACTTGACATACCTACTTTTGCTAGCAGTGGTAAATGGTAATATAGAAAATGACAGGTTTTTACTAAGCACTGGCTACTGCAATTGTATGCCAACAAATAAAACATGTTATAAAAGAATCAAACAAACATGAAGAATCTAGGAAGAGCAAACATGTGCATGCAGGCTGTAGGAGCAGTCTTTCTAAGAATCACTGAAAGTCCATTCCTGATGTTTTTTTCCTTCAAGCACATTCCATTCAAATGCACTGCCTGAAAGAAAAAAAAAAATAATTTAACAAAACAAACAAAAAAATTGTTGTATATGATGTTGATAATGCAAGGAGCAGACAGACAATGCTCTTAGGTTTTACAAACAGCTCACTAGATTAAATCTGCTTTCTATATATTGCTGCATTGTATAGATATGTAAGTTTGAATTTCAGTGACATCTTTGTTCAGTCCACTGCTGCCTACATTGCCCCAAGATAAAGGAGTTGTCAGCCATCATCAGCAGATTATGGTGGTTAGGAGTTCAGCACTCACTATAAATGAACCCTTTCCATTTAGCTTATATAAGCATGTGATGAGTTTGATAACACATGTAGGTATGTAAAGGGATACTCAAGTGACATTCTATAGTGATGCAGGCAGTTGTAGGTCTTGGCCAGGGCTGGCGTTATAACAAGGGTCTATGAGATATTTGAAGCATACAAAAAAACACATGATCCCAACATTATTTCTTCTGGTTTATGTTACTTTGCAAGTGGTCTAGATGGAGGATGGAGCTAAAGAATTAATTAAAGTAAAACCTGAATTAGGTACCTTGATCTCAGATTATCTCTTAGGGTCACTTCACAGATAAATATATTTTTGTCTTACACAGTTTCCTCAACTTTCAAGTGTTATCTATTTGCTACATTTTTCTTATGTGTAGTACCCTTCTATGACCTCTCTACTCAAGCAGAGCTGTCAGTTAATTGTCTAAATGACAATCATCATCATCAACACTTTTCCCACTTTGATTTACATAGAACAAGGTGCTGATTTGACTTTTGGTGTCTTTCTTGATCCAGTATCACTTGTCTACCTTCAACAGCCATGTCAGAATGTTGCAGGTGTTCTCTCATGCAAGCCATTCATCTCTTGGCTGGACATTCCTGCTGTCTGTTTTTCTTCCTGTCTGTCCCAAGTTTGCTTTATCATATCAGCTTCTGCTTTCCTATGTATGTGGCTGAACTAACGCAATCTATTTTCCTTGAGCACCTCTGCAATTGGGGCTTTGGCTCTGATGTTTTAATGTCTACATTTGTCCTTTAGTGTGCATCCTGCTATTGTTCTCATGTACTTTACCTCCATCTCCTCAAGCTTCCTCAGCTGCTCTGCCTCAGTTTTCTGCACCATTGTTTTGTGTATCTAACTTTTTAGCTTCTTTGGCTTTCTTTTGTTAAAGACTACCCCTGACAATTTGTGCCATTTTGTTGTAGCACCTGTGATTCTAGCTTTGACTTTCTCATTCAGATTTCCCTTCGCAGCAGCACTTCCCAATTGTTTGAATCTAATCCTCTGCTGCATTGTTTTCCTTCTATCTAAGTTTTCAGCTTTATCTGATGTCTGCTATGACCACTGTCTTGTCTATATTCAGATTAATCCCACGTGACATCAGTTTCACACTGCAGTTCTCTATCATTTGTTGAATTTACTCTTCAGAGTCTACTTGTAATGCCACATTGTCTGCATATAGCAGCTTTGTTGATCTATCCCGTCTGACCTGTTTTCCGATGAAGTTCATCACCAGTATGAAAATGTTTGGGCTTGTAGATGAACCCCCTGTACACATGGTCACACTGGGAACCCCTTTATGAGCCTGATCCCCATTAATGATTGTGTCATTTGGCCCTTGCTCATAGTCTGCAGTTCTGCACTAATTATATCCGTGTGTTTGTGCCTTCAGACATTCACAGGACTGCCTGAATCAGCTTTCTTTGGACCCTGCTATATGTTTTTTCCAAGTTTCTTCATTTTCTACTTCTTCTCCACTATCTGCCTCACAGCAGGCATTGAGACTGTTGTACTGCATCCAGATTTTAATCCAGACAACTCATCTCCTCTCTTACTTTCTGCTACTGTGTGTATTCATTATCAGTCACCCTCTCCAGCACTTTCTTGGAGTGTGGCTAGAATTTCATATCTCTATACTGCCTTTAGTTGGGAATACTCCTTTGTTCTTGCATAGTGGTAGTAAAACTGTTATTCTCCAGTCATCTGGGATATGCTACTCTCTCCATACTGCGTTGAGTACCCTTAGGAGTAACTTCTCCCCTAACTCACTGTGCATGTTGATCATAGCTGCTGTGACTGCATCTGAGGCCAATGATTACTAGGAGTTCATTTCTCTAGTGCACTTTGAAATTCTTCTAAGATGGCTTTTTCTTCCTCTTTCTTCACAGATTGTGCAAGTAGCAGTACAGCTTCTGTAGGGTGTCATTCATTTAGAAGTTCCAGCTACCCTTGACATTCTCTGGACAGGTGACCAGATTGCTGTTGATGTCTCTAATAAATGACATCTGCTAACTGCCTCCTTTGTCTTACTCTCGTTGCCCTGTAACATAAGTGAGCTTTTTAGTGCCATCTTCTGATTTACTCTCCAGAAGCTGCTAAAGTTTCTCTGATGACTTGTTCTTTGCAATTGTGACTGCTGTCTTATCTTTTTTGTTAGCTAACCAGTATCTCTTTAGCTTGGTCAGTCTTTTCTATTTCGCACTATTTTTTGCACTCCCTTTTTTAGATAACTTGTGCTCCTTTATTTTGATAATTGTCTAACTGAGAAGTATAACATGCACATTCCCTAGCCTCTTTGTTATTTTATTTTTATGTAATGTTTACAGCTTGTCTTGGCTTCACCACTAATTGTTTCTCACTTAGTGCTTGCTTGGACTTGTGTCATTCTTCCAGACCTCCTTACTACCTCCTTACCTTTGTTTATCTTGCAACCTTGCATGGTTTATATTGTAATTATTCTAGTAATCTGCTTATCCAGACTTATCCTACATCTTTTCTTAACTATATCCAACAATCTGCCATATTTCCAGTCTGCAGCTATAATATAAATATATTGAACTTTAAGTTTTCTAATTCAGCCCAATTTGTACTTCCATTTTGATGAGTTCTGCTCTTTAATATTTCTTCATTTACCGTCTATTCATGAAAGAATCCTTGTGTATTCTTCAACACCAGTCTGTTTCTTTGTCACACTTGTTGGCCCAACCCCTGTTCCTTAGGCCTCTGCTCTATTCACTGACTGGTACATGCACTGGTGTTTGCTTCTGTTTTCATACTGACTCACCATACCTCTCAACCTTTCAGCTGAAGAAATCTGGTCAAAGCCAAAAATAATGGGGGACAAAGACCTAAACATACGGACAGATTTTAAATATTATACTTTTAAATTTAGAACATTGCTAGAATTATAGGTTTTGTATTAGCATTCATTTTCTAAAGGATAGGAAGTCTAAAACCCAAAGGTGTGTCACTATTTAATGACTTCAGTCCTGCATGATTTGCCAGAAAACAAACATTTTACGAGGAACAGGCAGACAGAGTATATGAAACAAAAATCTGGACATTCAGCAAAAATCTGTACAATTGTTCATAGGTTCATAGGTAGGTACTAGGCTATCGGCCCAAGGCCCTAAGTAAGCCTAGCCAACAAGTTCCCTGGCTTACGCCAACCCCAGAAAGTTAATTTCCTGTGCCCCTGTTGAGCAGAGCCACAGAAGTGATCCCCGGGGTGTATTTCTTATTTCCCATCCACTCATCAAGATTTTTCTTGAAGAGAGCTAATGAGGAACTTTGCCTGACATAGATAGGTAGCTTGTTCCAGAGTATGGGAAGTCTCTGGGACAGGAATCTATCACTCCAGCATGTTCTGTTTATTGGGTGACAAGGTTTAGGTCCTTAGAGCGTGTAGCTTGGAGGGACTGGGACTTCTTTAGGTGTAGCATGTCCAACAGCTCTGGGTTTGACATAGCTTTATATGTTAGGCAGAGATCACCTCAGAGTAGGCGATATGCTACAGAGTAAAGCTGGAGTTTTTGAGACGGTCAGTGTAGGGCATCTGTTTGAGGTCAGTCATCCTTTTTGTGAGGTACTTCTGTGGCCTTTCCAGCTGCTGCAGATGTCTTGTGAGGTACATTCCAAAAGGGGCATTGTACTCTATAATGGGTCTAATGAGTGTCAAGTAGAAGGGAACAATGACCTGTTTTTTCCTGGATGAGAACCCTTTTGTGATGAGGTGTGCCACGTAGAAAGATTTCCTGACTACTGGTTTCAGGTATGATATGCAATTCACACTGTCAGGCTACTGTTGCTGTTTGTGCACTAGGCACTGGCTTGCCTAAAACTTTCTGAGCCCCTATCCCCAAAAGATCTTTGTTAGTATAGCAAATCCTAAGTCTGGTGCATCCTGCTTTTGAAAGTTTTGATTTAAAAAGATCATAGTCATTTACAAGGCAATCAACTTACTGGCACCCATCAATGCTGGAGTGTATGTTGCCTGCAGTGACAACCAACCTTATGCTTATGTCAGAAGATTTGTAGACTTGTATTTACTTCTTCCCAATATCATTTAATAAGTCACCGCCTTCTTTCTTTCAGTAGGTCCTCCTTCAGTGCAGTGTGGGATACAATCCACAGCTTGCACAGATTAGTTACTGCTGTCATTCACAGAACTCAGACTACATGCCACCTGTATCACCTTAATTGATGACTTTGTAAGTCTTCTAAAATGCAACCTGTATCTCAGCGTCTTCTAACCTATGACTGCCTACCCCTCCCTGTTACTCTGTAATCATCTGTCAACATCATCTGCATTTCGTCCTGACATTTTTTGTACTCATTACTCAGTCAAAGCCTCTTTAACTACCATTTTCTAAACATCTGGATACCTCTTGTCATCACTGCCTCAGCCTTCTGAATAGTTTCTGTGGACCTATAGTTTCCTAAACATTCATTCTCATCCTCCTAATTCCTCCTCTAATACTTTGTTCAACTACTTGTGACTGTCTAGATTTTGCATAATATAACCCTGGTCTCTCCTATCTTTATTATGCTTCTTCCCTACAATCATATAAGTTCATTTCCTAATATTTATCTTTCTTTCTTTATTTTGCTCCTTATTTTTCTTCTTCTTTTACTGTACTGATTTATTTTATTTTATTTTATAATATCCTGCAATCTTTTCCAACTGTCTTGCAGCTGTTATTAGTTAATTTTTGTTTGCAGGTCTTTTTCTGCTTTTCTTTATTTATTTCTATCCAGATATTCTATTTCCTTTTCTCCATTCACAACTTTTCTTTGTATATCAGCTCTTCTTACCTCATGCTGGGAAGTGGCAGTGTTATGGGAGAATCTCCTTCAGGAGTTTTATGTCCTGTGCTTTGTTTTGTTGCTGTTCTTTATTTATTTATTTCTATCCTGATATTCTATTTCCCTTTCTCCAATCACAGCTTGTCTTTATATATCAGCTCTTCGTACCCTCTGCTGGGAAGTGGTACGTTCCATTCAGGTGCAATTTTTGATCATGCAGAGGTTTTCATGCAAGCATTATATATTATGAAGGGGTTGAGGTAAAAGCCTCAGTCACAGTGTTCATTGTGTTGTTATCTGATAATGTTATGGGGGAATTTCTTTCAGGGATTTTATGTCCTGTGTTTTGTTTTGTTGCTGTGACTTAGTAAAAAGAGGTTGAATTTTATTGAGTTGTCAGTGGGTTTGCATGGATTACTCTAGGGTTTAGTGGGATGTACAATCAGTGGTACTTTAGTTTTTGTTTAGATTTTTTGCATTTTTGATTAAGACAAAATAGATATATATCAAATACAATAAATGTAATAATATTGTAGCTTAAAGAAATCTTGCTAGAAGACATTTACATGTGATGGAATATAAATTATCAGCATAGAGCACATACATTGCCTGATTTGCCGATTCTCCGATAACCTTTTATTAGGGAAAAAAGATGACCTGGCATTTACTAATAAAAGTCTTAAAATTGAAATGTATTGCATCTGTGCAGTTTCTGTGTCAGACTTACACAACTGATGTTCATGGATTTCTTATGCAGACTCAGATGAGACATTTGGAGACACATAATAGCCATGGTGTGGCCCCAGTCATCAAGCACATGTTTCACATTCTTGATGCTGCGTACTTAAATAAATGCAGAGGTCTGAGTGCATTCAATGAATTTGGTACCTTCAGAGTTCATGGACATGTCTGTGTAGCCAGAGCATATTGTGAAGCATAAAAATGAAAGCTGTTCTGATGGTCTTGTGACCACTGCAGACGGAGTAAAATATCTAATATGGCTTGGTTTACTAATGTGATAACATCACTATTTGATTGTACATATTAGTCACATATGACTTGCAAATAATAATTTGTATTATGGTGATCCCTGTGGATCAGAAATAAGCATAATAATCTGTTTTTGTGATACGTTGAATTTTATAGTATGTATGTAAATGTAGTGTAGACTTTTTTTACTGGATTTGTAAAATAATGGGGTGTTAAAACTGTTTACATTTTATCATGACTGCTGTACAAAGTATGCCATACTATGTCTTTTAGTACTTTGAAGAAAAATAGATGTATTTGTGGTGTTTGTGTTTTGGCATTTTTTTGGGGTTCACATGCTAGAAGCACTGTATCTTTTTTTTAGCATTAATGCTTGGATGCTTGTGCAATAAAAATTATGGTACTGTAATGAGGTTTCATTTCTTAACATGAGAATAACATGCTGAGAATGTCAGTATAACCTTTATAACTTGATTTTTAATACAATGTTTGTACGCTTTCCGAAACAGCTAAAAATGGAAAACTCAGCAGAAGATTAAATAGGTGGGTAGGATTACTACAAATCAGATATTTAACATGCTTCTGAGACTAAGTGTAATTAAATACAGCTTGAATATCTGTGATGAGAATGAGAACACTTACCACAATCTCAAAGTAGTTCAGAATACTGATATCTGCAGCTTTTGATTTAGTGGCCCTTGTAAAATGAATTGACTGAAATGGGCAGTATTATGAAATGCACAAATTCCTTGGGTTTTATTTGTTTAGACCTTGTAAAAATGTTGAGAGTTTTATATAATAACAGTAGCTTTGCATCTAATTTATTTGATGTGTACGGTAAAGAAAACATGGATTTTGAAAAAAAAAAATCTTTGCTGTATTTTCCCTCAATATGTTCTTTTTAATGTGCCCCTGACTTCTGAATTGTTTGAAAAGTATATCTGGTGATATGTTTTGAACTGAAATGGTGCTCCCTGACTGCTGCCTTATGATCTTAAATACTTAAGTTATGAGTTCACAGGACTACACAATTATAGGAATAATATTTTCAAATATTTTTCTTTATTTTTTTTCAATATTTCAAATTTTTCAGTTTGTAGCAGTCAAATCTTGAACACCTTGTTAGAAAACAGCAATGATTTATACATTAAAACACAATGCAGTTTTTTTTCTATAAGCACAAAGATTTATGGTTGCATGTTCCTGGCTACAGGATTTAAAAAAATGAGAAATGAAAAAAAAATGTGTACAAGAAGATTCAGGCTTAAAATCATGTAAACCCATAATTCATTTGGTTGGAATTTAGACTAGTACTCTAGGGCCAGGGCTTATTTATTGGTGTTTTTTATCATTTCAGTATTTTTCACTTAGAATTATAACTTAACTTGCTTTATACTGAGTAATACTGCATTCACTCAATCTTTTATATCAGCATTCAAAGCAACTGGCATGGTTTACTTTCATTTAAGAAACTTGTGGAAACAATTCAACATGACACTTTAATGCATTGTAAATTTGTTAAAATTCTGCATTAAATTCATCTCATATATTACTCATTCCATGTAAGTTACCATTGTTTTCATGGTCTTTTTTAGCTTATCATATTGTGATCAATAAAATTCATTAAAAAAAATCCAATTACTGTTCTTTGCTTTTCATGCAAATAAATTGACATCTAATGATTATTTCTGTGAAAAAAATTTCAGTCAGTGAACTAACAGAAAAAAAAAAAAAAAAAAAAAGGGAAAACAAATCAATTTTAACTGATTAGACTACTGTAACACTGTTCTTTGCCTGTGTCAAAATTCACATTATAGAAGTGCTTGGTTATGCCTAACTGAAGTGTCAGTCAGAGCTGCTCTTCCTCAACTCGATACATAGGTTCATAGGTTCATAGGTAGGTACTAGGCTATCTGCCCTAGGGCATTTATAAGCCTAGCCAGAATGTTGGCTTTCACCTCCCTTTTAGAATAGATTCCTGAGCCTCTGTGCAGCAGGGCCAAAGAAGTGATCCCAGGAGTAAATTTACAATTACCCATCCACTCATCAAGATTTCTCTTGAAGAAGGTCAGCGGGGGGCTCTGTCTAACATGGACTGGGATTCTATTCCAGAGTGAGGGAAGCCTTTGGGATATGAATCTATCCCTCCAGCATGTCCTGTTTATTGTTGTGCTAAGGTTTAAATCCCTGGAGCGTGTAGTTTTAATGGAATTGTTTTTCTTGAGGTGGAGCATGTCCAACAGTTCTGGGTTAGACATGGCCTTGAATGTCAGGCAGAGGTCCCCTCTGAGTAGGTGGTAAGCAACTGAGTAGAGTTGGAGCTTCTTTAGTCGAGCTGCATAGGGCATCTGTTTGAGGCCCATGATCCTCTTGGTGAGGTATTTTTTAGGTCTCTCCAATTGTTGCAGGTGTCGGGTAAGGTACATCCCAAATGGGGCATTGTACTCAATTATGGGCCTGATGAGCGATGAGTAGAGGGGCACAATGAGCTCTCATGATCTAGATGTGAACCCTTTTCTGATTAGGTGAGCTATATAGAAGGTTTTTCTAACCACTTTGGCAATGTGATTGTCAAAGGAGAGGCTACTGTCTACTTGGGTCCCCATATCCCTAATTACTTCTTCGGTACTTAGTGGATTATCTCCTATGTGGTAGTTTGTGGGCATTTTGTTTTTCCCAAAGGGGATGACTATGCACTTTTTGGCATTTAGCTTGAGGCTATGGTTCTGACACCAGGTATCCGTCTCCGTAAGGCCCTTCTGGAGGATGCTTGTGTCAGCTGGAGAGTCTATTATGGCTCCCAGTTTGCAATCATCTGCAAACTTGGTAAGCCACAGCCCTCCCGTGTTTGCCTGTACCTCAGAGAAGTAAATACCGAACAAGAGGGGTCCCAGGACTGAGCCCTGTGGGACACCACTTGTAACCAGTTTAGAGTCGGACATGGCACCCGCGACTCTGACCATGTGAGTTCTATCCCTGAGCCAGTTTGCAACCCATCTTGTGACACATGGGTTAATATTTAAGCTAGTAAGCTTATTTATGATGCCAGAGTGGGGTATTGTGTCAAAGGCCTTTGCAAGGTCCAGGTAGGCTGTGTGGACTACCTTTCCCTCATCTATGGCTTTGGTAACTGTTTTGAAGAAATCAATTAGGTTTAAGAGGCAAGATCCGCCTTTAACAAAGCCAAATTGGGTAGGGTCCAGTATTTGGAGGTTCCCAATGTCTTTGTTTATGAGATCCATGATGATGCACTCCATAGCCTTACAGACCAGGCTAGTCAGGCCTATAGGGCGATAGTTCCCAGGATCCATTGTGGCGCCACCTTTGTGAAGTGGGATCACTGTTGCTGTATGCCATTCTTTGGGTACACAACCTGTGGTAAGGCTGAGTTGGAACAGTGAATTTATGTGAGGGTTTAGTTCATTTTGGAGCTCTTGTAAGACACAGCCCGGAATACCATCCAGTCCCATTGATGCTGTATTTTTTACTTTGGAGAGGGCTGCTTTCACCTTTGTGTCTGTGATGTCTGGGGGATTGCATTCTTCTGGGATAGACACTGGCTCTTTTGGGGGGGAGGTGGGGTAAAGTTTGCACTGAACCTATCCGCCAGGATGTTGGCAATGTCAGTGAGTTCAGTGTATTTTGTGCCATTTTGCATCAGCTCAGACCATATCTGAGAGTTGCCACCCAGATTCTTGATGTAGCTAAAGAATGCCTTGTGATTATCTTTAGAGTCTTTGGCAATTTTTCTTTCAAAGCTAGCCTTTATTTTATGAGGGATCAAGGATGCCTTCCCTTTTTGGGATTTTGCCTTTTCATGTAATAGTTTCCTCCTTCTGTTGTATAGCTTATTTATGGCCGGGGTCCACCAGACTGGTCTCCGGTTTTTGGAGGAGTGAGTCTTGGTTTTACTTCGGATGGCACAATCCATGCATTCCTGTAGGTGCTCATAGAGTGCAATTGTAAAGGATTCTGTGGTTTGGGTAGCATTTTCCATATGCCTGGGGGCTTTGAAACTTTCCACCTCGGTCTTGAGAAGTGTGAAGTTTGCTTTTGAGAAATTTTTCACAGTGGTTTCCTTGGCTGGGGGTGGGGTCGGGATGTGGGTGTCCATTGTGATTAGTTTATGGTCTGATCTTACCAACAAGGGGTTTACCTCTGGTATGGAACATTTAGCCCCCATGTTGGTGATGACCAAGTCCAATATGTTGTCCCCTCTTGTAGGAGTGGTGACCAGTTGTTCCAAGACATTTGAGTTTATAAACTCAAGGAATCGTTGGGCAAAAGAGTTGGGGCTTGAGTAGTTTTCCTAGTCAATGTTTGGGTAGTTGAAGTCCCCCAATATCATGGTGTTTGGTGAGACCTTCATATTTTCCAGTGTTCTCAGGAATGCTGAGTGGGAGTCCTGAGACAAGGTGGGTGATCTGTTGCAGGCTACAAACTGAAAAGCAGATGTTCTTCATCTCACATTGCTGCAGTCCTTACTTATGGGTAGTCCGCTGTCCTCGGTCGGCCCGAATACCAAAGTATTAGGCTGACGTCGGTCATGGGCGCTTAGATCTGACATCAGAGCGTCAGGGTATAAAGGCGCATGACCGACGCCATATCCTCAGTCTTTTTGCCGCATGGTCCGATGCAGAAGCAGCGCAAAGTGCGCGTTGCGCTCTGGAAATTTTTTTTTTTTGGAGTTTCAGACCGATACCAAGTTGGCTAAGTACAATATTTTTGTTTTTCTTGCCTCAGTTACTTACGGATGTCAGAAAAGTGAATAATTGTATTTCTTGTGGGAAACAGATACCGCATAGGGATTACCACTCACTTTGTATTCCTTGTTTGGGACGTTTTGTGCTAGGTTTAATAAGCGCACTATAAAGCGGAGGTTAGATTGCGCTAGGTTAGTCTTTGGCAAGAGGTGTAATTATAATATGCCGGATGTTCTGCTTCTACTAAGAAGCGCAAAGACAAATCTTTAAAGCCTAGGCAGGATGATTCATCCGTTTCGGACGCTGGACCTTTAGAAGCTACAGCTGAACAGGTGGATCCGGCTGAAGTTTCTGTTGAGTCCCAGGGGGAAACTTTGATTTTACAGGATGTGGCCTCTCAGGAGGCAGGTCAGGCTGAAGGGGCCTCTCAGGTTACTATTCTCCCTTCTATGCCTTAGGTGGTTAGGCCTTCTGCTACTGTTTCTAAGGCTCCTTCTAAGGGCAGGTCTGTCTTGCCTTCCTCTGGTGTCAGTTCTGGTTCTTCAGGGTCTGTGCCTAAAAAGCACATGCTTAAAATGGCAGAGGATTTGATTACTTTAATTAGAGGTTCTATTCCCCCTCCTGATAAAAGGCCCAGGATGGAGCCATAGTTGGAAAGTTTGGGACAGGCCTCAGATGATTCAGAGTCTTCTGCTGAAGACATTCAAGATTTCCCTCCTTATTCTGATTCTGATGCAGAGGATTCCACTCCTTCTGCTTCTCCTCCAGAGGATTTTTCATTTTCAGAAACTCTGCATTCCATGAGGGAGCATTTTCAGTGGGAGGGACAGGATTACTCTGATTCACGGAAGAGACTTAGGGAGTTCTTGTTTTTACCACAGCATAGACCCTTAGCTATACATCCGGTTTTGGATGTTGTTTCAGATGTTTTTGAAGCTTCCCTTAATCCAGATTCTGTGCCTCCTGCCCCAGTTAAACCGGACAGGTATTACAGGGTGCCTGAGGCTCATAAATATCTGTATAAGAGTCCTAGGGTGGACCCAGAAACTATTAGTCAGGGGCCTAAGGGTGTTAGAGCCTCTGTTGTTAAGAATCTGGTTCCTCTGGATAAGGAAGCTAGAGCTTTGGATAGATGGGGTAAGAAGGTGTATACCTCTTCTACTTTAGCAATGAGAGCTTTGAACTTCCAGTTTCATATGTTGAAGTATCAGAATTTCCTCCTTTCTCAGCTAAGGTCTAAAATGGATGCTTTGGCAGAGAGCATAGAGTGTAAAGAATTGCAGGATTTAGTGCATGTTTCTGAACAGGTGGGTAAGCACTCTTTGCAATGTGGTTTTGATGCTTTACAGGCTTCTTCCAGGGTGGCTGCCACTGGTTCAGTTATTCGTAGGCACGCCTGGCTTAAGGATCAGAATTTGTCTGAGCATGTTAAGTCTAGAATTCTGGATGCCCCTTTACAGTCTGAAGTTTTGTTTGGTCCTCCTGTGGAGTCAGTCTTAAAGAAAATGGAAGACAAGGCTAAGTCTATGCAGACTGTTAAAGATTTTTGCAGGTACAACCTCCAAAGTTTAGTAGAAATTGGCCTACAAAGGGTGGGGTACCCTTCTACTGATTCTCAGTCTAGGGGTAGATCTAGGCGTGGTAGGGCAGAGCACAGAGTACCTTCAGGCCGAGACAATGGAGTTCGCCTGCTCAATCTGCTGGTGAAGGCAGGGGCCAGTCCTTTCGTAAACAGGCCCAATGACCTACATTTTCAGCTGCCAGATTCTTCTTGCCTGGCAGCTCCTTTGGGAGGAAAGTTGGCTCTTTTCAAGCAAAATTGGCATTTAGTCACCCAGGACAAATGGGTATTGGACATTATAAACCGAGGTTACAAGTTCTATTTCCATACCATGCCTCCTTTCAAAGGCATGCCAGACGCCTCCTCGGCAAAGGATAGAGGCTCAGACAAATTTCTTTACTTCTTCAAATAGGAGCTATACAGCCAGTTCCTCTGTCAGAAGTGGGCCTAGGATTTTATTCTCGCCTGTTTCTAGTTCCAAAGAAAGGGAACACGTGGAGACCAATTTTGGATTTATCTATCCTCAACACTTACCTGGACATTCCAAAGTTCAAGATGCTGACTTTACAACAACTTTTACCTCTGTTGGGAAAAGATCACTGGATGGTTACTCTGGACCTCAAAGAGGCTTACCTTCATGTTCCTATCAGGCCCAGTTGCAGGAAGTACCTGCATTTTCGGGCTGGAAATTTACATTATCAGTTCTCTGCATTGCCCTTTGGCTTATCTACAGAGTGTTCACAAAGGTTCTGGCTCCAGTGATAGCATTTTTCAGACTAAGAGGAATACAGATTTATCCTTATTTGGACGATTGCCTGATTATTGCACAAGAAAAGGACGAAATTCTTCATCATCTACAGTATGTGATGGCAGTGTTAAGATGCTTAGGGTATTCTGTGAATGAAACAAAGTCCAGTCTAGTACCCTCTCAGGACATGTGCTTTCTGGGTGTGAGACTGAATACAGCTTCCCAGATGGCCTTTTTGACCCCGGACAAACAAAGAAGCCTTTCTCTTTATTTCCATCAAATGTCTCTACGGTCCAGGCTGACTGCAAGGACAGTCCTTCAAGCCTTGGGGTTCATGGCATCTTGCATTCTGGTGCTTCCCAATGCCAAATTGCATATGAGGAAGCTTCAATGGTATCTCAAAAATGTATGGACACAGCACTGCCAAGATCTAGACACTGTCATTCAGATAATACCTTGCATTCGGAAGGAGTTTTTGTGGTGGGCTCAGGAATGTCACCTAAACAAGGGACTCTCTGTGACCCGGCCAGAGGCGAGTCAGATTCTAACGACAGATGCCTCGGACAAGGCTTGGGGAGCACACCTCAATGGAAAATGGGTGCAAAACGTGGCCTGTCAAACTCCAACATTTGCATATCAACTTGAAGGAAATGTTAGCAGTCCAGTTTGCATTGATGGCTTTCAAAGATTTACTTCACCCAGGGCAGGTGTTGATTCAAACAGACAACACTACTGTCATGTGGTACATCAACAAGCAGGGGGGAACCCATTCTTATCCTCTTTGCAGGCAAGCGATGATTCTGTGGGAAACTGCTCTCAATCTACACCTCAATCTTCAGGCAAGGTTTCTACCAGGAGCACAGAACTCCTTAGCAGATGTATTGAGCAGACAAATAGTGGATCCTCACGAATGGAAATTGGATCCTCATGTATT
Organism: Protopterus annectens; assembly: GCF_019279795.1. Taxonomy (NCBI): domain Eukaryota; kingdom Metazoa; phylum Chordata; order Ceratodontiformes; family Protopteridae; genus Protopterus; species Protopterus annectens. Next base: position 277,529,599 of record NC_056726.1, on the reverse strand, counting down.
TCAACAGTTGACAGTGTTATGGGGAACTCCAGACATAGATCTGTTCACTTCTCCACTAAATTACCAGTTGCCAAAGTTTTGCACAAAAATGTTTCATCACACAGCTTGGAAGGTGGACGCTCTATCATTCAGTTGGAACAATCTGCATGTATATGCCTTTCCACCTCTACCTCTTCTTCCCAAGGTACTCTTGAAGGCCAGACAAGACAAGCCAACCATGATTTTGATAACACCGGATTGGCCTCGACAACACTGGTACCCACTACTGAGGAGCTTAGTACGAGAACCTCCATGGCCTCTGCCTTTGATTCCGCACCTTTTGTCACAAGAGGACAGTCACTTCCTCAATGTCAAGATTCAGTCTCTACATCTAACAGCCTGGCATATTCTGTTTTAGACTCTGGAGGGTCTCAGCTTCCACAACAAGTTTTGAATGTTATTTTGGAGGCCAGGAGGCCTAGTACCAGGAAAGTTTATGCTGATAAATGGAGGAGATTTTTTATTTGGAGCAAAGGAAAGGACTTTGATGTCTCCAAACCTGATTTAAGTGTTGCTCTTCAATATCTTACTGAGTTGTTGGACAAGGGGTTGTCTTTCTCCTCAATAAAGGTCCATGCTGCAGCCATTTCTGCTCACTATGATTGTGACCCTCCTTTATTCTCTCATCCTTGGTTTAAGCAATTTCTTAGAGGGCAAAGAATATAAGACCCCAGAGCTCCTACTCCTGCTTGGGATCTCAATTTTGTGTTGGAAAACTTACTCTACAACCTTTTGAGCCTGCAGCTACTGCCGAGTTAAAGTATTTGTCATGGAAAACTGCTTTTTGTTGGCCATTACCTCTGCAAGAAGGGTTTCTGAATTACAGGCCCTCATGGCAGTGGAGCCTTTCCTGATTTTTCATAAGGATAGGGTATCTTTGCACTAATCCTTCCTTTATGCCTAAGGTGGTTTCTAGTGTGGCCTTAAATCAAACTATTCATTTGCCTACTTTTATGCAAACCCCAAAATAAAGGGAGAAAATTTTGCATACTTTGGATATTCACAGGCAGTTGCGTTATTATTTGAGCAGAACCAAAGAGTTCAGACAGTCTCAGCAATTGTTTGTTTCTTTTGCTTTGGGTTCACAGGGTAAACCTGTTTCAAAACAAACTATTTCTAAATGGATTGGGTTTTGTATTTCTTTCTGTTATTCCCATCATGGTAAGGAGATTGCTGCTGGAATCAGGCCTCATTCCACTAGGGCTACTGCTACTTCTACGGCCTTTCTAAGGGGGGTAGCTACAAAAGACATTTTGGAGGCAGCTACTTGGAGTTCAGTGCATACCTTTTCTAAAAATTACCACCTACCTCTTTATTCTAAGTCTAGGGCTGGATTTGCCACTGCAATTTTACAGGGCATTTTAGCGGCCCCTAATGCTTTATGATTTTTACCATCCTCCCTTTCCCGTTGCTTTGGGATTCTACCCATAAGTAAGGACTGCAGCAATGTGAGATGAAGAACATAGTACAGTTTTGTACCTACCATAAATGTAGATGTTCAAGATCCACATTGCTGCAGTCCAATTTCCTCCCTCCTTCCCCACTGTAGTTAGACTTGGTGTTATGCTTTAGGTGATGGTTGTTGTTGGGCATGTTTTTGGGAGGTATTCTGTTTTTGCCTGTGGCCTTTCTGGTTTGGCTTTCTGACATCTGGGGCAAGAAAAGACTGAGGATATGATGTCGGTCATGCGCCTTTATACCCTGACGCTCTGATGTCAGATCTAAGCGCCCATGACCAACGTCAGCCTAATACTTTGGTATTCGGGCCGACTGAGGACAGCGGACTACCCATAAGTAAGGACTGCAGCAATGTGGATCTTCGAACATCTACATTTATGGTAGGTACAAAACTGTACTTTTTGCCCACTGTTAGTTGCACATGGAGGGTCTCCGATGCCTCTCGCAGTGCCACTAACCTGGAGATGTGGGTATCCTTAATGAAGATGGATACTCCCCTGCCTTTAGTATTTCGATCCGAGTTCCGTAGTCAAAAAGAATTGTATGACTTGAATCCTGGTAATGCTGGGGTGCTCTCTGGAGCCTTGAACCAAGTTTCTGTTACTGGACAGATATCAATTTTCTCCATACTGAGGAGTGCCTCGAGTGCATGCATCTTGAGGTTTAGACTTCTGGCATTGAGTAGCATTACCCTTAGGTTTTTGTTTCTAGTATTGTCTATGGAGGTGGGTTTGTCTTTTGAGCCTTGCCTAAAAAAGGCACTATGCGGGTGGCAAGAGCCTTTGCCAGTATTCGAAAGCCTAAGGTTGACAGGTGCAAGCTGTCCCTGGCAAAGCAACGTGGCTTGTTGAGCATGTCATCCCAGGCTGACAGACACTGGATCCCCTTAGAATGACAACAATAGGTTAGCCAATTGTTAAAATTGATCATTTTGTCTTTATACTGTAGCATCATTCTTGGTGAGGGCAAGATGCTACTCAGGGTCAGGGTCATACCGACCTGGGCTACTTGATCAGAGAGATCCTCTATGTCTCTTTTCATGTAGTCCAGGGAGGTACATCTCAGGTCATTCACACCAACATGGACAATGACAGAGTCATATTTGTACCTGCTGTGGAGTGACCTGAGTGCTTGTGTTATGTGGTGGATCCTGGCACCCGACAGGCAGCTTACAGTGACCTTCTCCTTGTTCAGTCTGGTGAGTGGAACGTCAGTGTGCCTGACAATAGAGTCTCCAATTACTAGTGTATTAGGTGTGTTATTTAGCCTTGGGGGCTGCGACTGCATGCACACTGACTTTGTGAAGTATGTGATACGTGAAGGTTGTTGTGTGGTAGTGGTTGCTTGAATGTCTGCTTTGGAGGTCTCTGTTGTTTTGGCAGATTTTTATTTAGAGCCTCCACGTATGTTTTTGTTAGTTTATGTGTCTTGTTTGCTGGTGGGATTTGTCTATGTGAGATTGGTTGTGTGGTGCGAGTGTCTTCCTTCACCTCCTGACTGACTGTGACAGTCTTGGGTTGAGAGAGCCCGGCCACCAGTTTGGCTGTATAGTTGCATCTCTCACATATATTTGTGTTTGTTGGAAGGAGGAGAGGGTTGCCTGTGTACATAAGGCAATTGTAACATTGCCTCAGGATTCCCAGATTCACCAACTGGACTGGAGAGTATACCTGAAACTGTGATTTGGACATGCCTGGATGGTTTAAAGAACTGTTTTATTGATTGTCTGGAATAGATGAATAGGGAGCCTTATACTTCTGTATAATATAGGGGGGGTGTAGTGCTAAACTTAGTTAATGCTTACTGAGAAATTTGAGCAAGTGCTGGGCTGTAGAATGAAGGTTGAGTGCTTATTTATGCAAGTTTGACTAGTTCTAAGGGAAAAATTGAAGAGCAGACTTTCGGAGCCGGGAATAGTTAAAAACTGCTTAAATGGTGCTGCACGACGTTGCGCGATGTTGCACGATGCGCAAAATCACGAAAACCACGCTAAAGAGGGTTTTAAGGCAGGGAGTTTCAAAGAGATAGGAAATGGCCCAAAACGGCCAATAAGCTACAAGTTAATGGGCTGAGACCACTCCTCCAGGGACAGATAGGCTGCTCAAAGCTCCCCACTTTCACTGGTGAACAGAGAAGCTTCCTCCTATCCAAGTAAGGATATGGGCAACACAGGAACTATAACACAGCCTAGAATTCAGCAAGACCTGAAAACTGGACTATTCTAGTTCAGAAAAGGCAGGAAACAAGGATATATATATATTTTTTTCTAAATAGAAACTAGGCACAGGGACGCAGTAAATGCTTTAAACTGGCTAGCGCACTTGAGTGTGTAGCCTACAACACTTAAACAAGACAAAAATACAACTTTTAAAAGTGCAAATACAAAAAATGCAGAAAAACAATGCTTTGCAGATCTCAGATAGTCAGAAAACTCACTTTTTGACGAGAATATGCAGTCGCAGTTAGGAAGGTAGAAAAAATGCTTAAATCTTTTTAAAGTCTCTCTTTTCTCTCTCCGCTGCTTGTAGAACTCTGCAGGACACCACAAGGAGCTGTGCTGAGTCTGCTACAAGCGCAAAACTGCGCTAAAGTGGGTTTTAAGGCAGGGAGTTTCAAAGAGATAGGAAATGGCCCAAAACGGTCAATAAGCTACAAGTTACTAGGCTGAGACCACTCATCCAGGGACAGATAGGCTGCTCAAAGCTCCCTTCTCTCACTGGTGAGCAGAGACGCTTCCTCCTATCCAAGTAATGATATGGGCAACACAGGAACTATAACACAGCCTAGAATTCAGCAAGACCTGAAAACTGGACTATTCTAGTTCAGAAAAGGCAGGAAACAAGGATTTTTTTTTCTAAACAGAAACTAGGCACAAGGACACAGTAAATGCTTTAAATTGGCTTAGCACACTTGAGTGTGTAGCCTACAACACTTAAACAAGGCAAAAATACAACTTTTAAAAGTGCAAACACAAAAAATGCAGAAAAACAATGCTTTGCAGATCTCAGATAGTCAGAAAACTCACTTTTTGGTGAGAATATGTAGTCGCAGTTAGGAATGTAGAAAAAATACTTAAATATTTTTAAAGTCTCTCTTTTCGCTCTCCGCTGCTTGCAGAACTCTGCAGGACACCACAAGGAGCTGTGCTTAGTCTGTTACAAGTGCAAAACCACGCTAAAGTGGGTTTTAAGGCAGGGAGTTTCAAAGAGATAGGAAATGGCCCAAAATGGCCAATAAGCTACAAGTTACTGGGCTGAGACCACTCCTCCAGGGACAGATAGGCTGCTCAAAGCTCCCCACTCTCACTGGTGAACAGGGAAGCTTCTTCCTATCCAAGTAAGGCTATGGGCAACACATGAACTATAACACAGCCTAGAATTCAGCAAGACCTGATAACTGGACTATTGTAGTTCAGAAAACACGGGAAACAAGGATATATATATATATTTTTTCTAAACAGAAACTAGGCACAAGGACACAGTAAATGCTTTAAATCGGTTAGCGCGCTTGAGTGTGTAGCCTACAACACTTAAACAAGACAAAAATACAACTTTCAAAAGTGCAAACAAAATGCAGAAAAACAATGCTTTGCAGATCTCGGTCAGAAAACTATCTTCGGCGATAATATGCAGTCGCAGTTAGGAAGGTAGAAAAAATACTTAAATCTTTTTAAAGTCTCTATTTTTGCTCTCCGCTGCTTGTAGAATTCTGCATGACACTCCAAGGAGCTGTGCTGAGTCTGTTACAAGCGCAAAATCATGGTAAAGCGGGTTTTAAGGCAGGGAGTTTCAAAGAGATAGGAAATGGCCCAAAATGGCCAATAAGCTACAAGTGACTGGGCTGAGACCACTCCTCTAGGGACAGATAGGCTGCTCAAAGCTTCCCTCTATCACTGGTGAACAGAGTAGCTTCCTCCTATCGAAGTAAGGATATGGGCAAAACAGGAACTATAACACAGCCTAGAATTCAGCAAGACCTGAAAACTGGACTATTCTAGTTCAGAAAAGGCGAGAAACAAGGAAATTTATTTATTTATTTTTTCTAAACAGAAACTAGGCACAAGGACACAGTAAATGCTTTAAATCAGCTAGCACACTTGAGTGTGTAGCCTACAACACTTAAACAAGGCAAAAATACAACTTTTAAAAGTGCAAAGACAAAAAATGCCAAAAAACAATGCTTTGCAGATCTCAGATAGTCAGAAAACTCAATTTTCGGCGAGAATATGCAGTCACAGTTAGGAAGGTAGAAAAAAATACTTAAATCTTTTTAAAGTCTCTCTTTTCACTCTCTGCTGCTTGTAGAACTCTGCAGGACACCACAAGGAGCTGTGCTGAGTCTGTTACAAGCGCAAAACCATGCTAAAGTGGGTTTTAAGGCAGGGAGTTTCAAAGAGATAGGAAAGGGCCCAAAACGGCCAATAAGCTACAAGTTACTGTGCTGAGACCTCTCCTCCAGGGAAAGATAGGCTGCTCAAAGCTCCCCACTCTCATTGGTGAACATAGAAGCTTCTTCCTATCCAAGTTAGGATATGGGCAACACAGGAACTATAACTCAGCCCAGAATTCAGCAAAACCTGAAAACTGGACTATTCTAGTTCAGCAAAACTGGGAAGCAAGGATATTTTTTTTTTTTTGTTTTTTTTCTAAACAGAAACTAGGCACAAGGACACAGTAAATGCTTTAAATCAGCTAGCACACTTGAGTGTGTAGCCTACAACCCTTAAACAGGGCAGAAATACAACTTTTAAAAGTGCCAACACAAAAAATGCAGAAAAACAATGCTTTGCAGATTTCAGATAGTCAGAAAACTCACTTTTCGATGAGAATATGCAGTCGCAGTTAGGAAGGTAGAAACAAAACTTAAATATTTTTAACTTCTCTCTTTTCACTCTCCACTGCTTGTAGAACTCTGCAGGACACCACGAGGAGCTGTGCTGAGTCTGTTAAAAGTGCTAAACCGCGCTAAAGTGGGTTTTAAGGCAGGGAGTTTCAAAGAGATAGGAAATGGCCCAAAATGGCCAATAAGCTACAAGTTACTGGGCTTAGACCAGTCCTCCAGGACGGATAGGCTGCTCAAAGCTCCCCACTCTCACTGGTCAACAGAGAAGCTTCCTCCTATCCAAGTAAGGATATGGGCAACACAGGAACTATAACACAGCCTAGAATTCAGCAAGACCTGAAAACTGGACTATTCTAGTTCAGAAAAGGCGGGAAACAAGGATATATATATATTTTTTTCTAAATAGAAACTAGGCAGAAGGACACAGTAAATGCTTTAAATCAGCAAGCACACTTTAGTGTGTAGCGTACAACACTTAAACAAGGCAAAAACACAACTTTTAAAAGTGCAAACACAAAAAATGCAGAAAAACAGTGCTTTGCAGTTCTCAGATAGTCAGAAAACTCGATTTTTGGTGAGAATATGCAGTCACAGTTAGGAAGGTAGAAAAAAATACTTAAATCTTTTTAAATTCTCTCGTTTCGCTCTTCGCTGCTTGTAGAACTCAGCAGGACACAACGAGGAGCTGTGCTGATGCTGTTACAAGTGCAAAACCACACAAAAGCGGGTTTTAAGGCAGGGAGTTTCAAAGAGATAGGAAAGGGCCCAAAAATGGCCAATAAGCTACAAGTTACTGGGCTGAGACCACTCCTCCAGGGACAGATAGGCTGGTCAAAGCTCCCCACTCTCACTGGTGAACAGAGAAGCGTCTTCCTATCTAAGTAAGGATATGGGCAACACAGGAGCTATAACACAGCCCAGAATTCAGCAAGACCTCAAAACTGGACTATTCTAGTTCAGAAAAAGCGGGAAACAAGGATTTTTTTTTTTTTTTTTCTAAACAGAAACTAGTCACAAGGACACAGTAAATGCTTTAAATCGGCTAGCACACTTCAGTGTGTAGCCTACAACACTTAAACAGGGCAAAAATACAACTTTTAAAAGTGCAAACACAAAAAATGCAGAAAAACAATGCTTTGCAGATTTCAGATAGTCATAAAACTCGCTTTTCGAGAATATGCAGTTGCAGTTAGGAAGGTAGAAAAAAACTTAAATCTTTTTAACATCTCTCTTTTCACTCTCCGCTGCTTGTAGAACTCTGCAGAACACCATGAGGATCTGTGCTGAGTCCGTTACAAGCGCTAAACCACGCTAAAGTGGGTTTTAAGGCACAGAGTTTCAAAGAGATAGGAAATGGCCCAAAATGGCCAATAAGCTACAAGTTACTGGGCTGAGACCACTCCTCCAGGACAGATAGGCTGCTCAAAGCTCCCCACTCTCACTGCTTAACAGAGAAGCTTCCTCCTATCCAAGTAAGGATATGGGCAACACAGGAACTATAACACAGCCTAGAATTCAGCAAGACCTGAAAACTGGACTATTCTAGTTCAGAAAAGGCGGGAAACAAGGATACATTTTTTTTTTCGAAATAGAAACTAGGCACAAGGACACAGTAAATGCTTTAAATCAGCAAGCGCACTTGAGTGTGTAGCGTACAACACTAAAACAAGGCAAAAATACAACTTTTAAAAGTGCAAACACAAAAAATGCAAAAAACAATGCTTTGCAATTCTCAGACAGTCAGAAAACTCAATTTTCGATGAGAATATGCAGTCGCAGTTAGGAAGGTAGAAAAAATACTTAAATCTTTTTAAAGTCTCTCTGTTTGCTCTCCGCTGCTTGTAGAACTCTGCAGGACACCACGAGGAGCTATGCTGAGTCTGTTACAAGCGCAAAACTGTGCTAAAGCGGGTTTTAAGGCAGGGAGTTTCAAAGAGATAGTAAATGGCCCAAAACGGCCAATAAACTACAAGTTACTGGGCTGAGACCACTCCTCCAGGGACAGATAGGCTGTTCAAAGCTCCCCACTCTCACTGGTGAACAGCAAAGCTTCTTCCTATCCATGTAAGTCTATAGGCAACACATGAAATGTAACACAGCCTAGAATTCAGCAAGACCTGATAACTGGACTATTCTAGTTCAGAAAAGTGGGAAACAAGGATATATATATATATTTTTTTCTAAACAGAAACTAGGCACAAGGACACAGTAAATGCTTTAAATTGGCTAGCGCACTTGAATGTGTAGCCTATAGCACTTAAACAAGACAAAAATACAACTTTTAAAAGTGCAAACACAAAAAAATGCAGAAAAACAATGCTTTGCAGATCTCAGTCAGAAAACTCGCTTTTCGGCGAGAATATGCAGTCGCAATTAGGAAGGTAGAAAAAATACTTAAATCTTTTTAAAGTCTCTATTTTTGCTCTCCGCTGCTTGTAGAATTCTCATGACACACCGAGGAGCTATGCTGAGTCTGTTACAAGCGCAAAACCATGCTAAAGCGTGTTTTAAGGCAGGGAGTTTCAAAGAGATAGGAAATGGTCCAAAACGGCCAATAAGCTACAAGTTACTGGGCTGAGACCACTCCTCTAGGGACAGATAGGCTGCTCAAAGCTTCCCTCTATCACTGGTGAACAGAGAAGCTTCCTCCTATCCAAGTAAGGATATGGGCAACACAGGAACTATAACACAGCCTAGAATTCAGCAAGACCTGAAAACTGGACTATTCTAGTTCAGAAAAGGCGAGAAACAATGAAATTTATTTATTTATTTATTTTTATTTTTCTAAACAGAAACTAGGCACAAGGACACAGTAAATGCTTTAAATAGGCTAGCACACTTGAGTGTGTAGCCTACAACAATAAAACAAGGCAAAAATGCAACTTTTAAAAGTGCAAACACAAAAAATGCAGAAAAACAATGCTTTGCAGATCTCAGATAGTCAGAAAACTCACTTTTCGGTGAGAATAAGCAGTCGCAGTTAGGAAGGTAGAAAAAATACTTAAATCTTCTTAAAGTCTCTCTTTTCACTCTCCGCTGCTTGTAGACGTCTGCAGGACACCACGAGGAGGTGTGCTGAGTCTGTTACAAGCGCAAAACCATGCTAAAGCGGGTTTTAAGGCAGGGAGTTTCAAAGAGATAGGAAAGGGCCCAAAACGGCCAATAAGCTACAAGTTACTGGGCTGAGACCACTCCTCCAGGGACAGATAGACTGTGCAAAGCTCCCCACTCTCACTGGTGAACAGAGAAGCTTCCTCCTATCCAAGTAAGGATATGGGCAACAGAGGAACTATAACATAGCCTAGAATTCAGCAAGACAACAAGGCAAAAATACAACTTTTAAAAGTGCAAAGACAAAAAATGCCAAAAAACAATGCTTTGCAGATCTCAGATAGTCAGAAAACTCGCTTTTCGATGAGAATATGTAGTCGCAGTTAGGAAGGTAGAAACAAAACTTAAATCTTTTTAATATCTCTTTTCACTCTCCACTGCTTGTAGAACTTTGCAGGACACCACGAGGAGCTGTGCTGAGTCTGTTACAAGCGCTAAACCGCGCTAAAGTGGGTTTTAAGGCAGAGAGTTTCAAAGAGATAGGAAATGGCCCAAAATGGCCAATAAGCTACAAGTTACTGGGCTGAGACCACTCCTCCAGGACAGATAGGCTGCTCAAAGCTCCCCACTCTCACTGGTTAACAGAGAAGCTTCCTCATATCCAAGTAAGGATATGGGCAACACAGGAACTATAACACAGCCTACAATTCAGCAAGACTTGAAAACTGGACTATTCTACTTCAGAAAAGGCTGGAAACAAGGATATATTTTTTTTTTTTTAAATAGAAACTAGGCACAAGGACACAGTAAATGCTTTAAATCAGCAGGCGCACTTGAGTGTTAGCGTACAACACTTAAAGAAGGCAAAAATACAACTTTTAAAAGTGCAAACACAAAAAATGCAAAAAACAATGCTTTGCAGTTCTCAGACAGTCAGAAAACTCGATTTTCAGTGAGAATGTGCAGTCGCAGTTAGGAAGGTAGAAAAAAATACTTAAATCTTTTTAAAGTCTCTCTTTTCACTCTCCGCTGATTGTAGAACTCTGCAGGACACCACGAGGAGCTATGCTGAGTCTGTTACAAGCGCAAAACTGCGCTAAAGCGGGTTTTAAGGCAGGGAGTTTCAAAGAGATAGTAAATGGCCTAAAACAGCCAATAAGCTCCAAGTTACTGGGCTGAGACCACTCCTCCAGGGACAGATAGGCTGCTCAAAGCTCCCCACTCTCATTGGTGAACAGAGAAGCTTCCTCCTATCCAAGTAAGGATATGGGCAACACAGGAACTATAACACAGCCTAGAATTCAGCAAGACCTGAAAACTGAACTATTCTAGTTCAGAAAAGGCGAGAAACAAGGAAATGTATTTATTTATTTATTTTTTTTCTAAACAGAAACTAGGCACAAGGACACAGTAAATGCTTTAAATTGGCTAGCACACTTGAGTGTGTAGCCTACAACACCTAAACAAGGCAAAAATACAACTTTTAAAAGTGAAAACACAAAAAATGCAGAAAAACAATGCTTTGCAGATCTCAGATAGTCAGAAAACTCGCTTTGCTGCGAGAATATGCAGTCTCAGTTAGGAAGGTAGAAAAAAATACTTAAATCTTTTTAAAGTCTCTATTTTCGCTCTCCACTGCTTGTAGAACTCTGCAGGACACCACAAGGAGCTGTGCTATGTCTGTTACAAGCAAAAAACCATGCTAAAGTGGGTATTAAGGCAGGGAATTTCAAAGAGATAGGAAATGGCCCAAAATGGTCAATAAGCTACAAGTTACTGGGCTGAGACCACTCCTCCAGGGACAGATAGGCTGCTCAAAGCTCCCCACTCTCAATGGTGAGCAGATAAGCCTGCATCTATCCAAGTAAGGATATGGGCAACACAGGAACTATAACACAGCCTAGAATTCAGCAAGACCTGAAAACTGGACTATTTTAATTTAGAAAAGGCAGGAAACAAGTATATTTTATTTATTTATTTTTTCTAAATGGAAACTAGGCACAAGGACACAATAAATGCTTTAAATTGGCTAGCACACTTGAGTGTGTAGCCTACAACACTTAAACAAGGCAAAAATGCACAAAAAATGCAGAAAAACAATGCTTTGCAGATCTCAGATAGTCAGAAAACTCGCTTTTTGATGAGAATATGCAGTCACAGTTAGGAAGGTAGAAACAAAACTTAAATCTTTTTAATGTCTCTCTTTTCACTCTCCACTGCTTGTAGAACTTTGCAGGACACCACGAGGAGCTGTGCTGAGTCTGTTACAAGCGTTAAACCATGCTAAAGCGGGTTTTAAGGCAGAGAGTTTCAAAGAGATAGGAAATGGCCCAAAATGGCCAATAAGCTACAAGTTACTGGGCTGAGACCACTCCTCCAGGACAGATAGGCTGCTCAAAGCTCCTCACTCTCACTGGTGAACAGAGAAGCTTCCTCCTATCCAAGTAAGGATATGGGCAACACATGAAATATAACACAGCCTAGAATTCAGCAAGACCTGAAAACTGGACTATTCTAGTTCAGAAAAGGCGGGAAACAAGGATATATATATATATTTCTTTCTAAATAGAAACTAGGCAGAAGGACACAGTAAATGCTTTAAATCAGCAAGCGCACTTGAGTGTGTAGCGTACAACACTTAAACAAGGCAAAAATACAACTTTTAAAAGTGAAAACACAAAAAATGAAGAAAAACAATGCTTTGCAGTTCTCAGATAGTCAGAAAACTCGATTTTTGGTGAGAATATGCAGTCGCAGTTAGGAAGGTAGAAAAAAATACTTAAAACTTTTTAAAGTCTCTTTTCACTCTCCGCTGCTTGTAGAATTCTGCATGACACCCCAAGGAGCTGTGCTGAGTCTGTTACAAATGCAAAACCATGCTAAAGCGGGTTTTAAGGCAGGGAGTTTCAAAGAGATAGGAAATGGCCCAAAACGGCCAATAAGCTACAAGTTACTGGGCTGAGACCACTCCTCTAGGGACAGATAGGCTGCTCAAAGCTTATCTCTATCACTGGTGAACAGAGAAGCTTCCTCCTATCCAAGTAAGGATATGGGCAACACAGGAACTATAACACAGCCTAGAATTCAGCAAGACCTGAAAACTGGACTATTCTAGTTCAGAAAAGGTGAGAAACAAGGAAATTTATTTCTTTTTTTTCTTTCTTTTTTTTTCTAAACAGAAACTAGGCACAAGGACACAGTAAATGCTTTAAATCAGCTAGCACACTTGAGTGTGTAGCCTACAACACTTAAACAAGGCAAAAATACAACTTTTAAAAGTGCAAACACAAAAAATGCAGAAAAACAATGCTTTGCAGATTTTAGATAGTCAGAAAACTCGCTTTTCGATGAGAATATGCAGTCGCAGTTAGGAAGGTAGAAAAAAAACTTAAATCTTTTTAACGTCTCTCTTTTCACTCTCCGCTGCTTGTAGAACTCTGCAGGACACCACGAGGAGCTGTGCTGAGTCTGTTACAAGCGCTAAACCACGCTAAAGTGGGTTTTAAGGCAGGGAGTTTCAAAGAGATAGGAAATGGCCAATAAGCTACAAGTTACTGGGCTGAGACCACTCCTCCAGGACAGATAGGCTGCTCAAAGCTCCCCACTCTCACTGGTTAACAGAGAAGCTTCCTCCTATCCAAGTAAGGGTATGGGCAACACAGGAACTATAACATAGCCTAGAATTCAGCAAGACCTGAAAACTGGACTATTCTAGTTCAGAAAAGGCGGGAAACAAGGATATATATATATATTTTTTCTAAATAGAAACTAGGCACAAGGACACAGTAAATGCTTTAAATCAGCAAGCACTTGATTGTGTAGCGTACAACACTTAAACAAGGCAAAAATACAACTTTTAAAAGTGCAAACACAAACAATGCAAAAAACAATGCTTTGCAGTTCTCAGACAGTCAGAAAACTCAATTTTTGGTGAGAATATGCAGTCGCAGTTAGGAAGGTAGATAAAATACTTAAATCTTTTTAAAGTCTCTCTTTTCACTCTCCGCTGCTTGTAGAACTCTGCAGGACACCACGAAGAGCTGTGCTGAGTCTGTTACAAGTGCAAAACTGCGCTAAAGCGGGTTTTAAGGCAGGGAGTTTCAAAGAGATAGGAAATGGCCCAAAACGGCCAATAAGCTACAAGTTACTGGGCTGAGACCACTCCTCCAGGGACAGATAGGCTGCTCAAAGCTCCCCACTCTCACTGGTGAACAGAGAAGCTTCTTCCTATCCAAGTAAGGATATGGGCAACACAGGAACTATAACTCAGCAGAATTCATCAAAACCTGAAAACTGGACTATTCTCGTTCAGAAAAAGCGGGAAGCAAGGATTTTTTTTGTTTTTTTTTTCTAAACAGAAACTAGGCACAAGGACACAGTAAATGCTTTAAATCGGCTAGAGCACTTGAGTGTGTAGACTACAACACTTAAACAAGGCAAAAATACAACTTTTAAAAGTGCAAACACAAAAAATGCAGAAAAACAATGCTTTGCAGATCTCAGATAGTCAGAAAACTCGCTTTTTGACGAGAATATGCAGTCGCAGTTAGGAAGGTAGAAAAAAACTTAAATCTCTTTAACGTCTCTCTTTTCTCTCTCCGCTGCTTGTAGAACTCTGCAGGACACCACAAGGAGCTGTGCTGGGTCTGTTACAAGCGCAAACCTGCACTAAAGCGGGTTTTAAGGCAGGGAGTTTCAAAGAGATAGGAAATGGCCCAAGACGGCCAATAAGCTACAAGTTACTGGGCTGAGACCACTCCTCCAGGGACAAATAGGCTGTTCAAAGCTCCTCACTCTCACTGGTGAAGAGAAAAGTTTCCTCCTATCCTAGTAAGGCTATGGGCAACACATGAACTATAACACAGCCTAGAATTCAGCAAGACCTGAAAACTGGACTATTCTAGTTCAGAAAAGGCGGGAAACAAGGATTTTTTTTTTCTAAACAGAAACTAGGCACAAGGACACAGTAAATGCTTTAAATCGGCTAGTGCACTTGAATGTGTAGCCTACAACACTTAAACAAGACAAAAATACAACTTTTAAAAGTTCAATCACAAAAAATGCAGAAAAACAATGCTTTGCAGATCTCCGTCAGAAAACTTGCTTTTCGTCGAAAATATGCAGTCGCAGTTAGGAACGTAGAAAAAATACTTAAATCTTTTTAAAATCTCTCTTTTCGCTCTCCGCTGCTTGTAGAATTCTCCATGACACCCCGAGGAGCTGTGCTGAGTCTGTTACATGCTCAAAACCATGCTAAAGTGGGTTTTAAGGTAGGGAGTTTCAAAGAGATAGGAAATGGCCCAAAACGGCCAATAAGCTACAAGTTACTGGGCTGAGATCACTCCTCTAGGAAGAGATAGGCTGCTCAAAGCTTCCCTCTATCACTGGTGAACAGAGAAGCTTCCTCCTATCCAAGTAAGGATATGGGCAACACAGGAACTATAACACAGCCTAGAATTCAGCAAGACCTGAAAACTGGACTATTCTAGTTCAGAAAAGGCGAGAAACAAGGACATTTATTTATTTATTTTATTATTTTTTTTCTAAACAGAAACTAGGCACAAGGACCCAGTAAATGCTTTAAATCGCCTAGCAAAATTGACTGTGTAGCCTACAAAACTTAAACAAGGCAAAAATACAACTTTTAAAAGTGCAAACACAAAAAATGCAGTAAAACAATGCTTTGCAGATCTCAGATAGTCAGAAAACTCGCTTTTCGGTGAGAATATGCAGTCACAGTTAGGAAGGTAGAAAAAATACTTAAATCTTTTTAAAGTCTCTCTTTTCACTCTCACTGAAACAGTCTACCTATCTATGTCGAACAGTGTTCCTCATTAGCATTCTTCAAGAAAAATCTTTGATTGGATGGGAAATAGGAAATTGACCCTGGGGATCACTTCTGTGGCGCTGCTTGACAGGGGCACAGGAAAATAATTTTCTTGGGTGGCGAAAGCCAGGGTACCTTTTTGGCTAGGCTTATATAGGGCCTGGGGCCAATAGCCTAGTACCTACCTATGAACCTATGAATGTATAGCTATCATTAACCAATTGGTTAATATGATTAGAAAAATGCAAAGCTGGATCTACCCATATACCCAGGGCCTCTACAGTTTCAATCACTGTGTGCTATATTAAATATTCACCTTTCAATTTAGTCTCCTAAATCTCATATGCTTACTTTTTGATGTATTTATCAGCATATTATTCTTCTGTGCCCAAATGGTCAGTTTAGTCAAATTATTTTGCAGACATACCTTATCTGTAACACATGTAATCAGTTTACCCAATTTCAAGTTATCTGTATGCAGACTGTAAAACACCTCAGATGAAAAAGACAGATCTAAAAGATACAACCTAAACAAGTATGGGTCTAGAATAGTGCCCTGTGAGACACCCTGACTGTAACCTTGAATTTCAGATGTTCAATTGCTGTGCAATACTTAACATGTCCTATTTGCTGACCATGCAGCTAACCATCTTATCAAGAGTACACCAATACCCAGTTCTAATTTATTGATAATTTTTATGTGTATTACCCTATCAAACATGGATGTTCAATCTATATAAATTATTTCACAGCACACTTTTTCATTCATAGCTCTTATTATACTGTTATAGAACATTTGGTACTATATACTACATACTATATACTATACACACTGTATGCTAAATACTATATACTATATATGGTTTCAAGTCACACATTTTCCAGTTTTGATAATAATTTATCCAATATAACCTTCTCCATTATTTTCCACAATATGAAAGTAAACTTATGGGTCTGTATGACTCTGAGTTTGTCTTACTTCCCTTTCCATTAAAGACAAGTTTAACAAGTGTGTCTCCAATCATGAGGAATTTCTCCCTGTTTATACAACCTAGTAAATATGAGATATAATGGCACTGTAAATTATTGACAATGTGTTCTCAGGTCATTATTAGTAATTCCATCTCCTCCCTGTGCTTTGTTTGGATCCAGTTTGCGTAGTTCTTTTTCAATATAATCTAATATAGATATTTTTCAATATAATCTGATTTGATTTTACTATCTGAGGTTACCTGGATGTTACTAGGGCAATTTATCATCTCCTTGTTGAGCCAGACTCATTTGCATAGGATTATGTAAATATATATATATACTCTATTATGTCTGAAAATTAATAGTAGTATCTATACACAGTTTATCAGTTTGCATGTCTTTCCTCCTACCATAACTCATGTATCTATAAAATAGCTTCCTATTATGATCAACATCTTTATATAAATTCTCAACTTGTTTTGATCTTGTCCCACACTATGTTCAATTTGTCTGTTCAAACTGATTATTTCAGTTTTCAAAGTTGTAGTTTACCCTCTTTTCCATTTGTTATATTTTGTTTCTCACCTTAATCTACTGTCTTGTTTTATGGAAATATATCCTCATGACATTGTGTGCCTAGATTCTAATGTTAAACATTTTTTTTTTTTATTTTTGCATTCAAGCAATTTCGGTTCCATAACTTTTCACATTCCCACTACAGTTTTTCGACTGAACACATCACTCTAATTAGCTTTACATAGTAACTGCTTTGGTTCCATATAATTTGTTATTAATGTTCTGTTCATTGGTTTAGATTTCAGTTTGAGAGAATTAACTCGTAAGAAATTAACCTTTAAAATATACCAATGATCACAGCACACTAATGGTGATAAAATGTGATGTGAAATAACAGTTCATGATGAGCTGTTCCCTGGTAGGTTTATTTACAATCTGAAGCAATAGGTGTTCCTGAACATGAATTATAAATAATTTCCTTGTTAATGTTGTTGAATCAATATTATTCCAGTATATTTCTGGTAAATTTAAGTCCCCAGCCACTATTATTCTTCCCTCTTTTGTTTCATTCAAGAAATGTATGAATTCTTCTAGGTCAAATGCACTTGAAGTTGGTGGTCTATACACTCCAGCAATTGTTATATCTTACAGAGTTGTCTTTATTGTCACAGTTACACAATCTACAGTATTGGTGTTATTACAGAAAATGCAATAACCACAGGTCTCTTAACAATCTTCATTTCCTATCATAACATCTCTAACAGATTTTTTGTTACAGTGTCTGTTACTGTAAAAACATTTATCTGCTTGACAGAACTGGTTTCCAGTCATTGTTATTCAACCATGTTTCACATACAGTAATAACATCAATCTTATGGGAATGTAGCAAATTTTCCAGTAATGCTTCGAGCATTAACAACTGTCAGAGATGCATCAAATGTTATCTATGAACTGTTAATTTGTTGACCTTACAAAAATCCTGCCTTATGTTTGTCAAATATTGTAAAATATCCACTACAAAAATTCTCTTTTCTGATCTTGACAAATGCATGATGTCCAGTCCAAACACATTTACCTAAAATTAGGCTTAGATGCTCTCCACATTTCCATGTTTTAAAATGGGACATTTTTTTACATGTAGATATTTACCAAAAATTCTTTTCATTCACAGTGACCTGCACATGCACAAGCTATGCCAATGAGGAGTGCTATACGTTAACAGAGAGTCCTTGTGGATGAGATCATTTGTACCAATGTTAATAAAAACAGCTCCATACTTCCTGACGTTAAAGTATTCTAAGTTCTTCCTCACATCATTTATTCGGTATTCATGATCTTCTCTGCAAATTAAAGTATCAGTTCCTCTAATAACTGAACGTCCAGTTTACAAGAATGTTTTTTTTTTATCAGATCAGAAGACTCTTTAACTTCTAATTTAGTGGGTCTATATCATTTACTCGAAGACTGACAAAATCGAAGCTGCTATTGTCGGCACGAGAATAGCGAAAGTGCAGAACATTGAACAGTTAAACGGAAATCTCTGCAAGGGGAGATTTCCATTTACTTCAATGTAGTGCAGTCTCAGAGTTGGTATATTTAAGTAGCGGGGTGTGGGGGGTTCAGGGGGGCTTGCCCTACTGCCTACACCATTTAGTTTCTTGTTTTTGTTTTGAATATATTTTTATAAACGTTCGAAGTTTTAATAGTTCGATCACTAAAGGTCGATCTTTAGTGATTGGAACTATTAAGCTTTCGATGATCTACTATAGACCCGATTTAGGGATATCTGCTCACTCAACTGTTAGAAATTAATTTTCTTCATCATCATTAGTCTTATTAATTCCACTGTTTTCATTGTTTATTACATTTGTAAGCATACATTTCTCATCCAGCTGGCTTTGTACATCCACAGCTTGAGCCATGTTGTCAACCTCTATTTCTCTCCTCTTTTTTCGTACTTTAATGTTGTTCAGCCCTTCCACGTTCAGTTTTAATTTCTTCCTTCTCACCTACCTCTTAACTCTTTTTTATACCTTCTCTTTTGGAAAATGATAGATATTTCTGCTGACTGAAGATTTTCTGGTAGCAAAATATTATCATTCCCTGTAATCTGTGTATTACGTAGCAAAGCAGTGTCCTTTGCAGTAGGTACTGTCTTTGTTTTATAGACATTAATCGATTTCTTTTTTCTTCCTTTTTATTTGTTGTGAACGTCTTACTGCCTTTCTTTTGTTTTTATTTTCTTCTATATGCTCTGAATCCTCAGATTTCTGAATGCTTGTATCCAGAATTTCAAAACTGCCATTGTCTTGTTCAATGGGGATTGAGTGATCTTAACTGACAATAGACACTTCCTTTCCTAAATATGTTCTATTTGTGCTTTGTCTAACATTATTTATCTCATCAGTCCAGTCAATAATATATGAAACAACAGGTCTCCAAGCCATGCCAATTGCACAAGTGCAATCATCATCATTAAGTCTAGATTTACTACTACTAATAATAGTAAGCAAATCCTCCAACTTTTGACATTAGGAACACAGATCACCAGTGTTATCAGGTGTTACCTTTAAATAAACATAGCATTTAATACACTGTACAAGATACTTGTGCTTTAGCAAGTCATTAATGACAGAGTCTTTTAAAGAATCCATTTCAGTTGCAAATGAATAAAGAATTCTAAAAGAAAAGGATAATCGAAGTCAGTTACCACAGAATAAACAGTTTCTGCTCACTATCACACACAATCATACCTCTTTTTAACATTAAAGATCATATAATTACAGACTAATGGCCTGGTAAATCTTCTTGTTTATAAGCTATCCCTTTTTTCTTACAAACAGTAAAAAACATGGTGAAAAAATTAAATATAAATCAAAATGTATAGTCTCTTAACAGGCAACTGGACAATCAATCATAAACCAACACAGGATTGCTTAGATAAGCTCTGGATAGGACAGTGTGCAATCAAGGGTTGGGAGGGTGGCCTAATGGTTAAGGTGTTTGTCTTACAAACACAAGGTGCAGGGTTTGAGTCTCACAAGGGATAATTGGCTAGGCTTAAAATGGCTTGCAAGAGCAGTTAGCTTAGTACTAACCTATGAAACTATAAGTGAAGTCATAAAAATCACTTTTACAGTTACAACTTCCCGAAATCTTTCTTTGTAATGTAGTTTTTCTGAAAACTGCTGAGACAGAAGTTTGATTCGTTCCTGGCTATGAACAGAAAAGCCAAGAAGCCAGAGAATGTACAGTTTTTCAATTTTCTGCATGCCAGTGAAAAAGAAAACAATAATGTGTAGGATATGCCTGAGTTTTGAGAGGGAAAAAAAACACAGTGTAGCTGTAATGAAACAAAAATTTCAGAAATATGAGCAAAAAAGAATTGCCAAGTATCGGTCATTTGTTCCTCATGAGGGAAAATGTCACATGCAAAGTACCGAAGTTATGACTCTGAATTAATCACAAATGAAATACTGTGCATTTGCTGAATTGCATAATTTACCAGCACAAGATAGAATTTTGTGATTGAGTGTGTGACAAATATAATGACCAGACAAGGGAAAGATTGTTAAGAATCGTATCAACTTGTCGAAGGTAGTTTTGGCAATGGTAAAAAGTTTGAAAACTTCCTGATGAAACTATTTTCAGCAAACAGAATTAAACATTGCCCCCTGCACTCCCCACTCCCTTGAAATTTTATATACAAACTCTGAGGTCGCACAACAATGGAGACAAAGACAAACTCCATGGCAAATTTAGTTTTGTTGAACAGTGACTGGACATTTTACTTTTGGTGAAACTAACTTTGCTGATTTGACACATTCCCAGATTGTTTTGGAAGCAAATTTGATCTTCAGTGTATTAACATATGTATGCGTAGCCAGTAAATCTATTTCAGATAAACAAAAGATTTAGGGAAGTATATTAATCTGCATGTAAAACACACAGAAAAGAGGATTTGCAAGAAAAGTGAAAAAATAAGGTATAAAGTAGTACAGAGAGAAAGAGAGAGAGATTGAGAGGAGATAGAAATGTTTCTCGTATGTTTTGCATGAAGTGTTTATATGAAATGGAAATGTCCTGTACTAGGTCAGTTAGGTAAGAGCTGTAGAAAATACAAAATTTTTGCCAAAGTATATAAAATATGTGCATTCATGCTCAGTAGAAGAGCTGTTGGCTGGGTATGACTGATCTACAACCATCTGAACTTACAAGCTGATTTAAGCATACTTTTTTGCACTTGCATTGTTTCAGTGATAGTTAAAACTGTACTGCATTTATTTATTTGTTTCATTGAATATTAATTGAATATTGTGGTCTCTCTCTCTCTCTGCAGTTTGTTTCCCACCCTGTCTTCCTGGCGTTGCTGTAGTCTTAAACTTGGTGGCTTTGGAATCGCCCACCACTGCCGTAAATGTGTGTTATGACACTCCTCCCAGACCCATCTCATTTACTCCCTTAGCTGAGTACAGTGAGATCATTTGGGAAGGACTACCCCCCTTGCTTCTTTGATTTCAGACACTCCTACCAGTCCCATCTCATCAGCTCTATCTACTGTGCACAGAGAGAGCATTTGGGATGGACAACCCCCACAGTCTCATAGTCTTGTTCTGTTTCTTTCCTCTCCACTTGACAAAAAAAAAAAAAATACAATTCATTCATCTGCTCTTACTGTCACTGTTCTGTCTACTTTATTATATTATTTTGCTGTTCTGTGTGCTCTTAAATGTTCAAGTGCTCTTACTACTGCTTGTTAGTAGCCTGATTAGATTTATCTGCTATTCTAAGCATCTTAGTTTTGGTTTTAGCACTTGTGCTTCAGGTCAGTTATTTTACATTTAAGGTTTTCGTGGTCTGCACTCTTATGGACAAACCCTTATCAAAACTAGCTCTCCATAAGTCCACCAAGTATTCAGAACACTGTGTCTGGACAATCCCCACCAGTTTCTCCTCTTCTCATAGCACACAATTCCTTCACTTGCGAGAAACACATCTGCATCAGTAACCTGGAATCCATGCTCTCTCATGCCACAGTCAGTATTCCCGACAAAGAGGAGATTGCCAGCACAAACACCACACCACCCACATCACATAGTCAAGCATAACACACACTCACCTATGCAGGAATCTTCAATAAAAACTTACCCAAACAACACAGGCCCCCTGAAACACACTCAAAAACATTCCACACACAACGCCAAACACATCACACACAGTAGACAACACACCAGCATCTCACAAACACAGCCCATTAGGCATAACAATAAACCAATGCAGCCAATATGGCATAACAATAAACTAAACATACTAGTCACTGGCATCTCAGTAGTGAGACACACTGATGCCCCCCTCACCAGGCTCAACAAGGAGAAGGTTACGGTCAGTTGTCTGTCAGGTGCCAGAATCCATCACATCACGCACGCACTTAAGTTTCGCCACAACAGGTACAAGTATGAATCTGTCATTGTCCATGTTGATGTGAATGACTTAAGACATACTTCCCTGGACTATATGAAGAGAGACATGACTGAACTCTCAGAGTATGTGTCCTAGGCAGGTATAACCCTAGCTCTAAGCAGCATCCTACCTTCACCAAGAATGATACAACAATACCAACAAAAAATAATTGACATCAACAATTGGCTTAGTTTCTGGTGTTTTTCCAAGGGGAGCTAGCATCTGTGTGCCTGGGAAGACATGGCTGACAGGCCTTGATGCTTTGCCAGAGATGTCCTCCACATGTCACCTCTGGGGTTCTGGATCATGGCCAAGGCTCTTGCCTCTCCCATTTTGCCTTCTTTTGGCTATGTCCTAAAGACAAATCGCCCAGCATAAAAGATCTGTCAAAAAGCAAATTAAAGGTCATGCTGCTTAATGCTAGGAGCCTTGACCTGAAAATGTACTCACTGGAGGCTCTCCTCACACTGAAAGATGCTATGTCTGTGTTGTCATGGAAACTTGGCTCAGGGCTGCAGAGAGCACCCTTGCCTTACCAGGTTATACCTCATTCCACACTTTCTGACCCCAAAATGAAGTTGGAAGGACTGAAGGTGGTGGAGTCTCTACCATCATTAAGGACAGGCACATCTCCAGACTGGTTTGTGAGCATGACACACGGAATTACTCCAGGTGCATCTGACAGTTGGCAAGACACCCATCCAAGTTATAGTCAGCTATAGACCCCCCTCCATGACTCAAGACACCCACTCTTCCTACTTGGACCTACTTGACTCCATCAAGGTACCCTCTAACACCCTGATCCTTGGTGACTTCAACTACCCCACCATAGACTGGTTGAACTATTCCTGCACTAATGCAATCACCGAATGATTCCTTGACTTCATCAATTCTAATGCACTAGACCAGCTCGTTTCATCCCACACAAGGGGGCATAACATTCTGGGCTTGGTTCCCACTAACATTGGTGATCACTGCACCACTCCCATTGTATGTTCTTCCCTGGTGAGATCAGATCATTGGTCTGTCTCATTCGAAGTTTCTATTCCACCGAGCCCCCCCCCCCCAGCCATAACCAGGTTAAAAAACTTCTCAAAAGCTGACAACAACCTCCTAAGGGAAGGTATCTGTAGCTTCACACCCCCCCTTAGATGATGCAGACAACTATGCCGAACAGTACACCAGTGCAGTATACAAGCACCTGTACAACAGCATGCACTCAGCCATACCCAACAGAACTAAAACCTGCTCCTCAAGGAAACAGAAACCTGTCTGGTGGACATCCTCTATCAACAGGCTTTACAACAAAAGGAATAAACTGTTGTCCAAGGGTAAAAAGGAACATATTCTAAATTAGAAAAACTCCCTCCTGAACCTCAACAAACAAATTAGATCTCTAGTGAAAACTTCCAAAACCAATTATGAATCAAAACTAGCCTCCAAAACAAAGGGAAACCACAAAGCTTTCTTCAGCTACATCAGGAACCTCCATGGCAAAGCCCTGGTTTGTTCTGAATTAGTACTTAATGGTACCACTTACACTGATCCTGTTGACTTAACCAACTTGCTAGCTGATAGGTTCAGTGGAAACGTCACCCCCCTATTCTCCCCCAAAGGCCCATTCAACATTCCCAATACTTGTCCTGCACATCACATCCCCATTAAATGCCCTATCCAAGGCAAAGAACAAGCTTCTGTGGGACCTGATAATATCCAATAAAACAATGAAAGTGGCAACCAAAAAAGGCCAGTAAAAACCAACAGAATCACTCCAAGTCAGCAGAATATAGGCAACCAAGAATGTTAATGTTTATTCACGATATACACAGTCTCATAAATGCTTTCGTCTATGAACCAGAGACTTCATCAGATGTGACATGATAATATCCCAAGCTGTATTCTGCACCATTTCCAGCAAGAACTAGCTTCACCATTGAGCACCTTATTCAACCACACCCAAATTACAGGCTGCATTCTAGCAGAGTGGAGAACTGCCATTGTCATCCCCTCGCACACTACTGACCTGGTAAACTATTGCCCTATTAGCTTAACAAGTCTGATCTGTAAAGCCATGGAGTATATTATTATGGATCTTATAAACAAGGACCTAGGCGATCTTCAAGAACTTGATCCCACCCGATTAGTCAGGGGCAGATCTTGCCTGTTCAACCTGGTCGACTTCTTTAAGACTGTCACCAAGGCCCTGGATGAGGGAAAGTCAGTACCTACAGCTGACCTTGACTTTACCAAGGCCTTTATCACAATTCCTCCCTAGGGTATCATCAAAAACTAACTCAGCTTGGAGTAAATCCACATCTTGTCAGATGGGTGACCCACTGGCTCACCAATAGGACCCACAAGGTCAAAATTGGTACCACCATCTCCAACAGCAGACCTATCACTAGCGGCATTCCTCAGGGATCTGTCCTGGGAACCCTTCTGTTTTGTATCTACTTCTCAGAGGTCCAGGCAAAGACAAAGGGCTTGTGGCAGACCACGTTTGTGGATGACTGTAAGTTGGGTTCTGTCACTGACTCCCCAAACAATGCTAACATACTGCAAGAGGGTCTCACAGCACCAAGTGATTGGTGCCAAAGTCATGTCCTTAAGTTAAATGCAAAAAAATGTATTATCATACCATTTGTGCAAAAATATGGCACCTACTGATTAGCATATCAATGGCAACCCCCTAAGCACACAGCCTATGGTGAGAGACATGGGTACCCAGGTTGACAACAATCTCACATTTGATCATCATGTAGCAGCAGTGGTCAGAAAAGTCTTTTACTTGGTTCATCTCATAAGTAAAAGGATTGCATCCAGAAAAAAGGAGGCTATTACCTTTCTGTACTCCTCCCTCATTAGGCCTATAATTGAGTATAACACCCTGCTTGGTATGTACCTCTCCAAACACCTGTACCAACTGGAAAGGCCACAGAAATACCCCACAAGGAGAATCTATGGCCTCCAACACCTATCCTATGTAGACAGGCTCAAATCACTATTACTCTATTTGGTATCATACAGATTGCTCAGGGGTGATCTGTGTCTTACCTACAAGGCAATATCAGACCCTGCCCGACTAGAGATGCTATATATCCATGTCTAACTCCTCGCACATTACCCACTTGAAAGGCCTAAATCTAATATGTGACTTCAACAAAACCTGCTGGAGAGACAGGTTTGTCTCTCAGAGGCTGCCCCATCTCAGGAATAGACTTCCCATACATATCAAACAGAGTACCTCGCTGACCCTCTTCAAGCGCAACCTTGATGAGTGGATGGGAAACCACAAACTTGTCCTGGGGGTTCCACCTTTGTCTCTCACTGACAGGGGTGACAGGTGCTGACTAATGTTTCTTTTTTGGGTATAAACTCTTGGCTAGGCTTGTAAGGGCCCCAGGGCCATTAGCCTAGTAACCTTTTATGATCCTATGATCCCATGATCCTATATATGAAACAGCTTTGCAACCCAAAGGAATCCATGAGGTAAAGTGCTTCAGCAGTCTGAATTATACATATGGAATGTGTTTACTGTATCAGGAGTAGGAAAATGAAGCTTCCTAAAAAGCGGGAGCTGTTGACAGAAAGGCTCAAATACTTGAGCATGATTTTTAAGTCAGATACTTGGACATAGCAAACTGTGAAGTTTACTCAAAACATCTGAATCACTGAATTTGAAAAAAAAAAAAATAAGTGGAAGGAAATCTTCCATGTGCAAGTTGCTCATGAATTCAGACTACTTGGTATTAGCATCATATCTGAAACTGCTTACTGGTGAATCTGAGAACACAAAAGAGAAAATTCACTTTCAGGTAAATGGACTAGAAGTTCTTTCACTAATTAGTGATACGATTTGCACAGAGCTTGGAAGACTGAAAGGAATTTGTGATGTGCATGTGAAGAGAGATGATTTGTTTTGTAACAGTGAAGATGTACTTACTGGTCTCAGATGTTCACCAGGACTACATTATATTTAAATATACCATGCTACGTTATCAGAAGATTCAGTAACATTGTGATTTAAACGTGCAATGGAGTTACATAGAATGAAAAGTGTTCCTGTGATTTTGAAAAAGACCAAGGAACAGACTAAGACAGCATAAACTCAAGAGCAACAAGAATAACAATATGATGAGAGTTACAGAGTCGAGATATACTGACTGTGGTTTCAGTTCAAAGGTTTTAGAAGCAGATGATGCCAAGGGCAGAGCTATTGTTCTGCTAGCATCCCCAGAGGACAAAAAAATCAAATGAGATTTTGGGGAATGTTGCAGTATTTTTAAAGTTTATTTTATTTTATTTCTATTTTTATTTATCCTTTGTTTACTCAGATAGTCCCACTAGGCTGGTGGCACCTTTTCAAAGATGGCCTGAGCTGTTATTTCTACTACTAGGGGACTTTTGGCCAAGGCATCAGGGAAACTCCCCCTACAATTTTCAATAGGTAATGTGGAAATCTTTTACATCCGCTACTACAAACTCAAGAAGATGGGACATAAAATTAGTCAAATTCATCTGAGCTGTTTGCACAATTGTTGAAATTATTTATTTATTTATTTATTTCATATTTGTTAACTGGGTTAGTCCAATTGAGTTTGCAAACAAACCCATTTTCAGTGGAGACCTGAGGGAAAGAGTCCCAGCAAACAAAAGTAAAAATAAAGTGGCAATATACAAATATTAAATAACAATCACAATGCAAAATAATTTTAAAAAAGGAAAGGTTATTAACTATTTACATGGCATTGATAGTAAGCAACCCATTTTCATGGATACCCAAGGGGAAAGAGCCCCGGCAAACATAAGCAAAGATAAACATACAGGACAAAAACTATTAAAAACAACACTGCAAATATAAAATTAATTATAAAGAGAAAAACAAAAGAAAAAAATTATGAACATTAAGGGCTGCACTGATAGTAGTGGACTAAAATTTACTACATTTGAGAATAAAAACAAAAAGATAATCATTGTTCAAAAGAAGGACAATGTATAGACATTGATAGGAAGTAGGGGGAGATAGTGTGGAGAATGGGAGGGGGCTATAGTAGTAGAGCTGCGGGTTTAGGAGATGAGTTTAAGCAGAAGTTACTAAAAAAGAAAGAAAGTTAGGAGATGCAACAGGTTATTGAAAGATGATGAGGCAATGCATTAATGTGAGGAACAAAGACATATTTTCAATTGTCCAGTCACTTAACAGAACAGAGACAATTTAGTGGAACAGAAAAATTATGCTCAGATTGAAAAGCAGTGGCTTTCAATTGTATGCAGCTGTTAGATGTTTCACCAGGATAGCCATAGAGAAGAGGCTAAAGCTGATAGTGACCATAAGCCAGAATGGTTTATTTTCAACAGTCATTGTGTGAAGTGACTGCTAACACTGCAAAACATACTTCTATAAGACAGTGTTAAACAGGCTGTACTTATACATTGCTCAGTTATCACTCAAAAGGAACCTTGACGATTGGATGGGAGAAAGGAAATTTACCCCGGGGATCACGTCAGTCGCCCTGATAGACAGGGGTCCAGGAAGTAAATAGTGTGGGAAGAAATAGCCAGGGAATTGTTACGGCTATAATTGTATAGGCCCTAGGGCCGATAGCCTAGTACCAGCCTATGAACCTATGAACCTATGTAGATCACTCCTACAGCAACTTTGCACCTATCCTAAATTCAATACAATTACTCTCATATTTAACAACACAAAATCTTTACAACTACACCAGCCAGCACCTCACAAAAGTTACTTGTTAGCTATACTTTGCATTGCATTTTGTTATGTACAGGCTGCTGCTGTGTGCCCCTATTTGCGTTTTCCCGTATACATTTCTTTGCTTATTTATTATTAACTTAGTATAGCCATGAAACAGTTTCCCAGTAGTCATAAATTAATAGCTGCTCTGTATATCACAAAGGGTCTTATACACCATGTATTCTAGTTATTGAACAGCCTCCCTTTTATTTTGTGGGTAACCACAGACTACCTTCTGAGTGCATTCATTAAAGAGCCAACTTTATAGCCAGAGTAACTTGTTGTACACCAATGTTTCACTTTCCGTGGACATACTGGATTTCTGTACTTGCCTGAGCAGGGACTGAGCTGTGCGTTGGTGCACATGCACACAGTGATTGGTTCCAACTGCTCAGTTGTGGTTAACTTCACTCCCGGTATGTCTACCTTTATAGGACATGCAGACTCCTTCTCCTCTTTTATTTCTAACAGAATTAAAGCAGGAATATAAGTAGCAATAAGATAATAGCAGTGGACTTCAGCTCTAAGCAGGAATACATTTCCACCAAAGCAGTTTCCCCTTTATTTCTCCAACAAACATATCAGACAGCACTCACTGTCCTACACTAACAAGCTTCCTGTGCTGTATTACCCTGTGTTTTACACCAGTAAACAAAACTCACAATATCTAAACTTAATCTTTCTATTCACATCATGATAATCTCATCATGTATATTACTAGCTTGGATTACACAGTATTATTGCCCTATAATGCATCCTCACTTTAACACCACCAATTTATCTCCATTCATTGTTCATTGTTTCTCTGAGACAGCAGCTGATGCATGGAGCAGACTACCAAATTACATTAAAGTAAGCACCAATTTAGATATTTTTAAGAGCAGCCTAGACAGTTATGGGAACAAATGTTTTGGTATATTGGCAGGCAAGAAGGGCATTAATGCCTGTGCTTGAAATATTTGCATGTATTTATGCATGTATATATGTATACATACATATTCAATGAGTTAGATCACAAAATTGTTTCAAAAAAGCTGGAATGTTCTACAAATTACAACAATAGCTAAAAGAAAAAGCACAACTAAAAATTACCCAAACTATATTGCTACCTACATTATTTTATGCCTCCTCTATCCTTACTAATATTCCAAAAAATGACCTACATACAATAGAACATACAATAACATTGAAAATATGCTCCTAAGTTTGCAACAAAAATCATAATTGAAAATCACTTAATAACATTAATGGGTTAGAGTTAAATGCCCTTTAACTTTTAACCAGTTAAAAACCACAAACAAAATTATGTGTAAAAATAGCAAATGCTTATTCATTTCTGATTTACTTCCAAAATATATGTCTCACGGAGAACTAAGATCATAGACTTAAAACCTCTTACAAGTTGTCAAATCAAACAACTGCTTTGGTCACTATCATGTAGCTAAGCTGTGGAATCCAATTTCCTCAAACTGAAGGCATATAAAACATTCATGTACAATCTGACTCACTACCTAACTTCTACTTAGTCCTTGGCCTTGTATTTGACTTTCTTCTCCATCCATCTTGTCATCAGCCTTATCCATCCACATTTCTTCCTCCCTCTCTGCTTTAACCACTGTACTATTTTCATTCTGAACCTTATATTTAGCTGTTGTCATACACTGCTTATGTATTTATTTGTATCTTGTATTAGTGATGTGCTCTATTTAAGTTCATATGTATTTTGTAATTGTGTTGTAAATGCATTTAAGAATGTCTAGATACACTCCATGTTTGTTACCTCTGTTGTAGAACTGTTCGGATTTTCTCCCCAGCCCTCTTCTGAAAATGTGTTTTTAGCACATTGGGATTATTCCAGGTCAGCAAATGGAAATGAATGAATGAGTGACTGAAGAATGAATGAATGAATGAATGTATAACTTGAGAGTGAGCTATATGTCAGCAGATCAGATGCACACAGCAGATTCTCAGTCATTTTGTATTTACAGTTTTAGAAAGACAATAAGCATGGACATGACATGAAAGATAACTAAATTATACAGTAAACGCTCAGTTAACCAGCACTCATGAGGATTGGTAGATGCCAGATAACTGTAGTTTCTGGTTGCTTGAGAGTTACTATTAAAAAAAAATCTGACATACTGTACCCTATACTATTTGTTTGGTCTGACTTGTTCTCAGGTTGGGGAGAGAGGAAATGTCTTCCTATCCTCCTTTTTAAAACTCTAAAACTCTAAAAATGTAAGGTATGTTTCTGCAGGGTGGGGGTGGGGGACAGAAAGTGCAACACATGAACATTGTACTGTAGTTCTTCAATATGTTTTGCCAGTTGCTTGAGAGTGCCGGTTGCTTGAATTCTGGTTAACTGGGAGTTTACTGTAATTGTAAATATTATCAGACATGTTTGGGGGAAGATATAGAAGAAAGAATACTAAATGAAGGACCTGTAAGGGAATGTCCAAAAATGCCATTTTGAAAGAAATGACTCCTTTCTTTTCTTTTAAAAAGGCAACTGGCTGTATAGGAAGATTGTTGTTCAAAGAAAACAAATTACTATCACCAAACCATCTTTAAAAAGGAAAGTTGCATCCAATACATGAGACTGATGTGGGAGTAGTTAAGTGTACAGAAATAGTATATTATATTTTATGGTTTTCCATTTGAATGTCTGTCTATGGTGCCTTCTGCATAGAGGGAACATGGTCTCCCTGAACCTTTCTGGGTTTTCAACAGGTGCTTACATATTTTTTCCCTTATCTAAAAGATGTGTCTAAGTGAACTGGTGATCTTCCCAACTACCCACAGATGTTTGTGTGATGAGCATGTAGCCGCTAAGTGCATTATCCTCCCCAATAAACTGGGTTCTCTTCCAGGATTAGTTTTGTTAGCTTATAACCATTGAGTGTCAGGATAGGAGCTGGTTCCCTTGTGATCATGAACTGGAGAAAGCAGTTATCAGAGAAGGAAAGAAAGAATGAATGAATTTTAATTTAAAAAGAACAAGGTGTTCAGTACTGTGGTATGTGTAAATAGTTTTATCACAATAACTCAAGAATGTTGCTAATGTCATATTCAGTTCCAGGAAAGATATGGACTGTGCTTGGTATAGATATTTTCCAGCATCAAGAAAATTGCTCCTTAATATAACTACTGCTTGAAGTTTCCAGAAGTGAAGAAGTTGGACAATCAAATTATAATCAAAGCACTGAACATTATCTTTGTAAGACTTAATATTAGCATTCTCATGTCATATGATGGCATGCTGAAAAGATGTGAAGAATTAAGACTTTTTTTAGATATAAGACATAGTGTTATTAAACGGATGTGTAGCTGGAAATAGATATTAATCCAAGTGTCTAAACAGATTTTTGTATTCTTGACTGGCAGTAGAGTATAATATGATATTATTCACATGGGAAGGGATAGAGGATTAAGAAGATGTATATACTACTTTGGATTTACATTCTACACTGGATTTTAATGAGAAATACAGCATGCCTCACAGCTACACAGCTTCCAGATGCTAACTACAATGTAGACATTCCTGAAGTGAATACACATAGAAAGATGTGATAAGAGCAATGCAATCTGAGGCTGTCAGCATAAAGGTTTCCCAGATACACCAGACTGAGCATAGTGTGGTAAAAAGAAATGTGATATTAGATTGTTTCGTGATAGGTGACAACATAACAGTACATCCTTACTTTCATGTCAGCTAGGAATCTGCGTCAGTGTATTCTTGTGAACATGTGCATGAGCTTGTGTTTGTGTGCATGCGTGTGTGTGTGTATTTAATTACAGGTATATAGCTACACAAATGTATCGATATCCCAATAAGACCTAGATATATATATATATATATATATATATATATATATATATATATGTATAGAGAGAGAGAGAGAGACGTAATAAAAATGTTTTCAGACCTGGTTGTACATATTTTTGTTTTTACCACACTCCCCATGCCATCAGTAAAATATGCATATTATCTCAGCAACATCACCAATTTATGTGTGTGTTGCCTATGTTAGCAATCCCCTGAGAAACTCTGTTTATGTATATTTCTTGCAAAGAAAAACAATTAAGATAACACACACACACACACACACACACACACACACACACACACACACACACACACACACACACTGCATGTAAAACTACCATCCAACCAGACTACAAAAAAATATATTCCATTCATTCAAAAGAAGATGTTTTCATTGCAATGTATACACAAAAAAACTCACACAGATCCTTCTAAAACAGCCCTATCCAACTAAAATAATTTCTGCAAAAATGAAATTTATTTAAATAAGAATAAATGTAATCAAGATATGAGAAAAAAATGAACCAAGGATGTTAACTTTTCAACTGTAAAAGGTATTACTAGCAAAAAAAATGGACCTTATTCTCATGGCATAAAACAAGACTAATTAAAACTAACAAATCTTAAAGTAATCCTTATCAGGCTTCCTAAATATATAACACTTAACTAGCACTACTGAAAATGACAAACTGAATAAAAAAGCTAGGAAATCACTTCACTGGACACCCACAAATAAAATATAAGTTCCATTTTATTAAGTGCTTTTCATCTCTCCTTATAGAGAGACTTCTTCAGATAACAGACATATACAAATGCAAAGTTTAAATAAAAGAATCATCAGTCATGTGACACTTACACACCTCCATTTAAAAACACCCTCCCTATAACATCCACATGTTATAACTATAACAATTATTTCAATAATTTACAAATAATACCTTAATATACTCTTACTAAAATATTTAGCCTAAAATTAACATTCTTACTTATTCCATGTATATTTTTATTTTTAGTAACTTCATTCTGTTAAAAGTTAACATGTTCAAAAAAATTTAGATATTTTTTCCTGGCCCATTCTATCTACATAAAAGAACCCTACAACCAAAGAGTATGAACACACTTCCACCATTCATGAACCTACCTCTCTAAGTTTTTCAATCTAAGAATGCACAGGATAGACTACACTTCATTCAGTCGTGGAAAATGGCAGGCGTCTGTACGAAGCTGCCACCTCAGTTCAAGATTCTCCTACATTAATGAATCAGGACCACCTCTTCCATTTAAATTCACACAGTCAATGGCCCTAAATTTGAAAGTATGATCTGGGAATGCTTCAACATGTCTAGCTAGGGTGCTTTCTTTTTTTCATTTTAGAAATATAATATAAATGCTCATATACTCTTTCCCTTAACCTGCGGTCCATTTTTCCAATATAGAAAGCTGGACAGTGTTGGCACTGGGCTGTGTACACTACTGCTCTATTATGACAGTTGAACTTATGTTTGGTCACATATTTCTGTTCCCTCAACATGAAACATTGGCCAACCTGCATGTGTTTTCAAAAGTTGCACATATTACATTTACTCATACCTGTTCATGTACTTACACCTTTTGCCTTATATTGAAATATGTTTTTCAGGTTTTGTCCTCGTTGGAGCACTAAACTTGGTGCTTTACAGAATTTATGCCTGAGAACATTATATTTCATAATTATAGACCAATTTTTGTTGATAAGGGAGTATAAAGCTTTAGCATTGACACTATATCTAGTGATGAGGGCTGTAGTACTGTATTCTCTCATCCTTGGCACCATACTCATGTCACCCACATTATTACCTCCTGTTATACCCTTGATACTCAAAAGTCCTAGCTTTTTTATTCAGTTTGTGTTTTTTTCGGCGTTTTTGGTTTTTACTACTGAAAATGATTTAAAAGTACTTCAGAATTAGTGGAGAAAATACCCATTAAGATGCCCCATTCACAAAAACATTTGAAGACTTTATGAAATTCTGCTTAGTAGACAACTTAGGCAATTAAGCTCATTCATATCAATGGGAAAGAGTAATTTAGACCTTAAAATAGTTTGTATATTAAATTATATTTGTTGGATTGTAAGATTAGGAGATACTGTTTAGGACTTATTCCAAAACACTTTCCCTAAATTTACAACATAAACCATTTTATTTATTACACACCTGATACAGAAACTGTATTTATATCTATATCTATATCTATATCTACATCAGTGGGAACCCTTAACTTCAATATTTTATTTTCTTTGCTTTATTTATCGGCCATTTATCTAGTCTGCATTACCATTCCTTCCTTAAACATGGCACTAGCATTCCCTGACACCAGCTGACATTGCAGCACTATCTGTATATTAGACATGCATTAGATCTTGTGACTGCTAATCTCGATGAACCATGAGTTGGCCACCATCAATTCATTTGCCAGACAGAAGTATAGAATGGCTTTTGCTTCTTTATTTCTGTTGTCCCAATCAAGTTGACACAGACAGACCTCACAGCCTGTTCTCTTTGCCCTGATTTGTGCATTTAGGTTCCCTGTTATCAACAGTAACTCATGCTGCTCTGCTTAACCAAGAAGTTCCTGCAAATACTGCCTGAATGCAGTATTTTTCTAAGTATCACAGCTCTGTTGTATGGCATAAGGTTTGGTTATGAATACTGACTTGTCTATACACGGGAGTCTGATTTCCATAAGTCTATAACTAATTCTGATGACACCCCTCGTTGTTTTCCGAATTCTATCCCTCATCACAATTCCCTCACCATTTGTACTCTGCCCTCCTCCTGAGCAGTAGATTAAGTGGTTTTACTACACTTGTCCTTCTGTCTTGTCTCCCGGATACATAAGATGCCCTGACTCCTCCTTACCATCATGTCAGCCACTCCCAAATTGCACCCTGTCAGCTTTATGTCTGTCTTTCACTCAACAGAGCTTTTGCAGGTAACCCAACCTGGGTAACTGGACACCACTCAGCCCGTAGTTTATTGAACCAGAACATCTGGGCTTTATGGTGGGCAAACAGTGGCCAACAGAGTCAGATAGACCCTTCCTATTGTTAGCATGGGTCCCTGGTGTAGGTCAGAGTTGGCTAGGTCCTAATGACACAGAAAGTATAGTGATAAATGTACATATACACATATATGTGTATATCTATCTATCTATATATATATCTATATCTATCTATCTATCTATCTATCTATATATATATATATGTGTGTGTGTGTGTGTGTGTGTGTGTGTGTATATATATATATATATATATATATATATATATATATATATATATATATATATATATATATTAAAGGTTTACTATCAGAAAGTTGAAAATAAAAAAAAAATCTACTTACTTGATCGAACTGACATTCCGAATTTGGCAATGTCGGTTTAAGAGAATGTTAAAAATCATCACCATGATGTCCACATTCGAACAAATTTGGAAAGTCAGGAGGTAATATCAGACCCTCAGGCATTTGTGCTGAAGCTGCCGTATGAATTGTATGTCTACAGCACAAGTGTTTCAGTTTTGCAGGGGGGCAAGCCCCCCTGCACCCCACCACACCCCCTGCAAATTGTACATTCCTACTCCGAAATTGCACTACAGTGAGCTAAAGAGTAAAATTCCCGATCCGCACTGTTGTGTGATTTGTTATCAGAATGTCAAATGAACATTAGTGAATATACAGTGCCATTCGATAATGTGCATTCAAACATTTTCAGGACAACAGTACAGAAACTGGAAAAGACACATTAATCCATTCCAGTTTCACGTAAGTGCCATTCCACATTTTGATAGTAAACCATATATATATATATATATATATATATATATATATTTATATATATATATATATATATATATATATATATATATATATATATATATATATATATGCATTCACATACATGCATACATTAAAATAACTTCAATACCTTTAAAATCTTTTTTATTTTCATTTTTTATATTACAAAACTCTGGCATATATGAAGATTTGGTATATATGGCATACTAAGTATCTGAATTGTGGGAGTTTGGAAAGGCATTTTTTGATGACTGATGAAGTCAAGGATCATAAATTATACTTCCTTGTACTGAAAAAATATTAGGCCAGATACCAAAAGGAATTTAGCAAGAAGTAACACACTATGTTGAGCAGTTACTCTACAACTGTGAATGAAATCTGGGCATATCCAAATGGACACTACCAGAGTACTATGCCCAGTTCCAGAAAGGGAATTATTGCTTGACTAAGAAAATGTCATTATTGTAGGTTATATATTGGCTAAGGTCACCAATGTTTAAGGCTGAAGAATTAAAGTAGCTCCCTGAATTCAAT
Source organism: Protopterus annectens (assembly GCF_019279795.1). Lineage (NCBI taxonomy): Eukaryota > Metazoa > Chordata > Ceratodontiformes > Protopteridae > Protopterus > Protopterus annectens. Next base: position 277,493,480 of record NC_056726.1, on the reverse strand, counting down.
GGACAGAGTAGATAAGACAAAAAGATCCACCTGGAGTGGGAATAAATACTTCAGGCAGTACCTGGTGTGAAGCTCGACTGCTGCAGTATCCTGTTCCTCATATAGCTGTTGCTGTGCTGGGAGCCATATGTCGAAGGTCAGAAATGCACGCATGCATTTGTGTAGTGTACTGTGCTGGGAGCCACATGTGGAAGGTCAGGAATGCACAAATGCATTTGTGTGGTGTATTGTGCTGGGAGCCACATGTGGAAGGTCAGGAATGCACACATGCATTTGCATGGTATGCAGTACTTCCTTGCATTTTAGTCAAGACAGCTTGCACAGACATCTAAGTAGATAGATAGTATTTACTAGTGGTCTGGTGGCTGTACATGCCTTTCTCCTCCATGGATGAGAATGCAAGCATGATGGCTGTACTGACTGTCATGGCTGCATTCTCCCATCTTCCCTAGATGTAGAACAGCTACACAGCATGGTCAAATGGCTATCATGTACAGCTCCACCTGTATGGCAGATGTGGTACTGCAAACAGGCTTCGTTTTCTAATATCACTCAAGTTCTTTGATAGTATATTTCAGTGTGATCTTGAGGTAGGGGCTGGAGATTTCTTACAAGTTTTCATTATTTTCTGTCTTTTGTTATGCAGTTTATTAATATGGGCATTCCACCAGAAAGGCATATTCCTACATTTACCATTATATGTAGGGCAGATGGGTACTGTTTTTTCTAGAAGCTGTTTAGGTGCTGGAAAAGTTAGAATTAGATTTTTCAGCCCACTCAATTGTGTCCATTTCAGGGAACTGTTGGGAAATTTGTATTAGTCTTCTATAAAGCTAATTTGATTTTTTTGGTGGGAGGTTGGCACCACTAAACCTGGTAATGAATATGACAGATTTGTGATCAGATTTACCTAAGAATGAACTAATACAAAGTAGGATGAGGGGGTGGGTGCTATCTTGGTAAGGAAAAGCTCAAGGATATTAGAGCCTTTAGCATGTGGTATTATAATTTGTTCCAGTCCCTTGGTACTAACAAGGTGCATGAAATACTGAGCATATTCATCCTTAGAGGTGTAAGTGTGCCAATCAATGGCCGAGTAATTGAAGTCCCCTAATAAGATATTTGGTTTGATTTTTAACATAGGGCAGCCACAGGGTCTGCAGATACCAATGGACCTGCAATGGCATAGAACATTGGCTGGACTCTGTGGCCCCAACAAATCCTCAGATAAGTCTGGGCAATGTTATACAATTTCAATACTTGCTCCAGGTCTAGTGGACCTCTCACTGCTTCAATACTTTGGCATTAAGAAATATTGACTAGGGCAAGTCCATCTCACAACTTGATTCCAGCCCATGGGGCAGGGTGGTTTTCTCATTTCAGAGTAGTAGTATTGTAATGGTGAAGGCTTTTGTTTTCATTACAGCATTTTTATGGAATCTGTCTCCTTGATTATGTTTAAACACTGCTTAAATTATTTATTTATTTTGAGATGCTGTGGTGCCTTTGTATGCTCCTTAATTGACCATAACCTGCATTTGTTCTTTGTGAAGGATTTTGAAAGTCAGGCATAGGAAGATCAAGGCAGCAAAAGTAATCCTCTTAAACACTTTTATCATTGTCATGTTATCCACTAATAAAGACAGATGATTTATTATTTCTTTTATTATACATTATAATCAAACAAAAAGAGGAAAGACACTAATAATCTATACAGCAACTTTATGACAGGACATGTCAGACAGTGCACAAGGCAGACTTGAGCAAGAGTGGTTTCTGCTTTTCATAACTGACATTTTATTCCACATTATCTCTAGGTCTGTATTAACAACTTTTTAAATATTTTTCTAAGCTTGCTTAAATGTCAGTATAATCTGATATCCATTTTGATAAAAATGTTTTGAAGCTCAGTCTGAACTTTATGATATTTTAGCATTTTATAAAGCTGTCTTTTTTAATATGTAGAATATAACATAAACATACTGTTTTACTAAACAGCTTCATAGGTTCATATGTGTGTACTAGACTAATGGCCCTGGAGACTTTAAAAGCCTAGCCCATAGGATTACCCTGGCATTGTGCCACCTGATCCCAGTGTCTCTGTGAAGTAAAGCCACTGGAGTGATCCCCGGGGTTGAATTTTCTAGTTCCCATCCACTCATCAAGATTTCTCTTGAAGAGGGCCAGTGAACTGCTCTGCTTGACATGTATGGGAAGTCTATTCCATAGCATGGTCAGTCTCATGGTTATGAACCTGTCCCTCCAGCTTGTTCTGTTGATTGTGGCAATGAGGTTGAGGTCTCTGGAGTGTGTAGTGCAGAGAGATTCGGATTTCTTTAGATGTAGCATTTCTAACAGAGCTGGGACAGACATGGCTTTGTAAGTCAAGCAGAGATTGTCTCTAAGTAGGCAAAATGAGACAGAGAATAGTTGGATTTTTTTGAGTCTGTCCATATAGGACAAGTGTTTAAGGCCTGAGATCCTCTTTGTGAGGTATTTTTGCGGCCTCTCCACTTGTTGTAGGTGTCTAGTGAGGTACGTGCCAAATGGGGCATTGCATTCGATGATTGGCCTAATGAGAGAAGAGTAGAGGGAGACAATGACCTCTTTCTTCCTGGATGCAAATCCCTTAGTAATGAGATGTACCACATAGAAGGACTTTCTGACCACAGTGGCAATGTGGTTGTCAGAATAGAGGATGCTGTCAACCTGTATTCTCAGATCACTTATGATGCCTTCTGTGTTCAGTGGACTACCATTGAAGTGGTAATTCATGGGAACTGGGTTTTTTCCAAAGGAGGTGACGACACATTTTTTGGCATTGAGCTTAAGCCATAGTCTCAGTGAGGCCTTTCTGTAGGATTTCAACATCACTTGGGGAGTTAATTATGGTTCCCAACTTGCAATCGTCTGCAAACTTTGTCAGCCAGAGTCCCGTCATGTTGGCCTGGACTTCAGAGAAGTAGATACCAAACAGGAAAGGACCCAGGACCGAATCCTGTGGGACTCCACTCATGGCTGGTCGACAGTCTGACTTGGAGTCAACTACTTTCACACTGTGGGTTATATCTGTGAGCCAGTTTGCAACCAACCTTGTGATATAGGGGTTGATGCCTAGCTTAGTGAGTTTTTCTATGATTCCTGAGTGGGGAATGGTATCAAAGGCCTTGGCCAGATCAAGGTAGGCTGTATGAACCACCTTGCCTTCCTCCACAGCTCTGGTGACTGACTCAAAGAAGATAACTAGGTTGAGCAGGCATGAACTACCCTTCACAAAACCAAACTGTATGGGATCCAGAGTTTGGAGGTTCCCTATATCTCTGTTTATTAGGTCCATGATGATGCTTTCCATAGCTTAGCATATCAGACTTGTCAGGCTAATGGGGCTACAGTTCCCAGGGTCTGTAGTCGCTCCTCCTTTGTGGAGAGGGATGATTGTAGCAGTGTACCATTCAGTAGGGACAAAGCGTGAGATGAGGCTGTGATTGAACAGGGCACACAGGTGAGGTGCCAGTTCACTCAGTAGTTCATGTAGTACACAGCCAGGGATATTGTCAGGTCCCATAGAAGCTGTATTCTTGGCCTTGGACAGTGCTGTTTTAACCTGTGCAGCAGTAATACTGGGTGCCTGGCAATCCACTGGTATTGTGATTGCTCTTTTGGTGGGGGAGAGAGGGGTAAATTTGGCACTGAATTTGTCGGCGAGTGTATTGGCAATATCTGTTGTCTCGGTATAGGAGGTGCCATTGTGCAACAGCTCCACGTAAATCTTGGCATTGCCATGGAGATTCTTTACATAACTATAGAAGGCCTTGTGGTTGTCTTTACTGTCTGCTGCAATTCTGTTTTCATAGCTAGCTTTAGAGGATTTGATGAGGGATCTCAACTTTTTTTTGAGGCTGCTAAGGAAGTTTTTCCAGTCTTGGGACTTAATCTTATTTCTCATCAGTTTCCTCCTTCTGTTGTAGAGCTTGTTTATGGCAGGGGACCACCAGATTAGCTTCCTTTTTTTGGAGGAGAGTGTCTTGGTTCTATTGGGTATAGCAAGATCCATGCATTTGTGTACATGTTCGTACAGGGCATTAGTGTAGGATTCGGAGGTCATGCAGCTGTTCTCCAACTGCATGGGTGCCTTGAAGTTAGCCACCTTTGTTTTTAGGAGCCCAAAGTTAGCTTTGGAAAAGTTTTTCATGGTGGTTACCTTTGCGGAGGTGGAAGTGGGAGGGATGTGGATTTTCAAGATGATTAGTTTGTGGTCGGATCTAACCAGGGAGGAGTTGACTATTGGTACAAAACAACGGTTACCCATGTTAATAATGACCAGGTTAAGGATGTTGCTACCTCTAGTGGGGCTAAGAATAAGCTGGTCCAGGGCATTGGAATTAATGAATTCCAGAAAACGCTGGGCAAGTGTATTGGTACATTAGTAGTTTTCCCAATAAATGGAGGGGTAGTTGAAGTCGCCTAGCATGAGAGTGTTAGGTTGGACCCTAATATTCTCCAGGGTGCTTAGGAACATGGAGTCTGAGTCTTGGGTCATGGTTGGGGACCTATAGCAGGCTATGACCTGAATCGCTGTCTTACCCAATGTTAGCTGCACCTGAAGTATCTCTGATGCATCATGTTGGGCTACTAGTCTGGAGGTGTGCGCCTCCTTTATGAATACGGAAACACCATTGCCTTTGGAGCTTCAGTTCAAGTTCTGGGGGCCGAAAGTTATGGAATGAGTTATAGCCTGGTAGTGCAGGGGTGCTATCTGCTCCCTTGAGCCAGGTCTCTGTTACAGCACAAATGTCGATGTTCTCCATTTTAAGGAGTGCTTCAAGTGAGTGCATTTTTAGATTTAGACTTCCAATGTTGAAAAGTATGACCATCAGATTGCATTTGTTTGCAACTGTTATGGTGGTAATTTGGTCTTTGGAACACCGCCTAAAAAAGGCACAATAGGGGTTGCAAGAGCCTTAGCCAGTATCCAGAAGCCCAGGGGTGACAGAGGCAGGCCATCTCTGGCAATGCATCTAGGTCTGTCAATCATGTCATCCCAGCAGACAGATACTGGATCCCCTTAGAATGACACCAGAAATGTAGCCAATTGTTGAAATCAGTCATTTTCTACTTGTGCTGTGGTATCATTCTGGGTGATGGTAGGAGGCTGCTCAGGGCTAGGGTCATACCCATCTGGTCTGCATAATCTGAGAGCTCCTCCATGTCTCTTTTCATGTAGTCCAGGGAGGTACATCTCAGGTCATTCACACCCACATGTACAATGACAGAGTCGTATTTGTACCTCTTGTTGAGGGACCTGAGTGTGTTCATTATGTGGCAGATCCTGGCACCTGACAGGCATCAGGAGATCCATCAGAGTGGGGTCTGACAACGTTCTGTATGCAAGGCATAAATCTCCCCTCAAAAGCCTGTAGGAGACAGAATACAGGGATAGGGCCTTGAGTTGGTCTGCAAAATCTCTCTGTCAGCACAGGATTAATCTATCAGCGCCTGACTAAGTTTTTCCTTGGCCGAACCATTTCTAATCACGCCACAGCATTACCCATTCTAAAGACTTAAACCTTGCCTGTGATATAAATAGGATCTGCTGGAGAGACAGGTATGTATTCCTCCGACTATCCTGTCTATGGAACATGCTCCCCAGCCATGCAAAGCAGAGCTCCTCCTAAACCCAATTCAAGTGCAACTTGGGCAATTAGATGGGGAACAGGAAATTCATCCCTGGTTTGCCACCTATGTCTTCTTATTCAACCTAGTGAGTGGGACATCAGTGTGTCTCACTATCGAGTTGCCTATGACTAGTGTGTTGGGCATGCTGTTTTGCCTTAGATATTAATCTGTAATGACAGACATGTTACTTTGAAGAGACATCTATGCTAGCATTTGTAGTCAAGTTGCATAGTATACTGTACTATACTCACCAAAACTGAAAACGTGCAGCTAGGTTAGTGATTCATAGAACCAGTTAGTACCAAAGGGCAATGAGGAAAGATGCAAGAATAAGAATATGCAAATGACCATGCGATGGCTTGTGGAAAAAAAGATACAGTGTAATGAGTACACAATGAGAAGCAAATGAGGATATCCAAAATCAAGTTGTAATTCACAGTGATCAGGAGCAAATGGGTGCAGGTAGTTGCATATGAGTATAACGGCAAAAAGCTCAATGGAATTTGTATGGTTGCTGCTTGACGAATGTTTTTGAAGCAGAAGCAGATATAGTACTGCAGCAGTTATTGTCCACTCAGGCATGTGATGTAGCCACAGGTGGCATTATAGAAATGGTACGGCCAAGGAAAAACTTAGTCAGGCACTGATAGATTAGTCCTGTGCTGACAGAGATATTACACAGACCACCTCAAGGCCCTATCCCTGTATTCTGTCTCCTACAGACTTTTGAGGGGAGATTTATGCCTGCCATACAGGGCATTGTCAGACCCCACTCTGATGGATCTCCTGCATATCCACAAAAAAACAGCATCAGGATTACCCATTCTAAAGACTTAAACCTTGCCTGTGATATAAATAGGATCTGTTGGAGAGACAGGTATGTATACCTCAGGCTATCCTGTCTATGGAACAGGCTCCCCATCCATGCAAAGCAGAGCTCCTCCCAAACCCAATTCAAGTGCAACTTGGGCAATTGGATGGGGAACAGGAAATTCATCCCTGGTTTGTCACCTATGTCTGTAATGGAGACTGGCAGCCTCTAAATGGTTCTTCTTGCAGGCCCCTGCTTGTAAACGTTTCATCTCCCAACCCCCTGCTTGCACTTATCAAGAGTATCAGAACTTGTTAGAGTTTGTGATTCATGGCTAGGCTTAAAAAGGCCCTTGTGGTCATTAGCCTAGTAAACACAGATGAATCTATATAGGTGTTAACTTACACATATGGCCCAAACACTGGACCTGGGAATGTAGGGTCTTCTCCTACCAGTGGATACTAAGGTATGTGTAGCTATTATTATTCAAGCTGCAGGAAACTTGCAGGGACAATAGGGGATATCTTGGGTATTTCAACTGTACCAGTCAGTAGAACATGCAAGAGGTTTTATGATAATTTTTTTACTACACATGGATGAGCTGTTTCCTTAATACAGAACCATCACACTTGCTTTTATGACATTGACCAATTTCCTGTAATATCAAGAGCCATAAACTGTACACATGTGCTAATAAAGGCTCCACCTGGTACTGACAGACAGTGTATCAACATGAAGGGCTACCAGTCCATCAACTGCCAGGTAGTGTGCAATTTACAGGACCTGATAAGCAATAAGTCAGCATAAGCATTAAGTAAGAACTGTATACAGGCAGTGCATATGATTTCCCTGTACAGCACACAGGTCATCTTTATCAGTGCTTCCTGCACAATGTAATTCCACACAGATTCAAAGTAGGCAAGCACAGACACACTGGCAGTTCCATATATCTAGTCAAAGACAATATGTACCCATGTCTTACCTCATTTTTGCCCTTACTTTGTTTAGGTGATCAAGATACCCAATAGAGCTTTGGCTGATAACACCCAAAAGGAACCCATTCCTCACAGCAAAATGCTGTACATCATCTGTACATAAACAGGAAACATTATAGAGCCATGGTTCAGCCTTCAGAAACTTTGGATACACTGTCTCAGCACATATGGGAGGGCACTGCTGTGTGTTCCTGTCTCATGGCCAAACCACACACCAAAATGTTGTTGTTGTGTACCACACATGGCAGGGCAGGTGAAACAACAACATCAAGTCCACACCTATGGGTCTGACAACTATAGACTGGCAGTGTGGTGTTAAAATGAGCCATGCAGTGTTATTTAAACACTATACTGGCCAGCGCATGATCAAATCAAACTATGCATTAGACATCTCCATTTACAAAGTATAGAAAGGAAGGGTAGGGGGTATAAGTAACAGCCATAATCATTTGCACAGGTGCCTAGAGACATAATTATATATTGCTAGCAATACAGCCAAGGAGGTTTATAGGTCAGTGGAGACATAAAATTGGGTCTCGTGGGGAATAATTCCATCTGTGGGAAGGTTGAGTGAGGTAGAATGTGCGGTGCTTTTGGATTACTGCAATGGCCGAATGATGCAGGACTGTAGGACCTGTGATACCGATGTGGCAGCACTGGTGGAACAGACCTTTAGGTGGTTCACAATTAAGGTTCCCTGGCACTGGTAAATCTATAATGTGCTATCCCACAAAATGTGGTGATGGAGTGTGATAACCTTAGTACTGAAGTTACAGACATGGTCCTTCTGATTGCCTACCTAAGCAACCTCTCCAAGTATGCATGTGCCCCAGGCTACAGATGACATTGCTAGATATGACACTGTGGGTGGCACTTACTATTTCTTGCTTTGAGATGCACATGGCACTTTTTGCCACCATAGACTTCATGAGGTCTAATATAACATTATCCATTGACTGCATTGTCTCTTGGAGGCATTGCCATTGCTGGGTTGCATCTCTGTAGAGGCCTCACAGAACACCAATCATCTCTATGTTGGCAAGGATAGTTGCATACCATGTCTGCATTATAACTTTGAACATTTGCTGATTGATCCTAAGTGTCACCCACATATCAGGGTCTGGCTGGGAGAAGAAACATCATCAAGAACCCTGGCATGGTAGGGTATGGTGCACTTATCTGAAGCTGCAATCCCAATGAGCATTGCTGGTGCTCTCAGGAGTGTGCATATGCTGTCTAGGCACTAGATCAGCTGTAGGTTTGATCACACTTTCATCTTGGACAATGGGTGTAGGAACATCAAGGGGAGAAAGGCAAATAGCAATGTGTCTTGGGACTGTGAATTGCTAAATCTATTAGCTTTATCAGTACAGCCTGCATAAGGTGCCAACCTTAACCTGATGTTCTGTCACAGACTTTACAGGTGTCAACATAGCAGCGGCAACCCTGTCACCACACAGTGAAAGACATAGCAAAATCTGAGGCTTTGTGGTAAGCTTACAGATGGCAGGTGGAAACATGAAGGCACAAAGCATACATATACTTGTTCTGGCATCCCTCTGTGCCTGAACACCTGATGTACTTCTGGGAAATGTGTTTTGATATATGCATTCTCCATATATATAGACTTGGTGTATAGCAAGTGTGATAGGGATAATAACTTGGGTGTCTTTCCTGTACGATATGTGGAGTTTGGCCACTCCTGGATCCTATGTTCATTCCTCCAGGTATTTTTTACATCTGCTGTATCAAACATTGCTGTGTTTACAACTCTTTCCACCCACTGAATTGATGTCATTATTCACTTTTTTTCACACATAAACTGTACTGTATAGTCTGGTGAGCATCCACTCTCCTTAACCAACAATCTTCAGGGGTCCTGGGTGCCTGTATCATGACATCATTCTCAGTTCAACTAAAGTTGTCTAATCACTGCCTTCTGCCCCCTGTGGAGGGCATGGGTGCATGTATGAGAAGCATAAACCATTGTTGTAGACCAGTGATGTATGGAAACAGTAGGCTGCCAATGAGAAACAATAGGTCAGCTTTGATATACTCAAAAAGTACAAGATTTTACGGGGTCAGATAGGTATCAGTAGCCAAGGATATGGTAGAGAGATTGGAGTACCCTAGTGTCAACTATGAACAGTGATATGGACAGCTCTGCATGTATACATCTGGGACAGATAACATGCAAAAGTCTACATGGCTATTTAGTTGAAGAGAAGACTTCACAGACAATAGGATTAGGAGTCTACTGTAGGGTAGGGGCCTTAGGCAACAATGGATATGAGACAATGACAATAGAGATTACCTGAGTGAGCATGCATTACATACATCCCTTTGGCATACACCCAAGATCTATGTGTAGATCACACAAGTAGGGATGTAGGAGGGTAGAAGGATATGCAGTTCTGTTGTGGATTGTCATCCTGTAGATGCAAACAGGTGGATCGGTTACACCACACACACACACACACACACACACACACACACATATATGTATGTATGTATATATATATATATATATATATATATATATATATATATATATATATATATTATAGACAGAAGCTGCAGTCAACCAGTATCCAGAACAGTACTGCCGTTACATGAACACTGGTTTTACCATTGTCTATTCTCAGACGGGGGTACACATGTCTGTGATACTGGTGACCCACTGTGGTGACCTCAACTAGGCTTGCTGTTGTTGAAGTGCTGCTTCTGAGTTCTCGTTTATGATTTCAAGCTGCTAAATTATTTCTAGTGCAGCTGCTGCCTCTCTGTGGGATGTGATGTCTACGATGGTGTCTCAGCAAGAAAAAGTGCAAATAAGTAATATGTACTGAATACATGCTATAGAGGCTAGGTTGTGCTGATGTCTATGAACTCTGTTTACTGAAATGCATCAGTGACATAAAGCTTATGTACATCCCACTCCACACCACTGGCATGCTGACTATGGCCACCTGTGCTTTCTGGCTGCTCAAATATGCTTGTCACACAATATAAGGTCATACATTCATAGGTATCAGTGTTCAGGCCTATAGAAGATCTCTGACTCCCCAAAACTTGGATCATAAGCCTATTGCCCTATCAAGGTAATCAAATTATGCTTAAACTGACTTGAGTTGTCAGATGAATTTACTATATACTGTAACTTGCTCCATACATTGGGAGTAAATTGTGCTATGCCTGCAGCTCTTGTTTTTGTTGTTTAAAGGAATTTTGAGCATCATGTCTTATGTCCGTGTATTCTTGGATTAATATAAATTTCTAAATTTAGTGATGGTCTTGCCACTCATCATTAAAAGCTCTGTATGTAAATATCAGTTTACCTCTAATATGCTTATATTGTGAATAAGAAAACAAGTGAATAAATTCAGGCACATGCATCTCTCCATATAAGTATATTTCCTTACTGATGTTTTTTCTTTTGTTTGGGGGTAGATTCTAGCATAAATATATATCTCATTTCATAACTACAGAATATATTGTTATATGCAGTGATAGGTTTGATATAAGCTCTATATAGTGAGACCAAATGTACTTCATGTCATCTGTTTTAGTAATGGCTTTTATAAGCAATGCAAGTTGTTTCATTGCCTTAGTGCATATGGTACTGAAATGGTTTTGCTTTTGTTCTTTTTAAACAAACAAAAAAACATCTTTATTGAATTATCACTCATGACAAATGCAATCATACTTTTATATAAATTAAAACAAAATATAAATCCAAAAATCACTAACAAAGAAATACCACCAGGAGCTTGTAGAATGAAAATGTATTCACTACAATTGTCACCACAGGTTAAGCACTTTCGGCCTTTCTAGAAGGCATTCATCAGAAAAAAGAATCATGATTTGATAATGTATTTTATACACCATCAAATTACTAAACAACCATTTCAAACTGGGGCTTAATTAATTACCCTCTTCATTTAAAAAACACACATTTTTATTAAATATTAAAATAAATACAATAAACAAATGCATCATAAAATGACTACAGTTTTACAAAGGAAATATATTAGGGATTAATGTAAATGATTTTTTGTCATTTTTTGATGCATTTGTTTATTGTATTTATTTTAATATTTAATTTTTAATTTTTTTATTTTAATATTTAATATATTTTTTTCCTTTCTGGTTTCATTAGTAGCAGGGAAACTATCTGTTAAATTTAAGGGCCCATATTGTTTACTTTAATTTAGGCTTTTGCTACTCATATCAGCACAACTATCTTCTTTCTAAAACTCTATAGTCCATTATTATAAGTACAAATTACATGATGAATCTGTTTAATGTCATTAATTGCAATAATAACTGAATTGTGATAAGTACCAATGGAAGGTGTGTGCCTACTTTAGAAAGAATGATGTTAAGGTTAGTGACAATAATGCCTATTATATTATCTCCGTGAGTTTTGACCATTACAAACTAAGACCATGATTTGAAAGTGAGTCAAGGAATTCCAAGCATAAAATTAGTATTCCCTGACATGTAAGACTAATCAATCTTATACTATTTAGATTATCTATAAGTTGTATGCTGTTGACATTTATTTATTATTTTAGCTAGACCATTAACATATTCCTGATGAGATTTTGAGTTCATGGATCAATTTCTGGTGATAAAGATTAATCCACAATTGTCAACATATGATAAGCGGGAGATATCCACTACAATAGGTGCCATATTTACGTCCATCTGTACTTCAGTTCCAGAAATAACATTATGAAATAGTGAAATAAATGCACCTCTTGCAGTGTCTTCACATATACTTCTATATTTGTTGTCATTTTGGAAAATTCTATCACAGGAGTTCCATGTCTCATTTATTGCTATAATCATACATTTTTTGTATTAGAATATATAGTTCTTGTTTTTTGCTGTTGATGCTTTTATCATTGCAATAATGCTCTTTTACAATACAATTAGATGTCCATTTTTCCTGGAAAGGTGTGATGTTGCCTAAAACATATTTTACATATTTATCCTTCTTAGAACTCAAAAAGTCAGCCTCGTAATGGTTAAATTAGACTGGATACTTACAAACACTCCCCAAAAAAACTATAACTCTGGCACCCTACCAGATGACCTAAGTGATCACTCATTAACTTATATTATTAGAAAAAAAGCAACATAACTTTTCCAACCACTTTCCGAACACTACGTTCAAAAAAGCTATTTAACTCAGAACTTTTTCTAACAGAACTAAAGCTATGTAACTGGACCCCTCTAAAGACACTCCCTCTTAATGATGAAGTACAGTACTTCAACTTCACGTTCTTATCTATTCTAGAGCAGCATGCACCAACTCGCACTATTAGAACCAAAACCAAACCAGCCCCCTGGCTTAGCAACGATACTAGACAAAAAAATCATTACCAGAAACAAAGCCTGGACTAAATGGCGTACTACCAAGTTTCAAGCTGACCATCAAACCTTCAGAGAATGTAGAAACAACACAAAAAAAGCCATACTGTTAGACAAAAAGAACTACTACCTTCATTTACAACAAACATCCAATAAGGAGCCAAAAAAATTCTGGTCCACCATCAATAATCTTCTATCCCCAGGCCAATCTATTACACCCAACCCACAACACTCTAACCCTGACAACCATATACAAACAGCAAATGCCTTTAACTCCTTCTTCACTAATACTATACAAAATCTTGCAAATCACCTATCTCCCGATACCTCAAAGATACTTCCTTCTTCTGTAAATATTTCCTGCACATTTCACTTTCTTCCTATTTCTACATCATATATTTCTTCCTTGCTACAAAAACTTAAACCTACCACCCCCTCCGCAGACAAACTCCCTGCCGAGTTCCTGCAAATAGGAGCTAAAGCCATTGCGTATCCCATTTCTATATTAATAAACAGATCCATCAATGAAAAAACTGTCCCTGAAATCTGGAAAATATCTCATATTATCCCACTACATAAAGGAGGAAACTCTAATGATTTCTCTAACTATTGTCCCATAGCTTTGCTATCCCCTATTGCCAAAATCATGGAAAAAATGTATCCATAAACAACTCCTTAACCATCTTCTCCAACACAACTTACTTGCCAACTGTCAGCATGGTTTCAGACCTTCACACAGTACTACCACTGCACTGCTGTCTTTCGCTAATACCATCAACTCTAACCACAACAAAAACAGTCTCTCTTCAGCACTATTCATAGACTTATCCAAAGCCTTTAACATGGTGAATCACCAACTACTCTTGCACATTCTCTTCACTCTCTCACTTGATCCCCACAGCATAACTTGGTTTAAATCTTACCTTGAAAACTGACAACAAGCAGTACTCTGGAACAATTCACTATCTGACCACCTTCCTATCTCTCTAGGTGTGCCACAAGGCTCCATCTTAGGACCACTTCTATTTTCCATCTTTATCAACGACCTCCAATCAGCTATCCCTCAAACTACCTGTCTTCAATATGCAGATGACTCCACTATAATCTGCACAGCTACCTCTCAAACTGAACTTCAGACTCTTACCCAAAAAGCCTTTAACACAGTAGAACGATGGTTCTCACAACACTGCCTCCTACTCAACCCCAAGAAAACTAAGCTACTACTCTTTTCACCAACACAAAATCACATCCCCCTTAATTTCACTATTACTTCCAATAACAGTAGTAGTATTTCTCCAGACACCACCACAAAATTATTAGGAATTACTATAGACAATAATCTTAATTTTGAAAATCACATTAACTCTACCGTAAAATCTGTGAACAAAAAAATAGGTAGCTTATACAGAATCAAACCCTTTCTTACTCCAGCCACTAGAATTACCCTAGCCAGAACTCATCTGATCTCTACTTTACTTTATGCATGCCCTATTTATACCAATCTCTCAAAAAAAAAAATTTCAATAAACTAGTTATATGCTACAATAACATTGCTAGATTTGCTACCGGATCCCCATTCAGGACACATCATTGCCTTAATCTAAGACAACTAGGTTGGCTTGAACTTCCCAATCAGATTCAACTACAGCAACTTATAATAGCTCACAAAACCCTGTACCAACCCACAAAAACCCCAATACTCAATAGCCTTATTACCCCTTATTATAACCTTAAACATCTACGGTCTTCTAAAAAACTTTTGATCAACACCACTAGACCCAATAACTCTGCAGGAGACTGCTTGTTCTCCAACTCAGTAGGAAAAGTATGGAATAAATTACCCTCAGACATCTCATCTCTGACTTCTCTCCCTCTGTTCAAAAAAAATCTCAAAAAAGTATCTCAATAAAAAATGGCTATGCCCCTGCACTAACTCAGACTAACCCTGTTTTTCTTTCCCTGTCATCCTTCCTTCCCCCTGAACCCAATTACATCCAATAACTCAGTAGGGGACTCTCAGCTGCTCAACTTTCCACTATGATTTGGAATAAAACACCCACTGCCTACTTACCATAATGTCTCTCCCTTTCCTTCATAAGAGTATCCCTGCCTCTCTTTCATAACAGTAACTATTCTACTTCCTCTATGAAAATAATCTAATCCTTAAACTCAACCTACACTATCCCTGATACCTTTCCTATCTTTCCTTCATCTCCATTCACATTTATTATCATTCAATTAATATGTTTTTTATAAAGAGGATTGTGCTAAGCACATCACACAGTAACTGATTTTCTATTCTATTTTTCGTGTAAAAGAGTACTCTGTTATGAACATCACATAGCCTGTTACTTTTACTCACTTAAAAAGTAATCTAAAATATATATATATATATATATATATATATATATATATATATTTTTTTTTTTTTCCCTGTTTCCATTACATCTGCATTTATTTTTATTGTTAACACTTTATTAATCAATGTACTAATAATTTGGAGGTTTTCTCCCTGGGCCTCTACTGAAAATGGACATATATCCAGATAGACTAGCCCGGTCAACAAATGTAAAATAAATAAAATAAATAAATAAATAAATACAAACCATATTGTATGACGAGTCTGATAGGTATTACAAGAAGTTGCTGGAAAAATCTTATTGATAACCAAATCAGTTTTCCTTGTTTATGTTAATTCCAGGCCCTCAAAAAGAGCATTTTTATATGGTTCAGTGGAATGATCCTTTGGTCATTGGTTACTACATGAATGTTTATTTGGTTGTTCCTAGATGAATTATGTACTTGTATTTGTTGGTATTTCAATACGTTTTACAGCTGAGAGAAATTTTGCAGCAATATTATTTTTATTTAAATCAACCAGTTTCTGCATATGGGTTTTAATATAATGACTTCCAACACAAGGATCTCCTGTTTATCAACAATGTTTATGTCAGAGGTGTCATTCTCTTCACTGGTATTGCTAGGTTCCTTGTCTATATTATTTTCACAGCCAGAGGGCTCATTTTTATTGTAGTTAAACAATTGTTTAGGTAATGAAATTTGCTTAGACCTCCTAAAGCTCTTTGTTTTACTATTTTATCTAATGTGTTACCCTATTCGTGGCTATTGCTTACAAAACATTGCTTATTCCCTGGATTTACAACTATAATTTCAGGGTAAAGCAGTAAAAGGATGATCTGTGTTTTGATTTATTTCTGGATATATAGTTAAATGTTGTGTTTGTCCTAGATTATGAGTGACAATAAATTCTGAATCACTTTCGGATATAGTCTGTGAGTTAATATTGATAAGTATCTCATTATTTAAATCATTCTCTTATCCCCCCTCCACAGTTATACTATTTGTTACATTTGTTACATGGGTTTTTGCTTTCTTATTCTTGTGAGTGAGTAGTTTACTTTAATTATATGCTTTTGGGCTTACTCAAATTTGAATCTACTTCTGGCACAAGAATGGATTTTCTTTTTACTTGCTTATAATCTTCGTGTTAGTTCTAATAACCTCATTGACTATATCAGTTGATGTTCCCTGTAGGTCTATTGTGGAATGACAGCACATATGTCTTCTTTCCAAGAAAAATATTGTAATAGTTTGCAATGTAGTGAAACTGCTACATAGACATTTAGAGTTAGTGCCTAACTCTTGTCTTTCCAGTATAGTCCAAAGCTGTTATAATTTTTAACAATTCATGCAATGGTCAATATTAAATGAATCTATTGTTTTCTACACTGGGTTAATAATTTATACTTCAGTAAATCTTACCATATCCATTCTAAATATACTCACTTCACTTTCTTTTTAGTTAACTGTAAGTACAGTAAGACAGAGTTTATTGATCCTTAAGAGAGCATATAAATTTCATTGCTCTAGCTTATGTGTAGTGTGCAATAATAAATTTAGGAAGGATTGTAACTATTAGTACTGACACGAGAAGTGCACAATTAACACAGTGTCAAACTTAAGACATTTTTCTTATTTGCAATTTCACCAGTCATCCATTTTCTCAATATCAAGCTGACATGCAAAGATGAGGACATGTTTTAGCATCAACATTAAGTGTCTACTCTTCTGTTATCTGCTTGACTGCAGGCAGTTAAACTTATCAGATGAGCTCACTTACTGGATCAAATAACCGCTAATTGACTTTACAGACACAGGTAGCAGGAAGAGGCAAAAACAATAAAAGCACAATGTTTTTTGAATCATTAAAAGGACATGAGATAAATGCAAAATAAATCAAGAAGCCCTTACTAACACAGGAAAAAGTCCAAAATACTATCCACTTCGGTGTGAGTATTTAAATATAATGGGCAGGCTCAATGACTGGTTCAAAGAGACATCAACATCATTCATATTTACAGACACAGGAAGCAGGAAAGGTACAAAAACAACAAAAATCAAACATATTTTCTTGGCGTCCTTGAAATGAAGCAAGATAAATACAAAATAAAATCTTTTGCAGACACATGAAACAGATTTAATGGCAATAAGGTATACTATGCATAATTTAAAGTCATGTTTAAAGTATGAATTATGGCCCGCCATTTTGTATGGCTGAGTACTCATGGTAGTGGCTCCCAGTACTAACAGAATCCATCAATACCAGTACAATACTGCAGCACATTAAATGCGAGAAGGCATAACGACTGAGAGATGAGAAGTACTATGTGTGATAACACATGGGGGCCAGAAAGACAGCAGTTGGACTATGGTGCATTATTGTAAAAAGGGATAAGGCAGTTGGCTAAACCCATGACTTATAGGATGTTGAAGACATAAAAAAGGCTTTTCATCAGTCTTTTAAATGTCGGCGGCAACTGTTTTCAAGCACAAGGTTGCTCCAGATAGCTGCTGCTAAGTGCTTGAATAACATGGTGAAAGGGAGCAGCAGTGTGCAGGAGATGGCATTAATGCATCTTCTCTCTAGTTGCTTAAAGGACTGCAGATAACTGAAGTTGCATCTGGAGGATTAGAGACTGCAATTTTAGTGGTTTGTTGGAAGAAGATGGACAAGATGAAGGAGTAACCATATCATGGAGGTAAATTGTTAAGTGGAGTTTTGGAATATTTCAAAACATTTACAAGGCAGTTGTTATGGCAGATTTGTAAAGAGAAAGATGTACAGAGGAGGAAAAGCAGTATCCCTGTACATATGCTAGCTTAAATCATAGTTAAAAGTAAGTTAAGATTTACTTCTCTAACTATGTGTAATTACTGCTTAGAGTTCCTTAAAAGTTTATCTTTTTATTTTATCTTTTTTTAGAGTTTACACTGCCCTCTCATCTTCTGTATCTTACAAACACCTATATCCGCTCTTCATCATTTATTTATTTATTCATTGACATTTATTTACTGGGTAACTGTCATGACCAAACTGTCATTTAAAAGCCATTTTGTCATTTATCAGACTTTACATTTGCTTTTCCAAGGATCACAGACTAATTAAAGGAGCTCCAATCTGTGCACACATTTTCACATAAAAAATATTTTCACATAACGGAAGCTATTCAGCATTTTTACAATTTGAAATGAAAAGAGGACTTGCAAGATTTTTTAC
Organism: Protopterus annectens; assembly: GCF_019279795.1. Lineage (NCBI taxonomy): Eukaryota > Metazoa > Chordata > Ceratodontiformes > Protopteridae > Protopterus > Protopterus annectens. Next base: position 277,475,041 of record NC_056726.1, on the reverse strand, counting down.
ACAGTTTGATATTTCAGTAGATGTGCACCAGATACATTTCTGGAATATGAATATAATGTTAATACTGGATGTATTGTTTGGAGGGAATTAATCGGTAAAGACAATTAAAGTGACTATATTAATGCATGGACTATACATTTTACTGCACTTTTGCTTTCTATGTTTTTTCAGTTAGGTTTTCAGTTCACAACTATATTTGAGTGGGCATATCTTTACTATTGGAGTTAGAAATTATTCACATTTCTTAATTTGCCTTTTCTGTTGTTGTTTAATAATATGTACTTGTAATAAGTGGCTCCAAGCTTTTCTTTGTAAGTTAAAATTTAGATTCACAGAAAAAAAATACCTGAAATCAGTCCTCTGGGATCAGTGCATCACATTTAACAAAATTAACAAGTAAGTATGCATATAAACTAAATTAAATGGAGACCACAAAGACTGCCATTTTGTGTTAATTCTGTGGAGATATGTATTTTATCTTTTTTATTAGTTACTATTTTACTGTTTATTATTTTATCGCACTTCCATTATCTTTTTGGCATTCAGTATGTTTTTGTTGGTTTATTCATACAACTATAATATTCAATCACTCAATAACATCATGGTCACATTCCCTGCTTTTCCACATATGACTAAAACTTATTAATGTGTAGCATGAATGAGCCACAAATGAAACACACTGAATGCTTTGTTAGCTAAACAATCATAGCTGCATGGCCTGGGATTCTGTGAAAATACATTAATCAATAGCAGTGGGATATTGATGTTGACAAGCTTGTTTTTCAGAAACTATCTTTTGTGTGAGCGCTGTATAGTTGTGTACAGTGGTGTGGGTAGGGCTTTCTCCAGTAAATAGACCCTGGCATCTTGTTGGTACTGCAGACATTGTCATAGAGTGTGGACCTTATAATTTGTATGCATTTAGGTGGACTATGAGGGACTTGTGTTTATTCACTTGCCGATATAAATTTGATTGGCCGGCTCTAGCTCATGCAGGAATTTCACGTCCTGGAATCTTTTATTTTAAGAGTATAGGACACTGGCTTAAAGTTGGATTGCAACAATGCCTATTGCAGAAAATGCTGAGACTGGGGCTGTCAGTTTTAGGCATCTGATAAAAAAATCTGTGACTGGTGTGAAAACCAGTGGAGGATAAAGGAGGTCTCTGCTTTGCACCAAAATTAGTTTTTCCATGTGCCTCTTTTATATGAAGCTTATTCAACCAAAGAATCTGGGGACACATCTCATTGCTTACAGCATCTTCAACATATAGGATTAGCTCAGAATGTTGAATGCCTTCTGAGCATCTAATAAAATTGCTAATAAAGGCATGTTGTCCTTTGGTTAACTCTCTACCAGCATACAAAGGAAGCACCATATCATATGTCCTTCTTTTGTTCAATGTGAAACTGCTCATATCACTGTTGTTTCATTGTTCAAGGGATCGTTTGCTCATATGTTTATGCTTGCTTCATGTGTGATTAATATGTGAACGCTCAAAATGCTAATATAGTATTTTGATGTTCATATCTATTGTTCTGCATATCTGCCATATCACATTGTGTATATGCGCTGGAGAGTTTTTCCCTTCTGGACTTCTGAAAAAAGTCGGTTTATGCTCTGATGGAATTTGTAGTTTACTAAACTTAAATAAGTAAATGAAATAAATAAAGAAAGACGATCTGAGGAAAATGTCTGCTCAAGAAAGCAGCAGAATCCATCAATACCAGTACATTACTGCAGCACATTAAATGCGAGAAGGCATAACGACTGAGAGATGAGAAGTACTATGTGTGATAACACATGGGGGCCAGAAAGACAGCAGTTGGACTATGGTGCATTATTGTAAAAAGGGATAAGGCAGTTGGCTAAACCCATGACTTAAAGGATGTTGAAGACATAAAAAAGGCTTTTCATCAGTCTTTTAATTGTTGGCTAGAACTGTTTTCAAGCACTAGGTTGCTCCAGAAAGCTGCTGCTAAGTGCTTGAAGAACATGATGAAAGGGAGCAGCAGTGTGCAGGAGATGGCATTAATGCATCTTCTCTCTAGTTGCTTAAAGGGCTGCAGATAACTGAAGTTGCATCTGGAGGATTAGAGACTGCAATTTTAGTGGTTTGTTGGAAGAAGATGGACAAGATGAAGGAGTAGCCATATCATGGAGGTAAGTTGTTAAGTGGAGTTTTGGAATATTTCAAAACATTTACAAGGCAGTTGTTATGGCAGATTTGTAAAGAGAAAGATGTGCAGAGGAGGAAAAGCAGTAAAACTACAAGACATTTCCATGATATGAAATCTCAAAGACAAATTTGAAGTTTCAAAAATGTTATACCTACTGACCACAGTAACTGTTTCACTTCTGATTACTGCCTTCTCCGGACTAGAGCTACTTCTTGTCTTCGTACTTCTTGAACAAATTACTTGAGTTAAACCTGCTGCATATGGTCCAACAGTTCCATCAGCAAACTTGTCCCCACTTCATCTTTTTTTCAACAGAAAACAGTTGACCAGTATTGCGTGCAGCCCTCTAAGAGATTGTACTGTTAAAATTGTCTAATCTACCAGCTGAGTACATCTATATTTCTTGTAATTTTGCTGCTTTTCCTTCCTCTGCACATCTTTTTTTTCTTGTTTTTTTTTTTTTGTTAGCAGAACATTTTATAACCAAAAATGAGAAAAATATTTTTTCATGGAATGAACATATTTTTCAAAGCATGAATGGGCAACTGAAAGAAACGCAATACTGCAATTTAGGACTACATTAGCAAAAAAAAAAAAAAAGATTGTTTTGCAATATTTCAAAAAAAATTTGAACTGTAAAACTTAGACTGAGGTCTGAGAAGCTTGGGTCTTGTGTGTGTTGAGTACTAAAGTTAAAAGTGCAATAATTTTTATTAAAAGAAATTGGAAATGTGCATTGCTGGGGGAGATCTAAAACATTTTTCTTTTCTGGGGATACTGAACATTTGATTCAAAATTGTTAAAAAAAGATGCAATCAATGTGAGTATTACTGACATATTTTAAAAGACTTTAAGATGGTATGTAGAAAATGTGGGGCTGGGTAGGTAGGTGGCACTTTTGCTTTGATTGTCTAGTATTACAAAATGAAAGGAAAGAGCAAGAGATTTTCAGTACTGAGAGAAATGAATAAGACAGAATAAATATTTAACTAAAGCTAGACAGTCCTAAAGAGTAATCACTATAAAAAGGAGAAAATGAAGGGCAGGGAGAGATACAAGAACATGTGAGTGAGGACAAAAGGAAGATGAAAAAGATGTATAATAATTAGAGATAGATTACAGATACTGAACACTGTGAACAAATAAGACTGAAATAGAGGAGGGAGGCATAGTTACAGAAAAGAGTTATACAGCAGGTAGCACGACAGCAAGAAAAAGAAAGTTAAAGACTGGAAGGGGGAAGGATGAAAAAAGGAAAAGGTTATGAAAATAATCAGAAAAATGATACAACCTATTTGATAGTATATGAGTAGTTAAAAAAAAAGTGGAGACTGAAATCATTAGATGCAAGCTTCTGGAGAAAGTAAAAAAAAGAAATATGAAAGGCTACAGGTAAAGGAAGTAGTGGTCTCACCTTCTGGACAAGATGTGTGCTTAGAGATAACAATACATACTAAAGGAGAGCAAGTTAAAATCTTAGATGTACTGGTAGTGTAAATAGTGAGGTTAGTGATGTGTGCTGTAATAATCTGAACTAAAAGTGTTAAGGTTAATTATAATACATGCATCTACAAGTACAGGAGACAGAAATAAATTGTTTAAAGAGAAAAATTATTTACAAATGAGAACTAAAATGATAAGGTGAATTGTAATATATGCATATATCAGAATACAGGACAGAAAAAATGTTTGATGAGATTAAATAATATGAAGTTGTAAATATGAGTATAGTGTTAGTAGGGGATTTGAACTGTAACTTGAGGAAAATAGGCTTACAGAGGATGTCAAAGGACTGAAAGCACTGATGCAGTGTGGGTGCTTGAAGGTAAGTAAAGAAAAACGTTTGTGTGTGTGTGTGTGTGTGTGTGTGTGTGTGTGTGTGTGATAGATTTATTTATACACAGACACACTCTATGCAGAAATTAAAATTAATATATTAGATTCTTATATATATATATATATATATATATATATATATATATATATATAGGTCCCCTTCAGTCGATCGAAAGTTTACAAGTTCAAACCACATATAGCTGAGACCATATGTTTGAACTTGTAAAAGTTCGATCGGACTGAATGGAGATCTCCGTACATAGCGGAAAGGGAAGGTTTCCCATTTCTGCAATGTAGTGCGATCTCGGAGTTGGTATATTTGAGTAAGGGGGTATGGAGGGTGCAGGGGTCATAGCCCCCTGCTACAGATGTTTAGTTTTGTGTTTTTTTGTTTTATGTGTTTTTATTTCAGTGTTCAAACTTTTACGAGTTTGAACATATGGTCTCAGCCATATGTGGTTCGAACTTGTAAAATTTTGCTCTACTGACGTAGATATATATATATATATATATATATATATATATATATATATATATATATATATATATGATCAGAACTTAAAGTGAATATATTACATTCTTATTTCAGAATATATAAAATAAAAAGGACAGGGTAGGAAAATGATTGTTGAGTATTCAGATCATATGATGATTTGGGTTGTTGTAAATTAGAATGAGGAGGTTATAAAAGAAGGAAAGTGGAAAGGTTAACTGGACATGTGCCACATACCGAAGAATTTAAAAGGGAAATTGCTTTACTTATAGAAGTGAATGTATTACAGTAAAGACTTGCACAGTGGTGGGTAATGTTTAAGAAGAAATGTAAAATAAAAGTACTTCTCTGAAGAGTGGCATGAAAGAAAGAAGGAATGGAGAGGGTATAAGGAAAATTTAAGAAAAATAAAACAAGTGCAAGGCATAGGGAGATGGAAAAAATGAGATAATGATAAAGCAAGAATAAAAGCATAGTTGTATATGCAAAAATATATATTAAACAGAAAGAAAGAAATGAATCATTCTTTGGAAGGAAAGTGAAGTATGATGAACACAGATTGTCAGAGTTGGTATAAAACAGAAGTGGCCAGATATATGCAGGAGTAAATAATGGAATAGTGACCATTTATGTGTTGAAAATATATGCCACTGTAAAAAAATGGAAAGAAAACAAAGTAGAATATTAAAAATAAGGAAAGAAGCAACTGTTTTTTAAAAGGACTTGGAAAGATTTTGCAGGATTTGAACATAGTTTGATTCACAGGACCAGACTGTAAACCACAGTCTTCTTCTGTACGAACGTAAAAAAATGTTTTTGTGATAATAAAGTAGTCTGGTTTCATAACTATATTAAGGGCAGGACATTCAACACTTTCTCAAATCATGTCTTTTCAGATGTTGCCATCATTAATACTTGGGTCCCATAAGGTTCTGGGTTCTGTTCTATGCCCCCTCCTATTCTTACTCTTTATTAATTATATATCTTTAGACCTACTGCACCATTGTTTTACTATGTTCACTAATGCTATACTTGTACTTGAAGCCAGCAAAACACATCACCCCCTCCAAACAAATCTACAAAATGTTTTGTCTTCTATGCTTGGCATGAGAGACTGCTAGTTAACTCTACTAATACCAATGTCATGCTTTTTTCAGGTATAAAGAAACTTCACACATTACCAAAATTAATAACTAAAGACTTAGAAGACAACAAATTCCTCAGTGTGAAAGAACAAAAATATTAAATGTTAACACTGGACCACCTCATTAATTTCTATAACCAAACAGTCAAACTTGTTGTTAAAGTTCATTCTTGTTTAAATCTATGTTACTGGTTATCCCATTGACTATCCTGTGTGTCACATAAATCTATAGCCATGAATGTACTATTACCAAAACTAGAATACAACCTACATCTACTTGATATGCACTCATCCTATAACTGCCAAAAATTGAGTCCTTCAAAGTAAAAATATGTAAATGTGGTGTACTAGATGAACAGAGGGCACAGTATAGTGAAGTAATTCAGGTTCCCAATATCAGATAACAGCTTTTCTGCTTCTAGGAACACTTACATTCAACACTCTTATAACACAGTACTGTTCCCAGCTCAAAAGAAAACACCCTTTGAGATACCAAATGATGCATTTAGAAACAACGAGGATGATATTCTTACTCACTCCAGACATTTTTCCAAACGCACCACAGAAGACTTAGCCTTTTGCAGAACAGGGGCTATACTTTGGAATCACTTACCAAATGAAGGAAAGAATAACCAGACTGCTTTCATAAAAGAAGTAAAGGAACACTTTTGAGGAAGACAAATGTGATCTGAATCTGTGTCTGGTGTGAATTTTCTATTATTTTAAAAATTGACAGGTTGCTAGATGACATTAGCACAAAGGTTAATCGACTTAAAGCAGAAGCTACTCTTTTATAAAAATAAGATCTCTTGAGCTTGCTATTATATTTCTAAACATTTAAATTCAGATTAAAATCCCTTGTTTCCTGATTTTGGCTATCCATTTCAAACCAATTGTACCACATAATGAAGCATCCTTAAGGCATTTATAAATTAATATAAGGTCCCCCTCTATGTATATCATGATAAAGTGAATGTAATTGAAATAGTTTTAACCTTTCAGTATATGAGAAACCTGTTGTAGTTCCCATGTGTCTGGAGAAAACAATCTCTGCTTTCTTTCCAGTCTTCAGAAATCAGCAAATCAAAAGCAAACGTTCGCAGCTGAGTAGCAGCAGAATGCAGAACAACAGTCAGTGTTTGTTCTCATTAATGACTTAGAACAAGATAGTACAACTTTATTTTCAACGAGATAATCATTTGAAAAATTGATCTCATAGTGTAAAATACTTCTCAGTTATAGTATCAAATTTCTTTTTAAAAGAAATATTTTCAATTATTACTCTACAGTCCATTAAGTCATGTGTGACAGACATCATTTCAATACTCATAGCATAAAGATACTATTTGGTGCCAGGTGTATTATCATTGATTTCCTGTTATTAAATGCAATATATTAAATTTCTGGTTATACACACATTTTATCTAAAGCTTTCTATAACTTGCTTTGATCATTGCTATTAGAAACCAAAGCAGCTAGTTTTATATGATCAACAAATTTGGAATGCCAGTTACTATTACCATATATGGTAATTAATATCATGGCACTAGAAATGGTCTTAAGACAGCTCTCCTAAAGAATTCATCTTGCTAGAGTATATGGAATAGAAGCAGAGTCTTTGATTTTAACCCAAGATGATGGATTATCTTGCGATTATACAATGCAGTACATAATATAAAGTTTACTTTGTGTAATGGTACCATGTGGAATAGAATCAAAGGCATTTGCTAAATGTAAGTAAACTATATACACTGGCACAGCACTGTGTGGTGCATTAATAACAGGGTTAGTAAAACTATAAAAGTTAGTTATACAAGAGTGAGTATATGTATGTATATATATATATATATATATGTATATATATATATATATATATATATATATATATATATATATATATATATATATATATATATATATATATGTATATATACACATGCATGGGTCTACTTCAGTAGACCGACAGCTTACTTACCCGATACCCAGTTGCCTGAGACAAGAAGACCGACACCTTCAGAAGACCAACATTCAGAAGACTGATGTTTCACGCGAGGTAAGTAAACGCTTGGCCACACAGTTGAACTTTGACCCTTACCTCCACGGTAGTGCATTCTTGGAGTTGGTATATTTAGTTAGGGAGGTGGAGGGGGCAAAGCCCCCCACTTTGGTGGGTTTATTTTGTTTAGTTTAGTTACTTTAATAGGGATGGCCAAGTAGTTACTTACTTAGTGTGAAACGTCGGTCTTCCAGATGTCGCTCTTCCCGTCTCAGGCAAGGTAAGTAAGCTGTCAGTCTACTGAAGTAGACCCATATATATATATATATATATATATATATATATATATATATATATATATATATATATATATATATATATATAGATATGTGAGTGTGTGTGTGTGTGTGTGTGTGTGTGTGTGTGTGTGTGTGTATGTGTGTGTGTAGCAAGACTCATACTATTTGCAGATGCAAAGAAAAATGAACACGTATAGGAATCTGTCAAGTTCCAACCTCATCACCACGAGTAATAAAATATTCCACAGTATGTGTGTTAAACTTTCTTGTTTATAGTTTGCAGGATTAGAACTATTACCACTCCTGCGTAGTGCTATGACTAGGGCATCCTTTCAAAGCTCCGGAGTATAGCAACTGAACAGCAACATATGAAACAAGTAAATGAGACAATCCAAGACTGAATCAGAGATTTGAGATAGAAAGTACACATTCAAGTTTTCCGGATTTGCTGTTGTATCTTTTATGATTTTAGACCAGACTTCATTAACGTTATAGAACAATTGCCGTGCTGCCTTTTGTCCGACAAAATATCACTTCCACTCCCTGGTTTATTGGATTTGGACAAGGTACTTACAAACATTTCAGCAATCATATTTCTCAGGAATCCACCACTTCAACAAACCATATACTAAAAAAACAAAACAAAGCAGAAACACAGCAGAACTGTTTGATTTTCCTTTCCGTCAGCACCCTGGTACCTCGGCCATGTTCCTTATCTAACAGCACCATGTACTCACTATTACTGACATGATTAGAAAATACCTTCTTATTAGTGCTAGTATTACTTAATAAATGGATTTCATATCCAGCCCTAACACTCCATAACTGATTCCCATATCTGAAAATGTTTACATTTCAAAGTTACTACAAGAAAGGAATTGCTGATGTACTTGCTGATGTTGCTTTTTATCCTTAATTTTTAATTGATTTATACCACCAGAGGGCATTCTATTTTTTTTTTTGCCTTAGAACTTGATTTAATATTACCTATTTAATTTTCATTTCAACATGTTGCCAGGCTTTACAAATAACCTAGGACATGTGTTCAGTGCTTTGTCATCTTCAATTATATAATTATCTACATATGTCTGGTAATCTGGCTCTTCAAACTATCTGGAGATATACAGAGCCAAGTATATTTTTCTGGCACTTCAGAGTTGTGTACTGTTAATTGTTGCTTGACTAAGTTTATATCATTGCTGGCTGACATCAGAGTTGTGCACTGTTATTTTTGCTTCACTGTAATGTTTTTCCAATCTCTGCTGAAGGTGTTGGTTTTCCCCACCTCCCCCTACTTCTCTATGCCTTAAGTTGGTATAACTGATTTTACATCCTGTGTGTTATCTGACTATCTCAAGGATTACTTGCATAAAATTAGACCTTCTTAATAACGACCTGCATATCATTGCTGGAGCCTTCCTGTGTCCTGACAGAGTACTCTTCAAACTATCTAGAGATATACAGAGCTAAGTATATTTTTCTGGCACTTCAGAGTTGTGTACTGTTAATTGTTGCTTGACTAATTTTATATCATTGCTGGCTGACATCAGAGTTGTGCACTGTTATTTTTGCTTCACTGTATAGTTTTTTGGATCTCTGCTGAAGGTGTTGGTTTTCCCCACCTCCCCCTATTTCTCTATGCCTTAAGTTGGTATAACTGATTTTACATCCTGTGTGTTATCTGACTACCTCAAGGATTACTTGCATAAAATTAAACCCTCTTAGTAACAGCCTGCAAACTATTGCTGGAGCCTTCCTGTGTCCTGCAGAGTGCTCTTCAAACTATCTGGAGATATAGAGAGCTAAGTATATTTTTCTGGCACTTCAGAGTTGTGTACTGTTAATTGTTGTTTGACTAATTTTATATCATTGCTGGCTGACTTCAGAGTTTTGCAATGTTATTTTTGCTTCACTGTATAGTTTTTCAGATCTCTGCTGAAGGTGTTGGTTTTCCCCACCTCCCCCTATTTCTCTGTGTCTTAAGTTGGTATAACTGGTTTTACATCCTGTGTGTTATCTGACTATCTCAAGGATTACTTGTATAAAATTAGACCTTCTTAATAACGACCTGCATATCATTGCTGGAGCCTTCCTGTGTCCTGACAGAGTACTCTTCAAACTACCTAGAGATATACAGAGCTAAGTATATTTTTCTGGCACTTCAGAGTTGTGTACTGTTAATTGTTGTTTGACTAGTTTTATATCATTGCTGGCTGACTTCAGAGTTGTGCACTGTTATTTTTGCTTCACTGTATAGTTTTTCAGATTTCTGCTGAATGTGTTGGTTTTCCCCTACTCACCCTCCCTATTCTTGTCTTCTTGTTTAAATTTGGAGGCTTTTGCAGTTGCCCGCCCCCACTGTAGATTTGATCTGGGACACTTCCCCCAGTCCCATCTGTTTACCTCATTCTATCTAATTGACTCCTTCTGCACTTGTTTTTAGTCATTTTTAATTTAATTGCATTGTTTAAACTGTTTGGTCTAACATTGCTACATACTCAAGTGTGCTAGCTTGCCCTGCATTTGAATTGTTTTTACTGCTGTTTTAGCTACTTTTCTGTATTAAAAAACAAAGTCTAAGCCTGTTTCCTACCTTTCCTGTAACCAGTGTAGTCCAGATTCAGATTTGACGTATCCAGGACTGTATGTAAGCTTCTGAGCCCCCCAAGCTTTCTGTGTTGGAGGGAAGCTTACTAGCTTATCAATGGGAGTGGTAAGCACTAGGTAACCTATCAACCACATAAAGAGTGGTTCTGGCACAGAAATTGTAGTTATTGGCCGTTTGGGCAATTTTTCCATCTCGCTCAACTTTCTGATTTAAAAGTCACATTTGCACTTGTTTCCCCCTTTCCTGTAACTAGTTTAGTCCAGATACAGATCTTAGTTTTAGCACTTGAATTTGCTTATTCGTGATCAGCACTTGTTCAGAACTTGTTGTAAGCACTAAATAATCTACTAATTACTACAGCAGTCAACCTTCCTCATTACCTAGATGAAAACAGTTTTGGTGCTTACTTTCCTCACTTGCTTAGAGAAAATCAGCTCTTGTACTCACTTTCCTCACTTATCTAGAGGGAAATTTTTATTCAGGCATGTCCAAGGGTCAGCTCCCAGTGTTCTCTCCTGTCTATCTGATGAATCTGGGCATCTTGGGGCAATGTAGAAATTGCCTCATATACACAGACAACCCTCTCCTCCTACCACCCAACACTACAACCTGTGAGAGATGCACTTATCTAGCCAAACTGGAGGTAAAGCTCTCTCCAACCAAGACTGAACTTAACAGTCAAGAGAGGAAGGTAAACACTTGCACCACACCACGCTCATCACATAGTCTCACTAAATCTACACTATCAAAATCCACACATAAAAACACAAAAACATTCACGGAGGCTCTCAATAATAATCTGCTCAAGCAACAGAGACCTCCAAAGCAGAAATGCAAGCAACCTCCACCCCCCAACACAACCCAAATGACACATAGCCCGCAGACTCAGTGTGCCACTCAACCCCAGCCAATAAGGCAAAAACAACGTACCCAACACACTAGTCATAGGTGACTCTATAGTCGGGCACACTGATGTCCCACTCACCAGGCTAAACAAGGAGAAGGTTACTGTCAGCTGCCTGTCAGATGCCAGGATCTGCCACATAACCCACGCACTCAGGTCACTCCACAACAAGTACAAATATGACTCTGTCATTGTCCATGTTGGTGTGAACGACCTGAGATGTACTTCCCTGGACTACATGAAAAGAGACATGGAAGAACTCTCCGATCTTGAAGCCCAGGCAGGTATGATCCTAGCCCTGAGTAGCATTCTGCCATCACCCAAAATGATACCGCAGTACAAGGACAAAATGATTGACTTCAACAATTGGCTAAGCTTCTGGTGTCATTCTAAAGGGATCCAGTATCTGTCTGCCTGGGATGACATGGTCGACAGACCATAATGCTTTGACAGAGATGGCCTGCACCTGTCACCCCTGGGATTCTGGATACTGGCTAAGGTTTTTTCCACCCCTATAGTGCCTTTTTTAGGTAAGGTTCAAATGACAAATTCACCACTGTAACAGGAACAGGCAAGCAAAAACTGAGGGTGATGCTACTCAATGCTAGAAGTCTAAATCTCAAAATTCACTCACTCGAGGTACTCCTTAAAATGGAGAACATCGATATCTGTGCAGTGACTGAGACCTGGTTCAAGGCTCCAGAGAGCACCCCTGCATTACCAGGCTATAACTCATACCACACTTTTTGGCCATGTAACCTGGACCGGAACACCAAAAGCGGAGGTGTGTCCATATTGATTAAGGATATCCACACCTTCAGGCTAGTTGCTCAGCATAATGCAGCCAAGGTTATCCAAGTGCAACTAACAATGGGCAAAACTGCAATCCAAATTGTAGCTTGCTACAGATCCCAACCATGCCCCAGGATTCCCACTCCTCTTTTCTTGATGTACTGGGAAATATTAGGGTTCAACCAAACACCCTAATAATGGATGATTTCAACTACCCCACCATTAACTGGGAAAACTACTCCTGTACCAACTCCTTCGCTCAATGCTTTCTGGAATTCATAAACTTCAATGCCCTGGATCAACTTATCAACACCCCCACCAGGGGCAGCAATACCCTAGATCTAGTCATTGCCAACATGAGTGACCGGTGTTCCACACCTGAAGTCAATGCCTCATTGGTCCGATCCAACCATAAGCCAATTACCCTAGACATCCACATCCTGCCCCCATCCCTCCATTAAGGAAACTATGGTAAAAAATTTCTCCAAAGCCAACTTCATGCTTCTTAAGACAGAAGTGGTCAACTTCATGACACCCATTCAGATGGACAATACAGTTATGACTACTGAATACTACACAATTGCACTTTATAAGCACTTACACGAGTGCATGGATCGTGCTATCCCAAACAGAACCAAGACGCTATCCTCCAAAAAAAGGAAGCCAATCTGGTGGTCCCCTGCCATAAACAAACTGTACAACAGAAGAAAGAAACTGTTGCAAAAGAGAGTAAAATCCCATGTGTGGAGGAACTCCCTGGTCAGCCTCAGTAAGAAGCTGCGATCCATGATAAAACCCTCCAAAGCTAGTTACGAAAACAAAATCACCACTGATTCTAAAGACAACCACAATGCATTCTATAGCTATGTCAAGAATCTCAATGGCAACACTCAGATCTGCTCTGAGTTACAGCACAATGGCACTAAATATACAGACCCAACTGATATTGCCAACATCCTGGCAGATAGGTTCAGTGCTAACTTTGCCCCCCTCTCACCCCCTAAACAGCCCATCTCTATACCGAAAGAATGCAAAGTTCCTGTAATCACGGCTGCACAGGTAAAAACCACGGTCTCCACAGTGAAGAACACAGCATCCATGGGACCAGACAACATCCCAGGCTGCATTCTACATGAACTACAGAACAAACTGGCACCCCACCTAAGTACCATGCTCAATCATAGCCTCACCTCAGGCTTTGTGCCCGCTGAATGGCGCACAGTGACAGTTTATCCCACTCCACAAAGGGGGAGCCACCACAGACCCTGGGAACTACCCCCCCATTAGCCTGACGAGTCTGGTCTGCAAGGCCATGGAATGTATCATCATGGAACTTATAAACAAAGACATTGGTAATCTCCAAACTCTGGACCCCACCCAGTTCGGGATTGTAAAAGGCAGATCATGTCTCCTAAACCTGATAGACTTCTTTGAAGCAGTCACCAAAGCCATAGACGAGGGTAAGGTGGTTGACACAGCCTGTCTAGATCTTGCCAAGGCTTTCAACACCATCCCCCATTCTGGAATTATAGATAAACTCACTAAACTAGGTATAAATCCCTATGTCACAAGATGGGTTGCCAACTGACTCACTGACAGAACCCACACTGTGAAAGTAGCAGACTCCAAATCCGACTTCAGACCAGTGACAAGTGGAGTACCACAGGGTTCAGTCCTGGGTCCTCTCTTGTTTGGTATCTACTTCTCTGAAGTACAGGCTAACACAGAAGGTCTTTGGCTAACAAAGTTCACAGATAACTGCAAATTAGGAGCCATAATCGAAACTCCTAACGACATGGACATCCTACAAAAGGGCCACACTGAGACACATGCCTGGTGTCAAAGCCATGGCCTCAAGCTCGATGCCAAAAAGTACATTGTCATCCCCTTTGGTAAAAACTCTGTACCCATGAACTACAACATAGGCAGTAGTATACTTAACACTGAAAGTGTGATAAGAAACCTTGGGACACAGGTGGACAGTAGTCTCTCCTTTGATAATCACATCACCACAGTAGTCAGGAAATCCTTCTACGTGGCACACCTCATCACAAAAGGTTTCTCATCCAGAAAAAAAAGAGGTCATTGTTCCCCTCTACTCATCACTCATTAGACCCATTATAGAGTACAACGCCCCTTTTGGTATGTATCTCACAAGACATTTACAACAACTGGAAAGGCCACAGAAATACCTCACAAAGAGGATTACCAGCCTCAAATAGATGCCCTATGCAGACCGTCTCAAAAAACTCCAACTTTACTCTGTTGCATATCGCCTACTCAGAGGTAATCTCTGCCTAACATACAAAGCTATGTCAAACCCAGAGCTGTTGGACATGCTCCACTTAAAAAAGTCCCAATCCCTCTGAGATACATGCTCTAGGGACCTAAACCTTGCCACCACAATAAACAGAACATGCCGGAGGGATAGATTCCTGTCCCAGAGACTTCCCATACTCTGGAATAAACTACCTATCTATATCAAACAAAGCTCCTCATTAGTACTCTTCAAGAAAAATCTTGATGATTGGATGGGAAATAGGAAATTCACCCTAGGGATCACTTCTGTGGCTCTGCTCGACAGTGGCACAGGAAAATAATTTTCTTGGGTGGCGAAAGCCAGGATACCTTTTTGGCTGGGCTTGTATAGGCCCAAGGGCCGATAGCCTAGTACCTACCTATGAACCTATGAACCTAATTAGCCTACTAAAACTTAAATAAGGAAGCAAGGGAATTATTTAGTTGAAAAGTATAGTTACTTAATGTCTAAGAAATATTGCTGTGGTCTTATGTGCCTAAAGGTGGAGAAAAGTTTATGCCACTGACAATACCTTTGGATGAGTCAGTAGTATATCTAAGCTATTCTTCTGTCTTGCATTGAGAGTCATTTCATGTGAGTACCCCTGCAGTAATAAGCAAGTTAATATTCCCATTTCACACATGCTTTAAACATAAGTGCATCTCATTCGATTCTTGGAACAGTAAAGTCACCTTTAATAGCATTACAAGAGTTATCTGCACAGGATGCAAATTCAGAGAAAAAGTAATTTTATTTTAAATCATTTAAAGAAGGGCTTATATAAAATTCCAGTACTGAGACACAAGCCTTATGAGATGCTAAAGAAGCTACAATAATTTCTGCCTTGGAACTATTAAACTGAACCAAAGATGGAGCTATTAAACAGGACAAAAGTAATCTCTTCCTGCTGAACATCCCCTATTTTATTTTCCCCATAGCTATGAAAACGTATAAAACTGAGGATCGCTAATGGTGGATATGAATGCCTAAACCAAGAGTCTGTGTTCAAACTAACACCAGTTCAGGCATTATTCACAATGCTAAATAGTTCTGCAAAAATATTTTTCAGACTTCTGACCTTCACTGTGAGAAAATACAAGCTGATTTATCTGCAGGAAAAATGTAAACCTTCAATGATTAGAAGCTGAAAAAAATCCTGTAAGAATATAGTGACTACTTAGCAAATAAATTTATTATCAAAGTCATCTCTGTAAAAGCAATTTTGACTAAAAAGATAATTTTTAGTAGACAAATATTTCAACAGGAAAATATGCCTATTACCTTACTTGAGGCATAACCACCCCATTTTACTGTTTATCAGACTTCTCTGCATATTCCCTGTGTTAGACAATGACAGAGCTGGACAAATAGCTTCATAGGTCCATTGGTTTTGGCTAAACTTATGGCCAGGGAGACCATCAAAAAGCTCATACAACTCACCCTCTACTGATGTGGGATTAACAGTGTCCCCCTTAAACTGATGCTCCTCATATAATTCAGGTGAAAGTTACAATAATCCATCCAGTTATCCTGAATGATTGCTACAGAAATGCTCTGATTTATGTATAAGGAAGACTACTCAAGAAATGGAGAATATATTGGTTATGTATCTGTCATGCTGTCTGGTGTTATTGATATGATAATATAGGTTTAGGTCTCTGGGGCATGTGTTTGCTTTACCAATGGTTCTGTTTAGGTGAAGGAATTCAAGGAGGTCATTCATAGCACAGAAAGCTAAGCAGAGATCATCTGTCAGAAGTTTATACAATATGGAGAAAAGGGGTAAGATTTTTGTCTGTCAGAGTAGCGAATGAGACCTAGACCTCAGCTACTTCTGGTAAGGAAAAATTGACCTCTCACAAGTTGGTTTACATGCTTAATAGTGTACATGGCAAAGGTGGCATTATAGTCAATGATGGACCTAATAAGGGCAGAAGAAAATGGACCTATAACTTCCTTAGATCTTGAGCAGATAGCATGATTCATAAGGTGAGCAATGAAGACAGATGTTCTAACCACCATCACGGAGACATAATGGTCAGATTAGAGTTTGTTATCACCATAGGTACCCACATCCTTGATGGCTAAGTTAGATTTAAGTCTTATGTTATTTATGTAGTACGTGGTAGATGTGCTACAGTCATCGAAGCAAACAAACTGCTAGTAAAAAAAACACCACAGATTCCTTTCTTAGCCAGTGCCATTATGTATATGTGGCAGTTGCAATACATTATTCATGGCTTGCCTTACCTAGAACATTGTGTTCTACCATGAACACTGTGTAACTGTATTGTACTGACCTGTCATTAACCCATCAAATATTTATCATCACACATTTTCACCTCCTTAGGCAGGAAATTGTAATGCTAAATGTATTAATTTAGCAGAACTTAAACCCATTATTAAAGCTCAAGCCTTTTTACATCATTGTTAGGTAGCACAGCTTGCTATGAACCATAAGGATGTTGTAGTAATATCTCTCATGGTTCCGCATTCTGTTGTGTGCAATTTGATTTAGAGACCTATACTTGACTTTCATCTAAAGGCACTCCTAATGTTATGCTTCCGATATGGTGAAATATTGGTCACCAAAAAGTTCAGTTTTGTCTCAGTAAGCTGTCTAGGACAACTACCTTTAATTTACTCATGTAATGCCTTATTTAGTTTCTTATTGGCCTAATTTATACCATATCCACCTTATCCAATACTTATATCATTACACAATTCATTACATTATACATTATTCATAATTCTGGCCAAAGTCATAGCTAGCTTGAGGCAAAGAGGGCAGATGCCCTGGATGCAAGCTGCTAAAGGGTACACTCAACACTAGCAAAGAAATGCTGATTGCTCCCTGCAATTAATGAGGGTGCTGACTATGATTACAGCTGAGTAATAATAATCATTTAACACTGAAATAAATTAAAGACTGCCTGCATATTAATCATTGTAGCAATGAGCCAGTAAAGAACTTTGTTATTGATTGCACAGGAACATAGGAAACAGCTACTATACAGCTGAGGGTGTCTTTTAGACCTCAGCACTAGTTAAAGGAGCAGCAAAGTGAGACATTACTCAGTCTGCCAATTATCCAAGCTACAGCACAGATTCTGGGTATCAAATCATTCATGGTATATACTGGAGAGAGGGGAAGATAACAATGTTATTACATTCTGATAAGGAGGTAGAATTAACATCATCCAGATACAAGTCCATGTTAACATGAATAGCTGACAATGTAATTTTCTTTAATTTTCTTTCTTTCTTTTTTTTTTGCATTCTTATAGCATCACACTCAAACATTTCCTTTCATATATTCATAATTCCACTTTGAAATCTGTGTATTAATTTGCAATTTTTATATCAAACTATTGGTGGTCCATTTTAAAACAAACATATTTTTTTACAAACTGGAAAACAATTAAGCAGAATATTTCTAAATTATTACCTTATTGAAAATGTATTGGGTAATTTATGTTATTGCATTTTTTATTATTGTTTTTATACGTTTATTTCAGTTTGCTAACTGAATAAATAGACTAGTCAAAAGACTGTTTAGCAATGACCTGAACCACAGGACAAGTAGTCAGACATCTCTCTCTGTATATATATATATAGATAGAATGATATATAGATAGATAGATAGATAGCTAGATAGATATAGATATAAAATATAAACATATAGCTGTAGATATAGATGATATAATAAAAAAGCAATACAACTTATAAAAGCAGTGCCATGTGACAACAAAATCACATTATGTCAGTAATGATGTGTGCATTGCTCACTTTGTGTTACAGCAAATATTATACTGACATTTGAAAAAGGTACAGGTGAGCATAGTTGGTGGCAATTGCTGATGCTTTCATCAATTATCATGAAAGCAGCAAATTCTGCATGATGTGAGCTCAATGTGAAATGAAAACTTATCCTTGAGTTTATAACATCCATTTGGTCTTATAATTCAATTAATATTGTTCAGTCTCTGTTAGAAAAATATGTACTTAAACATATATTTAGTGCTAGTTTAGAAACAGTATAATATGTAATGCATTTGATTCTATTTAACAATATGGCAGTAGAAATGATCTTGCATGTAATTGCTTGAAGCTTAGCTGCAGTGTGGTTAACCTCTGACCCTGGCAGTAGCCAGCTCAGCAGGCTTATGTCTTTCAGCAATTATTATCTGCTGGGTTAGAGAGAAATAAATATGTATGCATGTATATCTTTCTTCCTTCCACCGAGAAGGATGGCCTTGTGAGCTCTATCGAAGATAGAGTACAGCTGCTTACCAGAGAAACAAAGGAACGTATTAAGAAATGAACTGACTATTGTATTCGACAGGCCCTGGAACCTTGGAAGAGCAACATTTACAGGAAGACATTGTAATTGACCAGGTGCCTTGCAAGGCTGTATTATTCTCATGGGAAAGTTTTTAAAAAGCATTACCTCAGCACTTTCTTATGAATAAAATATTGTAGACTGTAATGATGTAAGTGCCCTGTGACTGACCACGTCAGTAAGGTGGGCGCAGCTTGAATGTATAGTGTATTTAAAGAAGTTTATTTCCTGAATGTAATCAGTCAAAACTCTATACTTGTTTTGTATAGTTTTTTGCCTCCTAATGTACATTAGTAAAGAAACGTTATTTGAACTTGAGCTTCCTGTGTTATTGACTGTCATTTTGAAAAGCCTAATGATTTTTACAGTCTGATTTTAACAATTTATTTGACAGTCTCACATTTCAGAAGGTCTTTATAGTAGTAACATTTTCGCCATTATTCTAAACTGTAAATGGTATTCACTGGCTTTTAGTTAGACATTTCAGTAATGTTTCCACACAAGGGTATTTCTTAATATGTTTAATTTCATCATCGGTCACATTTTTGTAACCATGAACTGGTGAACAAAAGATCTCTCAATTATCTTATAGATCCTATACCAACTCATGTCTGGATTTGTGGAAAATTCACAAAGAATTTTTAATAACGTATGAGCAAGGATCCTAATTTATGAGATCAACTGATACCAAATTGTAACAGATAAAAGTCATCTGGTCAATCAGTTTTTTATAGATTATTAAAAAAAATCACAATATGTATTACTTGTGCATTATACATTCCATGTTCTGCTTGTTATTACAAATGACTTGTATAGCTTCCAATAGGTCAATGAGTTATTTATTGATTATGTAATATGTTTTACCATATGTATTGCATGTGCATTATGATTCCATGTTTTGCTTGTTGTTACAAAAGATTTGTATAGCTCTCTCTTCTGAGGAGTATCTTTTGATTTTCACAATGTTAACATGTATCAACATTTAACATATAACTCAAGTTATATGTTTTAGCTTCAGAAGCCCATATGTTGTCCTCTCTTAGTAATCCTTTGATTATATATATATATATATATATATATATAGATATATATATATATATATATATATATATATAATATATATATATGTATTTAGAGAAAGCATATGACAGGGTGCATAGAGAGGAGTTGTGGTATTGTATGAGGAAGTTGGGAGTGTCAGAGAAGTATGTAAGAGTGGTACAGGATATGTACAAGGGTAGTGTGACAGTGGTGAGGTCTGTGGTGGGAGTGACGGATGCGTTTAAGGTGGAGGTGGGATTACATCAAGGATCAGCTCTGAGCCCTTTCTTATTTGCAATGGTGATGGACAGGTTGACAGATGAGATCAGACAGGAGTCCCCGTGGACTATGATGTTTGCAGATGACATTGTGATCTGTAATGAGAGTAGAGGAGACCCTGGAGAGATGGAGATATGCTCTAGAGAGAAGAAGAATGAAGGTCAGCAGGTCTAAGACAGAATATATGTGTGTGAATGACAGGGAGGATAGAGGAATGGTGAGGATGCAAGGAGTAGAGGTGGCGAAGGTGAATGAGTTTAAATACTTGGGATCAATAGTTCAGAGTAATGGTGAGTGTGAAAGAGAGGTGAAGAAGAGAGTACAGGCAGGATGGAGTGGGTATAGAAGAGTGTCAGGAGTGATTTGTGACAGACGAGTACCAGTAAGAGTGAAAGGGAAGGTCTACAAGAGGGTAGTGAGACGAGCTATGTTATATGGGTTGGAGACAGTGGCATTGACAAAAAGGCAGGAGTTAGAGCTGGATGTGGCAGAGTTAAAGATGTTAAGATTTGCACTTGGTGTGACGAGCCTGGACAGGATCAGGAATAAGTATATTAGAGGGTCAGCCCAGGTTGGAAGGTTTGGAGACAAAGCCAGAGAGGCAAGATTACATTGGTTTGGACATGTGCTAAGGAAGGATGCTGAGTATATTGGGAAAAAGATGCTAAGGATGAAGCTACCAGGTAACAGGAAAAGAGGAAGGCCTAAGATAAGGTTTATGGATGTGGTGAGAGAGGACATGCAGGTGGTTGGTGTGACAGATCAAGATGCAGAGGACAGGAAGAAATGGAAACAGATGATCCACTGTGGTGACCCCTAACAGGAACAGCCGAAAGAAGATTATAATGATGTATATTATAATGTCTCTTAATAATTATGCAGTTATAAACATTATTCTTTTAGGTTTTGTATTGATCTCTCTCTCTCTATATATATATATATATATATATATATATATATATATATATATAAATATATATAAAGATTGATATTATGGAGTTGTTTCAGTTTTTCTAAGGTTCTATTTTAGTTAAATATACTTGCAGTCCATTGTATGTATCAGACTTCAAAATGATGAATATAGTTTTCTTATATGTTGCACATTTTGCATGTTAGAAATGGTTTTAAAACCAGAACACTTTATTGTTCTTAGTTTTCTTATTTTCACAATCGCAAGTTAGATGTGTTTTAAATATGTGAACATTTTCTTCAACAAAACTGAGTTTGAAAACATTCATGTAAAGTAAAAGTACAAAATTAACACATAAGATTAAAATGAGCTTATAGCTGATGCTTCATTTTGTGAGTAAAATTCAGAAATGTCTGTAATAAAATCTATGCAGGTAAATGTGTAAAAGTGTCCCAAAATAATTTAAAACAAGATTTGTAACAGCTAATTTACTTTGTGAGCAAGATTCAAAAATGCCTGATTTTGCTTAAAGGTATGATGAATCTGGAAGTGTTAAAGACTCTTCTTGAATCAAACATCTTCAATAGTTAATATCCCTTGTTGTTAATCACCTAGTTAAACACATTTATACATCTCATCTGTTACATTATGACACTGGTTATAAAGTGAATATATATACCTTTAATGTAATAAGGTAGCTACTATGATATGCATGCCATATGGTACACAGTTTCAGATAATTCAGTTTGAATGCAAAATCTTAGTGAAGCTAGATCACACACTTAGTAATTCTCTGCTGTTTATTATGAATCCTAGGGTCACTCAGGTGATCAACAGCGGTCACACTATCCATGCTAGCTACCATGTTTGGCCAAGGCATTTGACACCATGCTACATGATGGAATAGTTTATAAGCTGATGGTCAACAGGCAGGGATGGGGGATAGAATGTGACTGGTGATGTCTTCTGGGGATCTCTGTTGCTCCCTTCTGATTGGCATTTATTTTTCAGACTCCAAACCGAAAACAGAGATCTCTGGTTAACAAAACTTGCTGCAGACTGCAAGTTGGATGTGCTTTTTAAATCAACTTTGAATACATATGTGAGGTCCCCTCTCTGGGACAGTGATCAAGGAGGCTCAATCCTCACCACTGACACTGGTGGGAGACCATTCACTTTGAGAGAAATGGATACACACAATATTTGCAGTTGTAGCTCTCTGCACCAAGTACAATTTCCCTTAGAAGCACACAGGCAACACAGTTAACCCATGATCTCGATTTCTTTATATCTGCCTACCTCCAAGGCCCCAGTGAGACTGGTGGAGCTGTAGGGTTAGGTCCTTAACCAAATGTCCAAGCCAAGTCCTCCAGCACACTCTGTGTGACCAGTGGTTTGTGTCTCTGCTCCAAGTAGCTTATATGCACATACTGTGAGATTTGATTTTTCACACACATTCACATGGGAAAGGCTAGCACAGATTAATCTGCTGTGTCTCCTTCTGCCCAGGGTTTAAGGTACTTACCACTGCCACCAGACAGTCCACAATCAGCTACGGGCTCTTAACAAAGGGTGCCCAATTCTACTGTGTAATATTAATACTAATACAAATGTTAGTAGTTGACCAAGACAGCTAGGTTTCAGGAGTGGCCCACACTGTGTCACCAAATAAATATAAGTACTCTCAAAGGTTAAGTACTTTCTAAAAGGACCAGCCACAATAAAAGTTTTAAATATATTTAATAATAAATAATAAAAGAACATGAAAATACAGCATATATATTTACAGTAAACTACAGAGTTCAAATCATAGGAAATATTGAAAATAACATTGATGGAAAGATTCAGACAAGTAAAAAAAATCAGTATCTAAACTAAGTTTCACTATATTCATGACTGAATCTAGGAGAATTAGTTTTCCCTACTTATTTAAAAGAGCAAAACAGATGATGTAGTGAATGGTCCTTCTTGTTGTAAGTCTCAAGACAGAATACTCAATACTGAGATTTTGCTGAGAGATTACTCTCTGTAATATCTAAAAAGTATTATTTCCAGGGCTGGCAGAGTGACCTCATCTGGTCATCTGACTCTAGGTTCTCACACTATTCCCCTTTGAGGCTGAGACAGGAATTTAGCATAGACTACTGCAATACACATCTAAATGTTTATGGCAGAGCCCTGGAGCCATGAAACAATTACAGTGTTTCCCTTCTTCTTTACAGAGGCTATTAAACAATGGTCTCTCCCAGACCTGCTGACTACAGTTCCATTCATCACTGTGCGATGCCATTTTAATGGTTTAACAGCTCATTTACATTTCCCTTATTTTTCTTAAGGTAAGTTAGCTGGTTAACCTCAGCTCTTCCAATATTCACGGTTACAGTATATACATTTAATCAGTTACTACCTGCATGTATATTTCCTTTCTGTCCAGCAGGACCCACTGGTGATACATTTTTCAGCACTAGCAACTTTACAAATACATTTTGATATTTAAATGCTATAAAGTTCTAGTACATTTGTAGCATAAACATCTGTACAAGTCAGTTTGATATTCAAATGCCATATAGTTCTAATACAAATTGTAATATAAGCATTTGTGCAAATCAGTTTGATATTCAAATACCACACTGTTCTAATGCATTTGTAACACACGCATCTTGTATAAATCAGTTTGATATTTAAAGGACATATTCTTTACAGAACTCCAGTTGGCTATGCTGGCACTAGCCCATATCATCACAACATACACTCTTCAAAACATACTAACTATAGTAAATTCCTAGTGCATAGAAAAAGGGCTCAGACTAAATACAAGAAATGCAGAATCATCCCCTCGAGGAAGTAGAAACACTTTACATCCTACCCTTTACAACATGAGTCAGTGATCAGGGATCTGGAAACATGGGTTGATTGTTCCCTCTCACTTGACCATCAGAAGGTAACTGTAGTTCTTTATTCCGCCCTATTCAGGCCTTCTATTGAATATAATGCACCCTTCAGCATGTACGTCAAGACATATTTAAGCACTTGAAAACCCTCAGCAATTCCTAACAAAAAGGATCTCTAGTCTCAAAAACCTTAGCTTTAAGAAGAGACAGGATCCCATATCATTGTACTCTGTGTTGTGCAGCCTAACGTTCAATGCCCTTAGAGTTTCAATTATTTTCATCCTCATTTTTCTCAAAAAAAAATCAAATTGTGCTGTCAACACCAGAACGCAAGATCTAAACCTGCATTGATTAATCCATAAAACTAGATGTAGAGATAGGTTTAATACACAGCTCTTCCCCTTGCTGTGGAATAAATCCCCTTGACATATCAAGCAATATGATTTCCTATCATCTTTCAAACAGCTTAGATAATTGGATGGATTCCCTTAAACTTACGCCAGGACTCAAAGGAATAACCTCTTTGCAAAGGTAGATCCTGAGGGTGGGCATTGTCAAGACATACATGGCCACTGCTTCAACTTGCTTTGTATATCCTATGATATTATAATCCTGTGATCCTGATTATACAGCATTAACGCAACTGGATTAGGATTGTTGGTCCATCTTTTATACAGCTGTGTAATTCTTTAACGTGCACATTTCTGCCTGCACATCTGTTTTAATATAATTCTAATATGGTTTCTTGGAAAAAAAACCTGCCAATTGACATTAAATCGAAATCGTCCATGCATGAAAAAATAAATAACTGGCAACCACAGGCTATAGAGACAGACTACCAGCATTTCACACAAAATAAGAATAATGTTAAAAAGGAAACTTTTATTAATATTACATCTCTAAAAATCTATCTGTTTAAGTTAGTCAATCTCTTTAAGTGATACTGACAACAGTGAAACCACAGCTGATGACTATATGCATATTTTTTGACATGACACATGGCACTATAAAGCCCCTTCTGCCACTAATACATATTTTCCTGCCATTATAAGACCACCTGGTGATCTGTCAATCTAAAAGAATTAATGATCTATTTTATTTCTCTCTAACTATTTATTAACATTTACAGAATGTCTAAATGCAGAAGCTGTATATTTATAAAAGAATTGCACACCCCTTATTATAACTAGCATACAAAGCCAACACAATGTTTTCATTATACACACTGTACAGGGGGAAAAGTCTTGCTGACATCATAGCTCAGTAAAATTCAGATGTTACATCAATGCACTTGGAGCTTGTGGTGGTACTAGAATTTTCCTTTAGTCTAAATGTACTTATCATGCATTAGGTTTACTTTTTCTAGTCTAAATGAATGTAGACCTGATAATGACTTTGGTGGGCTTTAGAAAAACTGCTGCACTTTCTGGAAATCATTGCAGCTGTTCTTAACACTTTTCACTGTGATGTAATGAACAATAGAAATGTCAGTAGGAAAAACCATCCGAAAGCTTTGCTCGTTATATTAAAGTGGTTTTTCCTACTGATGTTTTTGTTTGTGAACTTGTAAGTTGGCACTTGTGTTTTTGGATGTAATGAATAATAGCAAATTTAGTGTGGAAGATAATTATAATGCAAACCCTATACTATATTTTTAATAATCTACTGGATAGGTTTTAGATTTTCTATAAATATAATAATTATTATCACAGTGCTATATTTCATATAACTGGAGACAGGACAGAAATAATCAGAAATCATCGCAAAGTATTTGATTTATGTAAAACATCTAGTTGGTTAGTGAGTACTTAAATACTATATTCTTAGCTTGATGTATGCAGTTTATAGCATAATTATGTGGAATTCAACCAAAATAAGCAATATATATATATATATATATATATATATATATATATATATATATATATATACAGAGAAAGAGAGAGAGAGAGAGAAAATTAGCATCTTCAGTTTTGAACAGGATAAATTGTCAGTACTAGTTTGATCATTCTGCCCTCAGTTTCTATCTTCACATTTGCCAGCATCCACAAAATGGTTTGCAATATCAGCTTCCCACAGCCATTGGAAGAGGAGCATGGTGTATGATACCTTACATTTCAGTGCACACCTTTTAACTATACAGAATTTTACAGAATAAACACATTTTTGTATCATATTTTGTGTATTCCTCATAAAATCTGTGGTTTAAGGAAAATCATTGAGGATTGCAATCCCCAAATAAAAACAAACATTTCAGTCTCAGACTTCATATCCTTCAGAAATGCATGTTAATGCAAAATCTATTCTTCTAGCAACTTCCTAAGTTTATAAGAGCAATATTTAAAGTCTGTCCCTGATTTTGGGCCTCCATCACCCATTATATTTGACTTCGACCAGAATTCTCATGCTAAGAAGTTGAGAAGTATGTTACAGTACCACATCATTCACAGGGATTGGCCTACTACATGCATACATTTCTAGTGATCATTAGAATACCACTCTGGACAAAATCATACTAACATGTCATCTTCTGCATGGTGTTGTGATCTTTTTTTTTTTTTAATCAGGACCCACTAGTGAGTTGATGGAAAACTGAGATCCTATAAATTCAAGGTGACCATTTTGTTACAGGACCTAAACCAAGACAGTCGAAGGCCACTCTGGGAAGCCAGGTCTGTGATCCCATCCTCCCAGCCCTCAGTGGAGCAGAGATAGGGCCACCATGGTGTCTCACACCAGGGAAGCCAGGTCACTATTCAGACTAAATGGTCTAAATCAGGACATTTCTGCATCCCAAAGACATTGTTTGGGATTCCGGGACACAGACTTCCAAACATGGACTGTCCCAGAAAAACTGGGATGGTTGGTCACCTTGAATAAAATATTATATGACCTTCAAACTGTCTTTACTGAAAAAAGCCAAAAATGTAAACCTGAGCAGGAAACAGTGTCAAAACCATCACAAACAAAAAAGCCAAACACTGCTTGCACCACGGTCTCAAACACAACTTTATTGCAGCTGAAAATAAAAAACACATGGATTGAGCGCTTTCTTCCCTTACACAGGGATTTCATCAGAATTGCATCATTTCATCAGCAGTGTTTAGCTTTTTTGTTAGTTTTTACTGAAAAAAGCACTTGAACTCTACATTCACTATATAATGAGCTGTTACATTATCCTGGCTGTTTCTGTTCATTTAATCTGCCTCCTCTGTGTTGCTGACTTTGAGCAATTCACTCTGAATCTTAGAATGCTTGACTGTCCTTTAACTGTGGAGAAATCCTGCAATAGGTGTTTCTAAATTTCTGAGCTGTCTACATACACATTAACCTGTTTGTTTGTCTTTGGTCTTGAATCACAAGGTTACCCTTGGGGCTATCTCATCTACATTGATGTAGCCCACCCTCAGTAAAGATGGCTGTAGCATAACCTACTCTCTAATGCCTGGCTGTCATCTCTATATAGCTGTTGCACACTTATCATACCTCTCAACCTCTTAGCGCAAGATTCTGGACAAAGCCTAAAATAATGGAAGGACAAAGCCTCAAAAATAGGGGCATAGTTTAAATATTGCTTTTATGAACTTGTTAAAGTAGCAGGATTTGTGTTAGCATGCATTTTCTGAAGGATATGAAGTTGAAAACATAAATGTATGTCATTATTTAGTGACTTTAGTCCTCAGTGATTTGTCCGAAAACCACAAATTTTATTTATTTAACATTTGCTTACCGGGAAAGTCCGGCTTGGAACAAAGCCAATTTTCAGTAAAGATCCAGGGAGAAATGCATGTCTTTGTAATGTGGGAGGAAACCAGAGCACCTGAAGAAAACCCACATGGATGCAGGGAGGACATGCAGACTCCACACAGAAGGCATCTCAGCCAAGAATCAATCCGAAGAACTTCTTGCTGTGAGGTGACAATGCAACCACTGCACCACTGCACTGTCAAAATTTTATGATGAACAGACCAAAAATATGAGGCAAAAATCTTGGCATTGTGGGAAAATCTAGAAAGTTGAGAGGTGTGGATATGATAGTCTGTTCTCACAGTCATATTTCATAAAATAACTGATTACTCAATGAGATGTTGATAAAATTGCTTTCAAACTGAAACACCCATGTCTATCAGCAGTTAAAGAGTGCATTAAGTACTTCAGATTTAGTTATTTGGAATTCTCTACACCAGAACTATTTTAAAATTATATATTATACTGAGAGGCAAACTCCAGCCTCAGTCCATGTAGACAGCCTTTTTCTGCATGAGAGGCAAACTCCAGCCTCAGTCCATGTAGACAGCCTTTTTCTGCATTGATTTTTTACAAACAAGTAAGAAACTTATACCAAGTCTTATGCAAAACAACAAAACATGCCTGTTTCCCATGATACAGAGCAATGCTTTTGCTTTTAAAGTATACAGGAGAGATATTAACTATTTAACAGTGGAAAAAATGTCATCCTTTTCTTACCATCTAACTGAATTCCGTTTATTATAATTTATGAAGACAACAATTCATAGCACTAAGAATATTTAAGCTATAAGGTGATCCATAGCATTTGCAAATTGGGAAAAACATAACCAACAACCAACTATGTACAGAGTTAGCAATGTTCACCAGAGACATTGAAATCCCAAGTGAATTAATTGGAATCATAGTCTCATAAAAAACAGCAATCTTTGATATGGCAGATAGCAGTCGCTTATTCAGTAAAAGTACTGTAGGGTGATGAAGAAGAAAATCTGTAACCTAAGAGATACTGTAGAGTAACCTTGTAAAGAGAAAAAAGGATACAATTACTGGGAGCAATTGCACTTCATCTAGAGGAACTGCAAACATTACGAAAGGCAAAGAAAAGGAAGCTGCATTTCTAGGAATTCCTCATTTTTCCAGCCTTGGATTCTTTGTCTATGGAATTAAGAAATCTGAATGGCAAATTCCTCTGGCCTGTCATAAAAGTAGAATTTAACTTAATCAAGGTATGATTCTTATTTTTATTTTTTAAGGCACAAAAGAGTCAAGGATGCTTTGCTTCCAAGTTGATGGTATATATGGAGAGAACAACATTTTAAATTTACATTTAAGAATGTTAATTTATATCGCTAACATTTTGTTGTTCTGTCCAAAGAAATGTCCCATGTTTTTTGTAAAATAGATGCTTCATGCTTCCATTTTGTAAAAGGTGGTAAATATACTTCTTTGGAACTAAAAATCTAATGTCAGTATCTTATAGTACTCACTACCTGCACTCATTTATTCTGCTAACATACTTATTGGGCTATGTCTTACTCTTCTGTGTAACATAGATCAAGCTTATGACTGAGTACCACTCACCACAGTACAACACATTGTAGCAAATATCTGCAAAGCCTGTAGTCATTGGAGTTCTGTAATCAGATACACACATCCAGATGAAATTTGTCCAAACTACCTTCCTCTTCAAATTGGCCAGCCCTGTCAAACTTATCATCTAATAGGAAATTCATTGTGAACTAAGATCCTCAGCTATCAGGCTACTTAATATACCTAAAACAAGGAATTAATGCAGCAACTCTTGATATTTTATATTTTTGGAAAGATCTGGAATAAATGTACCTATATTTTAAAGTGTATTCCAGAAAAAAACATTTTTAATACTGTGCTATAGTACCATTTGTATTTACTCTTGATCTGTAATGGTGTGAAACCATAATGTAGGACTAAAAGTCTTCTAACTCAACTGACATACCATAGGCATTTTTTTAAATTTTCATTAATTATCAGATATTACACTTGTATGCCCCATATTAATTAGGGTATCTTCATTTGCTGCTATTTTCACTTTGTAATACAACCTAATGATTGCATGAGTATTAACTAGCTACATGGTCAGTCTAGTTTGTATATTAGTCACTCTCCTAACTTTGGCTTTACTTGTTTTGTAATATGTGTAAAACACACTGTGCTGTTGTTGGCATTATTTTACATTTTGTTTGAACCATGTGTGTAACTGTATTTGATATTGTTTGTATTATTAAATTTCTGTCTGATTTGAATTTCTCTCTGGAACTCCTCAAAAATTCGTTCTGGCTACTCAATTCAATGATCATTTTGTTGAAACAGTACATAACCTACCCTACCCCGTTCACCCTACAAATCTGTACTGGAAATGATTTTCCCTTTTTCAAGTTTGAACCTGTCACAGTGACTATCATTAAAAGATACCTTCAAACCTGAAACACACCACCTTAGCCATTGATAATCTACTAGGTGAATATATTACAATGACAGCATTTGTATATATTTACCTTATTTCCACCCTGATTGACTATTCAATGACAGAGAACTATGTCCACTCACATCTGGAAAAAAATATCATGTCTCAGCACAAAGGTGGCAATTCCACTGAGGTCTCCAACTATAGATCTATAGCTATCCTATCCTCTGTATCCAAGACTCTTTGACAAATCTATCCATTCTCAGCTTCTCAACTACCTTATCAGCTTTAATCTTCCTTCTCAAATTCAGCATGGTTTCATAGCACAAACCCTGCCCTTCCCAGTTTCATTAATACCATAAACTTTTATAAAAATACAGGTAACTATGTATCTTCTCTTCTCTCAGACCTATCTAAAGCCTTGGATACAGTTTCCCATCAAAATTTACTAACCAGACTCTTCTTTAGGACTTGATCACCCATCCATCATATGTTTTCGGAGTTACCTGTCAAAAAGGCAGCAAGTTGTAAAATGACAAAAAAAAAATATATGAACATTTTTCTTTGTTTCTGTTGGTGTTTCTAAACGTTCAGTTCTAGGACCATTGTTGTTTAACATATTCATATATATGATCTCTACGCTAGAACCAAACATACCAGCAAAGTGCAATATGCAAATGCCTCTACCCTTACCTCCTAAGTCAAAACGTAGTGTACTTTCAGCAGGTTACAGATCAAAGTCCTTTTGATCTGTTGAGTCATGGTTACACACTTCCAACCTATTCTTAAATGTAAAGAAAACTAAGTTAATACTATTCTTACCAAAACAGTAGCAAAACTAAAAGCAAGCCTTTAACATTACATCAAAAGACAATGCTACAACAGAAATCATATCAGAAACTGAATTGCTAGGCATTACTTTTTAGATGAATATCGAAAATCAGAGCATGGTATTCTTCAAGCCTTTAAAAAAAACATACCAGAACTTGGTGCATTTTATTAAGCTAGTCTGTATCCCTCAGAATCTGCTAGGGAAACCATAACCATATTCTAGCTTCTCTTATCACTTCTTTATACAGCTCTAGTTCTTACTAACCTGCTCTCTGATCTAATCTAATCTAATCTAATCTAATCTAATCTAATCTAATCTAATCTACAGCTAACCTTCCATCCAGAACACATCACTGTGTTGTCCTTAAACAATTACACTAGATTAAGCTTTTACAATATCTCTCATACATACAACTCATGACAGCACACAGCCTAATTTATAAACCTGAAAATTATCCTTCTTTAAACAGCATTCTCCAATACTACTGACCTACAAGGGAACTGCAATCAGGAAATTTCTAGTAAATCTAAAACCATAGCTGTTAACTCATTTTACTCAAGTTATGCCACTAAACTGTGGGACAACATATAGATTGAACTACAACAGCTAAGAAAACTGAAAAGCTTTAAATGAGCCTCAAACCACACCTGTCCAACTCTTGGTCATGCTCCTGCTCTGTACCTGGATAATCGTACTGCACCCAACCATAAAGCCTTCATCTTTTCTGACATAATCATACACATTCATCACTCTAACTGTACATTCTTATAACCTTTCTTTTTTATTTGTATATAGTCAGCGTTAATTTCTATCCCATTTTTTATATATCATATTTATTCCATTTGTTTTTTTTTTTTTTTTATTATGCCTATGTTGTTGTTCTGTCTTTTGGCTTTTACCGGTTAGGGGTCGCCACAGCAGAGCTCCAGTCAGCTAATGATTGGCAGTAGATATTTACGTGCCGAGTTGCCAGCCCTGACGCACAACCTTCAATGAAGGTACGCCCATTCACGCATGTCTCCACACAGAAGATGCTCTAACTGAGAATTGAACAGGACAACGTCTTACTGTGAGGCGACAACAGTACCACAGCACCGTAGTCAAGTTTTTCAAAAGTTTTTATACTTCTAAAACCCATTTTGGTTAGTTTAAAATTTGTAATCACATCCTATGTTTCTAGTGTTTTATGTTTTAGTATGTAAACATATAGCTTTTCTCCCCAGTCCTGCCCTGAAAAAGAGATTTTGCCCAGTCAACTATCCCTGTTAACAAGTGGAAATAAATAAATAAAAAACTAAATAATGTATAAGGGCTCATTTGAATTGAATATGAGGTATCTCAAGATACAACATGGCATATGTCTGCCTCTGTGGCATAACCCAGTTCCTTTCCAGACGTATGAAATACTTTTGTGCTATGCAATGGAAGTATATCCTATGGCACGAACTTAAGATCCGTATGATGTTTATGTGAGACACGCACATAGTGTTTGAATTGCATTTCTCTGTATAGCTGCTTAATGCAGGTGTAGAAAGCATTCTGCAAATTCTAGCAGTTTTTGTCATTGGGTAGCCACTGAGTGGTCAGCAAATGAAAAACTGCTTGCCACATAACAGGATTCAAGATTAAATCTACTTTTTAATATAACATTTGACATGGCCAACACAACTGCAGAATAGAAATGCAGGAGCAGGATAAGTTGTAATTATTCAGTTTCAGTTTCATGCATGAAAGCTATTTAGAATACAATATAGAAAGATACAAGCATCTAACTGGCATGCCCTGAGATGGTCAGCAGTGCAGGGAAAAGTGGAATGATTTCTTGACAGCAGGAAGACTGATTAGGAATGGGATGGCAGCAAGTTCAAAAGGATTTATTGCAACCTATGCACGTCACATTGCATAATTTTAGTCTTGTATTACCAGCTCTGTTCACTTGTAGAGTAGAGTCATAGATGATCATTTCTGTCAAATGCATACTGTGTGCCCTTGATAATTATGGACATGACTAACAGCATGCTCAATAGTTGTTGACATCATGTTTTATGGCAAAAAGTAATGAGGACCGGTGGCTGACATACATGGCTGTTGTGAACTTATAACAAACCAGAATATCACTATTATTATTAACCATTTAGTCCTGTTTCTAATATCAGTGAAATACATTATATATTCACCATAGCCAGAGACCACGAAGAGAGGAGTTTTGAAGAAATAAAAGATGGTTTTATTCTTAACTTTATCTCTTACAGTGCTCATTTTTAAAGACATTTGTGCAACTCTCTTAATGCCTGAGAATATGAATCTCACATTCGCATGGATCTAATTTTTGGAGCTTATGACACTGCATACAAAAACAAGTTTTACCATAGCATTTTCACTTCCTCTACTGAGAAATAATCAGTTTACAGATTGGTAAAGCCCTACAAGGAAATAATACTCACCTCTGCCCAAAAAAAGAAAATAAAAAAAATAATGTTGCTAAATGACCAGATTAGTACATATTATTTTTCTCTTACACACTAAATGCGAGACATTGGTTAATTTAGTAGGAGTGGTATTGTTTAAACATAGACTTGAGTGCACATTTACAACCACAGAATGCTAACTGCTTTGCATGGATGAATGACATCTCCTTCTTAAAGGGGACAACTGCCGTATTTACTGTGCTATTGCACTCATATGACTTTACCTTGGGAAACAAGCTGGGTGCAAGAAAGAAGTCAGAGTGGATTCAAAATGGCTGACTGGTTACCCATTCATATCAGTATAACCATGCATGTTGCCAGCAAGCATATTCAAGATAGGAAAGAGAATGGCATAACATCAGGTACTTAGCAGAGACCATGCTTTATTTTACAGGTATTATATCAGCATTACCCTGAATCTGAATTCACTTACCCAACCATTGTTCTGAGATCACCACTGAAAAAGAAGTGTGTGCTCAGTGGGCCTACCTGGTAAACAAATGATTGTTATTATTAATGGCACCTGAATCAATGTATGTACTCTAATGGACTCACTTTTTATGCCGGTGAAGGCTACAAGAATAGGAATACCAAGCTGTAGTCTGGATTTCTGATCAAATTTATCAGAGAGTGAACAGAAAACATATGAACTATGTGACTATCAGAGTATATTAAAAAATCTGAAAAACTCTGACATATTCCTGCAGCACTACTACCTTAATGTAACTCATTAATGCTCATAGGTAACGCCATGAGTCCCACAAGCTGATTTTTGCTCTTGATCAACTGAGTATGGGAAGACTGAACCTCAAATAAAACTGACAAAACTATGGTAAAATAGGGGAAAACACACGAAGAGGGAAAAAAGGAGGAAATGCATCATGGTGGTGGTTTATCGATAAAAACAAGTCTAACAGCTCCTGCCATATCAGTCAATCCTCCTAAACAGCTCTTGCCATATCAGCCAATCCTCCTAAACAGCTCCTGCAATATCAGTCAATCCTCCTAAACAGCTCCTGCCATATTAGTCAATCTTCCTAAACAACTCCTGCCATATCAGTCAATCTTCCTAAACAGCTCCTGCCATATCAGCCAATCCTCCTAAACAGCTCCTGCCATATCAGTCAATCCTCCTAAACAGCTCCTGCCATATCAGCCAATCCTCCTAAACAGCTCCTGCCATATCAGTCAATCCTCCTAAACAGCTCCTGCCATATTAGTCAATCTTCCTAAACAAATCCTGCCATATCAGCCAATCCTCCTAAACAGCTCCTGCCATATCAGTCAATCCTCCTAAACAGCTCCTGCCATATCAGCCAATCCTCCTAAACAGCTCCTGCCATATCAGTCAATCCTCCTAAACAGCTCCTGCCATATCAGTCAATCCTCCTAAACAGCTCCTGCCATATTAGTCAATCTTCCTAAACAGGTCCTGCCATATCAGTCAATCCTCCTAAACAGCTCCTGCCATATCAGTCAATCCTCCTAAACAGCTCCTGCCATATCAGTCAATCCTCCTAAACAGCCGAAGTTGCTGAGACAAGGCTCAGAAACCAAGTTCTAGGGGAACAAACATGCATAAGAAAGATCATAAATGTATTGCTTAGGTCACCTTTGATACTGAAGTTCAGTCTATTACTTGGTTGCCACTCCTTAGGTTCATAGGTTCATAGGTTCATACTAGGCTATCTGCCCTGGGGCAATTATAAGCCTAGCCCGATTCTGTATGGCTTACGCCACCCCTTGATTTGAGTATACTGTGCCCTTTTTAAGGTTTAGTTTACTGTGCCTCTGTCTAATAATGACACGGGAGTAATCCCTGGGACAAACCTACGATCCCCCATCCACTTATCAAGATACTTCTTGAAGAGATTCAGTGAGGTGCTCTGCCTCACATGAACTGGAATTCTATTCCAGAGCGAAGGGAGCCTCTGGGTTATGAACCTGTCCCTCCAGCAAGTTCTATTTATTTCTATGCTGAGGTTCAAGTCCCTTGAGCGTGTGGCTCTAAGGGATTTAGATTTACTGAGGTGGAGCATGTCCATTAATTCTGGATTTGACATAGCTTTGTATGTCAGGCATAGATCGCCTCGAAGTAGGCGGTATGCAACTGAGTAGAGATGGAGTTTTTTTAACCGAGCAGCATATGGCATCTGTTTGAGACCCTTGATCCTCTTGGTGAGATACTTTTGGGGTCTTTCTAATTGCTGCAGGTGTCGGGTAAGGTACATCCCAAAAGGGGCATTGTATTCTATGATGGGCCTGATGAGGGATGAATAAAGGGGCACAATGACCTCTCTTGATCTAGATGTGAAACCCTTCGTGATGAGGTGGGCTATGTAGAAGGTCTTTCTAACCACTTTGGCAATGTGGTTTTCAAAGGAGAGATTGCTATCAACTTGGGTCCCCCAGGTCCCTAATAACTTTCTCTGTACTTAATGGGTTTCCGCCTATGTGGTAATTTGTGGGCACATTGTTTTTGCCAAAGGGTATGACTATACATTTTTTGGCATTTGGCTTTAAACCATGGTGCTGGCACCAGTTATCTGTCTCTGTGAGACCTTTTCGAAGGATGTTTGTGTCAGCTGGACAGTTGATTGTGGTGCCCAGTTTGCAATCGTCTGCGAACTTGGTGAGCCATAGTCCTCCCACGTTTGCCTGTACCTCGGAAAAGTATATACCGAACAAGAGTGGTCCCAGGACAGAACCCTGTGGGATGCCACTTGTGACCGGTTTCGAGTCTGACATGGCTCCAGCAACTCTCACTCTGTGGGTTCTGTCTTTGAGCCAGTTTGTGACCCATCTTGTGACATAGGGGTTTATATTTAAGCTGGATAGCTTATCTATGATGCCCAAGTGGGGTATTGTGTCAAATGCCTTTGCAAGGTCCAGATAGGCTGTGTGGACTACCTTTCCTTCATCTATGGCTTTGGTGACTGTTTCAAAGAAGTCAACTAAGTTCAAAAGGCAGGATCTGCCCTTGACAAAGCTGAACTGGGTAGGATCTAGTGTCTGTAGGTCCCCAATGTCTTTGTTTATGAGCTCCATGATGATCCTCTCCATAGCCTTGCAGACTAAGCTAGTCAGGCTTATGGGGCAATAGTTTCCAGGGTCTGTAGAGGCTCCACCTTTGTGGAGTGGGATCGCTGTTGCTGTATGCCATTCTGTGGGCACATATCCTGTAGTGAGGCTGAGATTGTATAGCTGTTTTATTTGAGGGATTAGTTCCTCTTGGAGTTCATGTAGGACGCAACCTGGGATGCCATCTGGTCCCATGGAAGCAGTGTTTTTTGCTTTGGAGAGGGCAGCCTTCACCTGAGCATCTGAGATGTTTGGGAGGCAGCTCTCTGCCGGGATAGATACTTGCTCTTTTGGGGGGGAGGGGGTGGAGAAGTTTGCACTGAACCTGTCTGCCAGGATATTGGCGATGTCTGTGGGTTCAGTGTATTTTTTGTCATTTAAAATCAACTCAGAACAAGTCTGGGAGTTGCATCCCAGGTTTCTAACATAACTGTAAAAAGCCTTATGATTGTCTTTGGTGTCCTGTGCAATTTTACTCTCGAAGCTGGCCTTGGAGGATTTTATAAGGGATCGTAATTTTTTGCTAGTACTGATCATAGATGTCTTTCCTATTAGGCATTTTGCTCTATCATGTAGTAGCTTCCTCCTTCTGTTGTACAGTTTATTTATGGCAGGGGTCCACCAGACTGGACGCCTGCCTTTGGATGATTGGGTCTTGGTTTTGTTTGGGATAGCATGATCCATGCATTCCTGGAGATGTCCATAGAATGCATTTATATAGGATTCTGCAGTTTGGGCCATAGTTTCCACTGGCCCTGGGGCCTTGAAGGATTCCACTTTGGTTTTGAGAAGTGAGAAGTTTGCTTTTGAGAAGCTTTTCACTGTGGTTTTCTGGGCTGGGGGTGGGGTCGGGATGTGGACATCCAGTGAAATTAATTTATGGTCTGATCTTACCAATGAGGGATATACTTCTGGTGTGGAGCATAGAGTCCCCATGTTGGTAATGATCAGGTCTAGTATGTTGTCCCCTCTTGTGGGAGTGGTGACTAGTTGTTCCATAGCATTTGAGTTTATAATTTCCAGGAATTTTTGGGCTAAGGTGCTGGGGCTTGAGTAGTGCTCCCAGTCAATGTTTGGGTAGTTGAAGTCACCCAATATAATGGTGTTCGGAGAGATCTTCATGTTCTCCAATGTTTTCAGGAAAGCCGAGTGGGATTCCTGACTTTGAGAGGGTGGTCTGTAGGATGATATAAACTGAAAAGCAGTCTTGCCCACTGTTAGTTGCACATGGATGGTCTCTGATACTTCGTGCAATGCCACTAACCTGGAGGTGTGGATATCCTTGATAAATATGGAAACTCCCCCTCCTTTTGTGGTTTGGTCCAGGTTTTGGGGCTGAAAAGCATGATATGAGGTATAGCCTGGTCATGCTGGGGTGCTCTCTGGAGCCTTGAACCAGGTTTCTGTCACTGCACAGATATCGATGTTCTCCATACTGAGGAGAGCTTCGAGTGCGTGCATCTTGAGGTTAAGACTTCTGGCGTTTAGCAGCATTACCCTTAGTTTCTTGTTCCTTGTGCTGTCTATGGGGGTGGGTTTGACTTTTGAGCCTTGCCTAAAAAAGGCACTATGGCGGTGGCAAGAGCCTTTGCCAATATCCAAAAGCCCAGTGGTAACAGGTGCAAGCCATCCCTAGCGAAGCAACGTGGCTTGTCGAGCATGTCATCCCAGGCTGACAGACACTGGATCCCCTTTGAATGACACCAGAATTTTAGCCAATTGTTAAAATTGATCATTTTGTCTTTGTACTGTGGCATCATTCTAGGTGAGGGTAAGATGCTGCTCAAGGTCAGGGTTATACCAGCCTGGGCTACATGATCAGAGAGCTCCTCTATGTCTCTTTTCATGTAGTCCAGGGAGGTATGTCTCAGGTCATTCACACCAGCATGTACAATGACTGAGTCATATTTGTATTTGCTTTGGAGTTACCTGAGTGCTTGCGTTATATGTCGGATCCTAACACCCGACAGGCAGCTCACCGTGACCTTCTCTTTATTCAGCCTGGTGAGCGGGACGTCTGTGTGTCTGACAATAGAGTCACCTATAACAAGAGTATGAGGTGTGTTATTCAGCCTTAAGGGCTGTGGCTGCTTGGCACACTGACTTTGTGGGTTATGTGTTGTGTGTGTTTTGTTTTGAGGTAGTGTTTGCTTGGATGTCTGCTTTGGAGGTCTCTGTTGCTTAGGTAGATTTTTATTTAGAGCCTCCGAGTATGTTTTTGTGTATTTATGTGTTTGGTTCGCTGATGTGGTGGGACTATGTGATACTGGAATTGTGTTGTGTGAGGTTACCTTCTCCTCCTGACTGGTTACACCAGTTTTGAGATGAGAGAGCTCAGCCTCCAGTTTGGCTAAATAGTTGCCTCTCTCACATATATTTGAACCTGTTTGGAGGAGGAGAGGGTTGTCCTTGTACATGAGACAGTTGTAACATTGCCTCAAAATTCCCAGATTCACCAGCTGGATTGGAGAGGAAACCATTGACTGACCTTTGGACATGCTAGAGTAATAGGGAAATTGAATTTAAGACGGACCAATAGAGGACAGGGTAATTGTAGAGAGTATAAGAGTAAGTAGTGCTTATGGTTTAATAGTGCTAACTTGTAGGATTACTTAATTGGACCAGTGAAGGGCCTTAGAATGAGAATATGGTGTTTAAATTGAGAGATAGAGCAGTTCTAAGGGAAAAAGGGAAGAGCAGACTTTGTGGAGCCAGGAATAGTTTAAACCCAATTAGGCGGCGCTGCCCACTGTTGTGCTATGCACAAAAACGCACAAAACCGTGCAAAAGAGGGTTTTAAGAGAGGAAGATGAAGGAGTTTTGGAATTGATCCAAAATGGCCAATAAAACTACAGTTTTAAGTCAGTAACCACTCCCACAGGGGCAAGCAGACTGCTCAATGTTTTTCACTGCCAATGATCAACAGAGAGACTTCCCTTTAGCCCAGGCAAAAAATGGCCTCACAGAAACTTACAAACAGTTCAAGAACAGCAAGCCTGTAACTGAACTTTTTTAAATCTCAGAAAAGTGGGAAAAAAGCAGAGATTTTTTTTGTTTTTTTTGTTTTTTTCAGAGATAGCGTTATAACAGTGCAGTAAATGACCCCACACAAGAGTGCTAGGCCAGAGACAGATAAAATGCAAGTTTTGAGAAAAAAACGATTTTAAAAATAAGTGCAAACAGGAAATTCAGTAAACAGCTCTAGGTTGTGCTCTAAATACAGATACTAATGCAGAAATCAAGTTTAACAAGCCAGAAAATGCTCAAAATAGGCGGCTATGCAGAAAAACTTAGCAAATAAACAGAAGAAAAATACTTAAAATCTCAAAAGTGGCTCCTTTCTTCTCTCAGCGTTTTCTCCTCTTGGTGGGTGCTTCACCAACAGCCAACAAGCCTGAAAAGATGCCAAAACCACGAGGCAACCAGATTTTAAGAGAGGAAGATGAATGAGTTTTGGAATTGACCCAAAATGGCCAATAAAACTACAGTTTCAAGCCAGTAACCATTCCCACAGGGGCAGGCAGGCTGCTCAATGTTTTTCACTGCCACTGATCAACAGAGAGACTTCCCTTTAGCCCAAGCAAAAAATGGCCTCACAGAAACTTACAAACTGTTCAAGAACAGCAAGCCTGTAACTGAACTTTTTTAAATCTCAGAAAAGTGGGAAAAAAGCAGAGATTTTTTTTTTTTTTTGTTTTTTTACAACTCCTGTTGTGTTTATCCATATCACTATTACTTGGCTATGACTTACACAGAATCTATTTTGTTTTACTAGAGCCTTTGTTTCTGCCTGTCTGTCTGTTCTGTTCCCCTCAATGCTCCCTCAACATCATAACAGAATGCATTAACTAATCAACTAACATTTTTTATTTACTTGACTGCACCTTAGATTCTGACTCTACATGAAGTATTCTTGATGTAATTACCTGTAAGAAACATTCTGCTGTGTTTAAAATATCTACTTTATTTACACACCCAAGCAAAACTGCGAAATAACTTGTTCATTTATTTTTACACCATATTATAATCTTTACTATTATATTTAACAAGAAGGAAAAAATAGGGAGGGCAATAAAATACAAGAAAGGAAAAGAAAAAAACATGCACAATCTAGCATTGTAGCATCATTTCACTTATTAAAACTATGCAATAAAACTTACAGTTGTAATATTCATGCAGGTCTACGCAGTTTATATTACCACTGTAAGTGTAAGTATTAAATGATAAATTTTCTGAAACTGACATTCTTCTTAGCACTCATTAGTAGACATACTCAATAAACTGACATGCTGAACATGATAAATATTAAGATACATATTAACAGATACAGATAAATATTAAATGACTAGGTTCACATACAGAATATTCAGATACCTTAAAGGGAAACAAGACCACCGTGCCACTCTCCAGTGTGTCAAACAGCTTCTCAAAAAGGAGTCTTTACTGACCTTACCTCTCCCAGCAAAATCTAACCATCGAAAGCACTCCGTAACAGCTTTGGTCACAGTCCAAAAATGCCCTGGTGCTATCCTGCCACAATAATTCACTGTCCTCAATTGACCATGTATTCTTCAGTCTTGTACTAATTATGGGTAACCCCCCCCCCAGACACTGTGACACATCCTCATGTATCAGATTCAGTGAAACAGCTAACCACCCACTTAAATAATAGAACAAACTGATAATGCTTAAATCATCCTCAATAAAATACACATGACTAAGAAAGCACATAACACCACACTTGCTCTTTCTCCATAGAACTACCTCTTTTGATTGTAGTTCATGAAAGAAGCTAACTACCTAATAAAAAAGTAAGGATATGAGTAAACCCCCCATTCCTTGATTAATTACTTATCTACCAAATAACACTCTATCTCATACTCCTCCTTTACAACTGTATGCCTGCTACCTTTCTGTTTGTAACCCCATTCTTCCATCCTTCTCATTAAATTACTCCCCAGCTAATTCTCTTCACCACAAACAATCTAAGGTTTATGCTGCTTTGATCTTTTTTTGACCTTCTGCGACCCTTATCTCTTCGAACTAGTCTGTACATAACCCATTCTACACCTGTAATTCTCCATTTAATGCACTACTTTGTACATATGTATATAGGTGTGTTAAGATATGCTGTATATTTGTTGTGCATATTTATTATATTGCTTTTCAGCATTCTTGGTGTACTGTATATAATAAATATACTCTGTATTACAAATCCTTACTAACTGTACTCTAAAGCCAACCTTACTCCACTGTTTCAATCTGTGAATGCTACTTAAATGTTGTATTGTAATCTGTGCTCTTTCCACACTGTGCTACCTTCTCCATTGCCTACTGTAGCTCCTGTCTGTTACTGAAATAGGTCAGTAATGGATTATTCTAGTACCCTAGTCAACAATCAAACAAACAAACAAAAAAAACCTCACATAATGTCAAATTGGATGAAGGCTGTACTTTTTGAATATTTCTCCTCAAGTAATAGTGTACTACTACAGACTTGACCCACAGAGTACTGTGTTTTATTAACTTTGTAATCCATACAAGCCAGACCATCTGCTGTGTATATACTTTGATTAAGGGATTGTGCCAATTTTTATGTAAAATTTAGAAATCATTTTCAATGTATAAGGAGTAGGCCCCAGGACAAGAATCAATTGGAACAGAATACCATTTTGTATGTGTGTTGTTGTAGTTAAATATTTATATCTGTATATCTATACATCAATCCCTATTTTTTCTACATCATCACAAATAAGGATTTCTTAGGAGTATTATTCTGAACAACACTTACTTATATCACATTTCCAGCAATTAGTTCACAGCCCTGGAAACATTATTCCAAGTTATAGAAGGTGAAGAAAATGAAATGGAAACATGTTCAAGCAAAGATTTTGGCAGATGCTGAGGTTGTGGATTGAAAGATGGCTGCCAGCATTAATTCCCTGGCTGTGGTTGAACAGATTGCCCACAACCCTTCTATGAACTTGTCTCCACTGTAGGTGAATGATGATATATAATCTCCTCATTGGTTAATGTATTTTTGTAACCACAGTACTCCCAGACTCAGCACCCTGCATTGATCCTGCTAGCATCCAATCACTGTTTACATTTAATTTTCATTTATGATGACTGAGATTTATTCAAACTTCACATTTACAGCCAGACTGTCTAAAATTACTTGATACAACAACCAGCTAGCTGCTAGAACCTGAATATCTCTGTCCAAGGAAGTAAGTCATCCTTAAAGATGAACTGGGTTTACCTGTTGAGACCTAATACTTCATATCTTGTAATTTATAAGCAGTTTTTGAACAGCATATTCATAAACAAGGTAATATTTTTAGAAATAGTTTTATTTAATGTTCAACTTTTATAAGAACTGAATACAATTACATTAATACACCA
This sequence comes from Protopterus annectens, assembly GCF_019279795.1. NCBI lineage: Eukaryota > Metazoa > Chordata > Ceratodontiformes > Protopteridae > Protopterus > Protopterus annectens. The sequence continues at coordinate 277,432,048 of NC_056726.1, read as the reverse complement.
ACAGCAGCATTAAATACATTATAACATCATTACAATACATTATGGAATATACAAAAACTAGTAAGTACCTCGATGAACTTAAACATTTTCTAGAGATGAAAATAAGTGATAAGACCTTAAGCAGTGACTGAGCAATGCACTGTTTTTCTAATGTGATGGTGGTATAAACCTACTCATTAAAATGTGCTGACCTTTTCCTAAATGTCTGTGCATGGATAGTTCAAACTAAAGCTGTTATCAATGAATACTATTTTTTGTAACTTATATCTAGCAAATTTTCAGTTAGAATTATTTGGTTCATTTGGGAGTGGTGGCAGTTTTCCTGTTCTTTGAGGTTATGTATGTATTCAGCACTGATATACTTTGAGACACTCAAAATTTCTTAGCTTCTGTTAACTCATTTTGGAATGATGCACCAATTTTTAAAAGCAGGTCTAATACAAATAAGCATTACCACTTTATTGAATTTTTTTTTCTTTATAAATGCAGTTTTCACTGTATGTATTAATATAATATTTTGTGGAGCTTTTTTACTTGGACCTCCATCAATTCTTCTTCTTCCTTCAGTTTTTCCTGGTTAGGGGTCACCACAGCAGATCATCTGTCCACTCATGATTGGCAGTAGAGTTTTATGGTGTCAAGTTGCCAGCCCGGCACCCAACCTTCCACAGAAGGCACACACAAGCATGCATGCACTCATGCCTAGGGCCAATTTAGAGTGTCCAATCCACCTACAGCATGTCTTTGGGATGTGGGAGGAAACTGGAGCACTCAGAGGAAACCCACATGACCACAGGGAGGACATGCAGACTCTGCACAGAAGGCACCCCTGCCGAGGATCAAACTGGAGAATCTCTTGCCTTGAGGCGACAATGCTAACTGCTGCACCACCGTGGCCACCCATTTGGACCTTCATCAATAAAGGACTAAATTGGCCAGTTGGACTTTCACAGATTACAAATACTCAAACAAAGAATTAATAATAAAATAAAGAAATTAGGTGAAGAATTTTGCCTAAAACAATTAAAAATTTTCATAAGACAAAATTCCATAGATTTCTTGCTGTGGGATGGTGCCAGCACACAAACAGCTTGCTTTGTGATCTTGATGGCTAAGAGAATTTGAAAATATTTCCAGCAGTTTAATGGAGACTGACCTCAATTTAAAGATGGCCTAGTTATTGGCTTTTTCTATTAAAAGCACTCCATAACAGCTTTGTTCCTAGTCCAACAATGTCCAGGTGCTAGCCTGAGCAAGAACTCATTGTCATCAACTGACCACAGCTTTTCAAGCCTTATATTTAAATTATGGGTGCACCATATAAACACATTTTTTCTATGAAATATTGTCACAAAAGAATGCGGGGTATGATGAATACAATAACACCTTTTAGGCCTTACCAGCCTTGTTTCATCTCTGAAATACGAGTCCAATTAGGTACTGTATTGGGTTGTTGATCTTAGGTCTACCCCTGAGTGCCATCAAGTGCAGCTTTTACAGTTCCATTTGGACTGTCCAAAGGCATTGAACTGCATTTTTAACTAAGTGCACTTTCAAAAGGTTAGTTAAGTTGTATGCTTTATCTTGTTTTCAGAAAGACGATATCTGTTTTAATATCTATCTGGATGCTAATGAACACAATATAAATAACTTCTGTTTTGTACAAGGCTGCTGTCTTAGGGGAGAACCCCCCCTTCTACAGCTGGATTAAGCCATAACTACTCTTACTTCTTTTTCTTCTGCTGTGAAGAAACAAAATCTCATATTTTACCTCAGCCTAATATGGACAACTCTAACATTTCTGTACTTTGCAAAGGTGTCTTCAGCAGCCATTCAACAACGTCTAGCTCATTAAATGCATTACCTCTTATGCCATCACTTACTAAAATTCATAATCAGTTCAAATCATCTGTTTACTATTGGTTCAGATAGAGTTTGTTTATCCAAATTAAAAGAAATATTTAGATTTGAAGCAATTAAGTGCAAATCAATATTAGGAATTGCATACTCTTCAAAGCAGATTCAAACACTATACTGGGGTGCAAATGTATCAAAACTCCTTAAATATCTGCAATACATTAGGACTGAGATATACCTTGGTCTTCAACCTGTGTAAAATAATCTGAGTCACTTATTACTCTAACTTCTTTCACCTAGGTTTGGTTTATGTAACCAAAGTCTACATATTTCAATGGTCCCAATTATTTGGTTAGCCTATCAATGAATTCATAATCTTTCTGTGATTGTTTTGATATGTTAGAATACCTCAGTCAAAGTTGTAGTTTTAGAATTAATGTCAGTCTCAGATGTTGTAGAAATCTCTTATAAATCATGTTTATTTGGTTGAAATCCTTATCTAGTTCAGGGACGGTATGAATATAACTTTCTGTTGTAGGTTTCAATAGAAAGAGGTTATCCAAGATTATTAACAGTGGCAACAGAATCTATAGAAAGGAACATAACTCAGAGGAGAAAATGGGAAATCTTGCATTACACCTACAAGCACTATTGTAATTAAAATACATGGACCCAGTTTAACATCTGCACACACCTTGCTAAAAAAATTCTCAGAAGGGGGTCCATGACATGCATGACCTTTCCCTTAACAGAACACACATTTTATTTAAATGTAACTTTAGAGCTTATATATTTACACTAAGGTCTCTGTATTTATTAACATCATGAATAGCATCTTCTTCTTCTTCTTCTTTCAGCTGCTCCCGTTAGGGGTCGCCACAAAAGATCAACTGTTTCCATTTCTTCCTGTCCTCTGCATCTTGCTCTGTCACACCAACCACCTGAATGTCCTCTCTCACCACATCCATAAACCTTATCTTAGGCCTTCCTCTTTTCCTGTTACCTGGCAGCTTCATCCTTAGCATCTTTTTCCCAATATACTCTGCATCCCTCTTCAGCACATGTCCAAACCAAGGTAATCTTGCCTCTCTGGCTTTGTCTCCAAACCTTCCAACCTGGGCTGACCCTCTAATATACTTATTCCTAATCCTGTCCATCCTTATTACACCCAGTGCAAATCTTAACATCTTCAACTCTGCCACATCAAGCTCTGACTCCTGCCTTTTTGTCAATGCCACTGTCTCCAACCCATATAACATAGCTGGTCTCACTACCCTCTTGTAGACCTTCACTTTCACTCTTACTGGTACTCGCCTGTCACAAATCACTCCTGACACTCTTCTCCACCCACTCCATCCTGCCTGTACTCTCTTCTTCATCTCTCTTCCACACTCACCATTACTCTGAACTGTTGATCCCAAGTACTTAAACACCTCCACCTTCGCCACCTCTGCTCCCTGCATCCTCACCATTCCTCTATCCTCTCTCTTATTCACACACATATATTCTGTCTTAGTCCTGCTGACCTTCATTCCTCTTCTCTCTAGAGCATATCTCCAGCTCTCCAGGGTCTCCTCCACCTGTTCCCTACTCTCACTATAGATCACAATGTCATCTGCAAACATCATAGCCCACAGGGATTCCTGTCTGATCTCATCTGTCAACCTGTTCATCACCATTGCAAATAAGAAAGGGCTCAGAGTTGATCCTTGATGTAATCCCACCTCCACCTTAAACACATCCGTCACTCCCACTGCAGACCTCACCACTGTCACACTACCCTCATACATATCCTGTACCACTCTTACATACTTCTCTGACATGCCTGACTTCCTCATACAATACCACAACTCCTCTCTAAGCACCATGTCATATGCTTTCTCTAAATCCACAAAGACACAATGTAACTCCTTCTGACCTTCTCTGTACTTCTCCATCAACACTCTAAGAGCAAACATCGCATCCGTAGTGCTCTTTCCTGGCATGAAACCATACTGCTGATCACTAATCATCACCTTCCTTCTTAACCTAGCTTCCACTACTCTTTCCCATAACTTCATGCTGTGACTGATCAGTTTAATCATGAATAGCATGATTTCCCAAAATAAAAGGTTGTTCAGGTCTGAAAAGACCAAAACAAATATAATTTTGCTTAGATGACTTGATATTAAGATGACTTAATACTTAATGACTTAATTCAAGCTAGGATCAGTCACTGAATCCCCAAATGACTTAGCCATCATGCAGGAAGGTTTGTCCTAAATAAATAACTGGTGACAAAAGCATGGTGTGAAGAAAATGAAAACATTGTCATTAGTGTTAGCATGTCTGGCAGGAGATTTGTGTATATTCTCAGATTAACTTGTATTGCATGCCAGCATGTCTAATTATGAACATGCAGGTACGTTTTTAAAATGTTGAGTATTTCTTGGTTTATACAAAATGTGTAAAACATCTGTCAGTGTTTTGATACATTTTTAATTGCACATGTTTGTGAGGAAGATTCCAAAGTACAAACTGTCTGTGGAGAATCAGCTGATCAGTAGGTGATGTCATTAGAATGTTCCTGGTTGATATGTGATTATTTGAACAGATGATTGACAGGAAAAAGATCTTTTTCAGACAGCTGATTTTTATTTTTAAAATAAGACAGTTGAGACTGTTAACCTGGACTATAAAGGAGACTGCTGAAGTCAGTTGAAGAGCAGTTAGTTAAGACTTGCAGTCAGCTACAATGCTGTGCAGTGAATACCCAAGAAAAAAGGACTCACCAAAAACTGTAAGCCTGCCTTTGCCTTGCTGTTATGTTTCAGATTAGATCATGGACAGTATTCTCTAGTTAGATTAGGAAAGTTTACTTATTTAGATGGAGTTTTTCTAAGATGATGGACTTCTAACATACAGTTTAATTTTATATTTCTGGTGATTGAATTATAGTGTTTATTGAAAATCATTGATTTACATTCTTGTAATCATTTTACTTATTATTAAATGTTTTTCATAATTTTACATTGTGACTGGACAATCAGTGTGTTTTTTAGAAATTAGAGAGTGTTTATACCTGTTTGATACTCCCCAGGTCACCTTGAATGTCTGGCTGCTTCTGGTCATAGGTATAATTTATTTTAATATTTATTTTTTGTAGTAATTGATTAAACTTTGAAGGGCATGTAGACCTGTCTGACTCTCATGGCAGTGTTATCATTTGTATCGGGGAGGAGACACAGCTGGAAATCTGTGCCAGGCTTCCCATAAGTGTAAGAGTGTGTGAGATTTAAATTTATTTTGAGTGTGAGTGAGTCAGAGGTCTTAAACTGGAACACCTTGCTCTGAGGTGTATGTTAAGGAAATACATTTGGGGTGACAAAGGTATATAGCCCAGCCTCTGAAAATCGAGCATGTTCCTATTGTGCTCTTAAGGGAAATTGTGAAATTTTACTCTGTGCTGTGGTGTCTTTCTGGGACACTCCCACACTGGAGTCAGTGGTGAGGATTGAGGCTCCTTAATTACTGCCCCGGGTTTTGAATGGGAGATGTCACATTATTGGTGGCAGTCCAGTGGAATATTAACCTGATGTCACATTATTGGTGGCAGTCCAGTGGGATATTAACCGGATATCACATTATTGTTGGCAGTCCAGTGGGATTTTAACTGGATGTCACACATGGACTAAAGCTAAATACCAAAAAATGCATTATTGTATCCTTTAGGAATATATCTACACCAGAAAACTAGCACATTATCAATACAGCCCTAAAAGTTAATACAATTGTTTGGGATTTGGGAACTAATGTGGACAGTGACCTACATTTTGACCAACACATGTCCATTGTTGTAAGAAAGTCATTCTATGTGGTACAACTTATAAACAAAGGAATTGCATCTATCTCTGGGGGTGTTATTGTCCCCCTTTACATAGCCCTCATTAGGCCAATCATTGAATATAATGCCCATTTGGTATGTATCTGTCCAGACACATGCAACAACTGGAATGCCAACAGAGATGCCATTTTAAAAAGATTCAAAGCCTAAACAACATGT